>NC_133831.1:13583555-13887378 GCF_047830755.1 Zonotrichia albicollis
GACTTCTGGTGGAATTCTCCAGAGGAATAATGATTGGTGGCTTTTCATCAGCTTGGCACCAACCAGCAGCAGCCTCAGCCCTCACAGCTGAGGGTTTGGAGGAATCAGACTCTGGAAATGCTTTGGTTTAAGGACACAAGCAGCTGTGGTAATGGCACACAGCACTTCTGTCAAAAAAGCTGGAAAAAGTGTCATTTATACTTCCATTAACTCACCTTGAGGAGGGCAAAGTTTGAGCCACTTTGTGGTCATCTCAAATCATCTTTAGGTTAACAAGATACAGCCAGGGAGACAGAGGGGAAACAGCCAGATGAAGACATTGTCTGGGAATAAAAGTGAATTTAGAATGGATATAATATAATAAAAGTGAATTTACAATGGATATAATATAATAACAGTGAATTTAGAATGAATCCTACACAGGGAACAAGACATCCCATTCTTGTTCTTCCAAGATCACTGTGAAAGAGTTCCAGATTTCATCCTTGTTATTGGAAGGGAGGCAAAACCAATAATCTGGATTATTATTAATGCTTAAAAAAATACCACTGAAAATGCAAGATAAATAACCTGATGTCCCTTCCAGCCAACAAGTTTTAGAAGCGAGTTTTATCTCACTAGATGCTTTAACTGATGATTATGTCTGTGTTAATATCCTAGGGAGAAAAGGGGAAAGGCTTTGACAAAGGAAGACTTGCCAGTGCAATGACAGACAACAATACTTTGGATCACAAAGCATTTCTTAGAGGATGGGGATTGAAGTGCTGGATTTTTAAAATTGTAGAAAATCTTCCCTACTTAATTCCCTTTCCAGAGCAACTTAAATTTTCTGCAGAAGGTTGAAAACACCTGTATGCCAACATTACCATCCCAAAGGCAGAAAAGGGCTGTAGGGGAGAGCAATCAAAACTATTTCTGAGGCAACAGGGTCCACAAGGAGGAAGATGTGATTTTGTGGCCTCAGTAAAAACTGAGAGCCTTGGATCAAGGCTTCTTTATTTCCTCAAAACTGGCAGCTAACCCTAAGAGAGCCAAGCCCTCTCTCAGTGCTTCAGCCTGCATTTCTGAGCAGCAATGGGACACTTGGAGGAACCAAAGGACCTTGCAGCATTTACCTGAACTCACAACAGCACTTAGCCCTTGTGTACCATTGAAAATTGCTGTTTCTGTTATTTTAAAATGGAGACAGATCTTTGTGGCTCCAGATATGTTTATGTATTTAAATATCAGTTTATTTGTCTATCAGTTGAATTAATGAAAATATTACTGCTCTTCAGTGGATTACTATGAGGCATTTTAAAATCTTTGAATAGAGGGAGCAAACGAAGCCATATTAGCAAGCAGGTAGTAAAATAACTAAACACAAGATTTCATAAATATTACTGTGCATGCAGTAGTTTCCACATCTTCCTCTCACCCTCCCTGGTACACAGAAGGTTTATGTTATTACTACAGGTAGAAAATCTAAAAAACAGACAAATTTACCCTGTTTACAGCCCTGAGCAATAATGGCATGAACTGGGGGCTCAGTGTGGATACCACAAATTATCCTTTGTGAGCTGACAGAAACCAGTCAGAGGCAGTGCTTCATTATAAATCCCTGCATTTGTCACTTTGTCACACCCATTCCTGCACACCTCGGGCTTGATGGGGCTTTAATTTTGAATTTTTCCCATACAGCAACGTGGATGGCAGCTGGCTTTGGCCACCTGAGCGTGGTCACAGTGAGCCCAGAGCAGCTCTGCCCGTGCTGCCAGGCCAGGAGGTGTGTGATAAATGTGATAAATGCAGCTCTGCAGCTGGGTGTGGTGCTGTGAGCACAGCTGTGGAGCACATCCAACCCTCTCCCCGTGCCAGCTGAGCAAGTCCAGGGCTGCCTGCACCCTCTGGAGACACAGATCTGTTCAGCAAAACACAAGAACCTACAACCAGCTCCAGTTCCAGGGGTAGCACTGTTTATTTTGGTGCAGGATCAGTATGGCAAAATACATTTCCAGTTTTGAGAGGGGAATTTTCCCAGTTTACAAACTGCTCCATGTTCACGGAGTTTTAAATTATGGCAAGTAACAAAAGAGCACAGATTCAGTAGCAGAAATAAGAATGAAGCATAGAATTGTTGTACATCTTGCGTTATACCAGTAGTATAAGCCAATGTGGTATTTTTATGACTAATGATTAATAGAAATGTGATTATTAGATTGTGGTTATGGAAATTTTACTTATTTTTGCTGAAGGTTTATAGGTAACCTTGAGTGTCCTGGGACAATGGCATTGATGAGCCATTGCTGATGTGTGCTTTGGAAGGCTTAGAAGGAAGAAGGAATGGAAAGAACCACATCCTCCTCCAGACCACAAATCATGCCTGTTTGTACCTGAAAGACCATAAATTTATCTGTTTGCAGAGCACTGGCAGGCTGCCTGGGAACTTCCATAAAAGATGCAGTCCTGCAATCCACCTCACAGTGTCAAAGGTGGTACCTTTAGCATGCAAAGGAAAGCTCTAATGTCATGTCTGTGATTGAAATAAAAAAAAAATCTCTGGTTAATTTGACTGCATTAATCTGTGAGGCTCTTGCTATACTTCCTCCAGTAATATTGCAATCCATTCCAGTTTTCCCAGCTTTTACATTATTCCATTTATATTTGTTGCACAACCCTTGCTCTGGGTTGAACCTATGAATTCATATTTTGGTGCAGTGAAGCAATGCAGCCCTGACCTTGCCACGGTTCCTCACACACATAAGGTGTCCTCTGCAGCAGGGAGAGCTTGGCTCTGGAGCTGATGGCAGGACAGGTCACGTCCTGCAATCCAGGCAGGAAAGGTCTGGCTGTGTGCTTATGGCTCCCAGACCTTTGCAGAACCTTCCTCTCCCACAGGGAGGGCACTGCCAACCTGGGCTCCAATAAAACACACATTTCTTGCTGGACATCTTGAATTATACCAGTGAAACCAACATAGCATTTTGCAAAATGATTAATAGATTGTGCTTATGGAAATTTTACTTATTTTTTCTGAAGGTACATAGGTAATCTTGGGTTATTCATCACAGCTTCTTGCTGTGATCACACACTGTCAGTTCATCAGAGTGAGTCCCCCCAGCACAGGGAATGGGCACAGCTGGGAAATTCAACCTTCTCTGAAGATCCCACTGCTGCCCCGTGCCAAAGTCATGAACTAATCCCATTTGCAATTGTTTTGCTCAACATATGGGTCCCAGATAGGGAGAAACAGCAAAAAAAAGGGCAAATTTAACTCAATGTGGGCAAGCAGCCCCCACTGCAGTGGGTGTGGGTGCTGGTGAGCCTGGCTCTGCAGCAGAGAAAGGACAAAAAGCCCAAGAGAGCAGGAAAAGCTGAGCTGGGAGCGGCACAGGGAGATTTTGTGTGGAAAGGGAACAATGGGACATGGGGAAGGAATGAGAGAACCACATCCTTGTGTGCATCCCAGCCCTGCATTTGAGCTCCTCCCTGAGCCTGGCCCAAGCCCTGGTGCCCTGCTTGTCCCTCTGCTCCCCGGGGACTGCAGTGCAGCAGCTCCATCCATGGATGGGCTCACCCAGGACAGGGGGGCAGCAGGGCTCTGAGCACAGGGCACAGGGCACAGAGCACAGAGCACAGAGCACAGATCTCATCTCCCTTCTCTGCAGTGACACTGGGATGTGTCCCCACCCAGCCAGGCCTAGCACAGGCCCTCAGAGTGAAGCTCCAGCCCCACAGCCTCTGCTGGACAGAAACCAAATGATGTTCCCTGTGCTTCTGACCCCAAACCAGCCCTGCTGCAGCAGATGGGCTCTCCTTGGACAGACCTTCCCTGCAGGGCTCCCTGGGGAAGGACAAAGGCAGATGGAATTTCCTTGCACACCCTTGTACCTGTGTCCTCTCACATCTGCTTCCATGTGGGTTTCTCAAGCTCACTGTCTCGTTTGTGAACTGCTGTATGTCTTATTAACAGCAATATTGATTCTTTCCCACTATTCTATATTCAATAACATGGTATTAATATTCCCTTGTACATTTTGTGTGTGTTCAAAGCATTTGCAAGCACTTACTGCTTATTTGTCCTGAAAGCAGAGTGAGGGAAGTGGGGATGTCAGCATGAGAACCCCACTGCAGCAGGCCCTGCAGAGAGGACAAGAGTTACCAGGATAACAGGATTAGAGTCACCAGGATAACAGGATAAGGGTCACCAAGGTAAGAGGACAAGATTTACCAGCAGCATCCCTGGGGGCTGAGTGTCTTTTGGTGTGAAGAAATCAGAAATAATTCTCCTTGATTTACACCTCCCTTCAGACACAAAACATGTCTGCCATTCAGTGAGTCACCTTGAGAACCCTCAGCCACATAAAATGAACAAAAATTGTTTAAATGAGGTGTGTTTACAAACACGCACAGATATACATGGGTTGACAGGTGTAAATGTACATATACCCATCTAATGTATAGTGCAGAGCTAAGGTAGAACTGCAAATACACCATAACAAACTGTATATTATATTGTATATTATATTGTATTTTTACATATAATACTGTATATTATATTATATTATATTATATTATATTATATTATATTATATTATATTATATTATATTATATTATATTATACATGTCATATATGGTTTATATTATATATACACATCCCCATGAGATATAATCAGGTTTCATTTTGCATAAATAAGCCTTGGGCTATGGCCAAGCTAATCTATATGAATATTTGGGGCTCCCTCTTTGGAGGTGAACTGTAAATGTGCAATTTCCCTGTCTCCAAAGGGCAGAGGAACTTTACCCCTGCAATATAGCATTCACCAAGAGGAGCCTAAAACAACCAGAACCTCCTCCATCCCCTGAGCTCTCTAGGTGCTGTTTCTCATTTAATTTTTAATATATAAATGAAATATATATATGAATATTATATATATATATATATATATATATATATATATATATATATATATATATATATATAATTCATTTTTCATATAATTCAATAATTTTCATTTATTGTGGTCGCTCCACAATAAATGGCACTGCTGAGAGTGAAGGGCCAGGTTGCACACTTGGAGTGTGCAGTGTCCTTCGGCATTTATTTGCTCACTGCAGAGAGAAAGTGAGTCATGAGAACCCTTAAGGTGGAGCACCCAAAACAAGGAGTGTATAAATGATTAGCCAGCAAGGGAAGGTCAGCAGCAGCCCTTCAAGCCTGAGCATGTTCCACTGAGGATGGCACAGAAACAATCCCAGCTGAGGGCCTGTGGGTGCAGGAGCACAGCTATCACCCTTCTATCCCTGACACATCCCTGACTCACATCATATCAAATCATCAATGGGGCTGATCTCAGAGTTCTTTAAAAAATGTAGTTCAGGTTATGGAAGTGGTAGAAAATGGAAGTTGATCAACAGATCCAGTTTCAGGATGCACAATTTTTACAAACAAAGCAAAAAACCTTCACTACAGGGAGAGCCACAGGAGTGGGAGAGGGACCTGAATTCCATTTACACTCGTGCAGCAATGCAATTAATCATCTTTTCAGATAAGATCCAATTGCAGAATCTTTATTAGCACTCTGATGAAAATGAGAGAGCATCACTGCCTGTTTTCTTCACATCACAGGTGGGATTTAAAGCATTTAGTGATAGGGAAAAAATCAGTTCACCTCATCAGTGAGCAAGGATGACTGGTGATTCACTTGGAGGTACCTGACAAGAAAACTGAGATCTTTTTCACTTGGAAAAACTACTTATTTTATAGAAAATATTCTGTGAATAATACACCTGAGTACACTGTGTTCTCCTTAAATGCACTGATGCTTGTGGTATTGCATGAGGAACCCTCTAACTGCTGCCCACAGGCTGGTGGTTCCAGCATTTTCAGCAATATCAACTCTATCAGCTATCCAGGCCACTGCTGTAGTTTATAATCCAGTTTATTCTGGATTTATTTCCTGTGGCTGCTCTTACACATCTCTGACACTGCATCCAAGCAGCTGAGTTCCTTTTTTATTTAGTACCTTTTGTACTAAGCTTTTCTTCTTCTTCTTCAGTAAATTTTTTATCATGTATTGATGTTGGGTAGGTGAGCTGTATCACTGAGAGATGGGGCAAATCCTCAATGGTGCAGAGAAACAGAAGCTTCTGTGGAGTGGGAAAATAAACATTCATTTATGTTTAGTCTAAAGGTCTTATGCTAAAATGTACTTCAGTAATTTCACAGACATCTGCATAAGAAAGGATAGACTGCACAGCATTGGGGAAAATAGGAATTTTTTCAGCATATTTCTGTTTAGAAATTCAAGAACACCATCCTACCACAGCCCAGCAATTGGAAGGAATACCAGGAAAAGTAAAATATCTAAATATAACACAATCATCAGTCTGCCTATTCTCAGTGAGATTCTCAGGTGCATTTTTCTTTCCCCTGCAGTCAGTCTGGGGCACTTTGACCCCAATGCCCAAGCAGATTTCTGGCTGAAAGAAAAGGAGCAAGAGCTCACAGATAGCTTCCCACCTATCAGACAACTTTGATTAACACTTGGCCATGTCTGGTTTGCAGATTTGTTTATCATTTTGCTTTCAAAATAAACTAAAATATCAGAAAAGATCCTTGAAAAATGAGAGAAAAGATGTCTGAAAAATGTCAGTTGTTGTACAAACAGCAACAGGTGAAACTGGGAGACAGAACTTGCATTGTTTGCACCTGTGGAGTGGCAGAAGGAAGCAGGACCACTGAGGATGGTATCATGATACCTTCTTCAAGTTATAAGATCCTCTTCTAAGCCATTTAAAGAAATGTTATTTGCTGAGTTTGCACCATTCCTCTCTCTGTTCTGCCATCACATGGATACTCACTCAAAAAATGGGACAAGAAGCCAAAATGAAATGGTCTTGTTTAGACAGCTGAACTTCCGCAAAGGTTAAAATCAAAAATGAACTGTAAGTAAGAACTTGTAACAAAGGCCAGATACTATTCCTTTTAAAAGACAGGAGGAATAACCCCTCAAAGCTGACCAAGCTATTTGTTTGTTATTTTCTTTGTTATTCCCTCAGTATCTCTGGACCTGAGTCACAGTGCCTGCTGTCCATCCAAACCCTCCCCTGATTTCTCTGGGGCTTGGATGGGCCTTGCTTGTCATCGGGATTTGGTGCTGGCCTCAGCCTCCGTCTCATCACCCAGAACCTGGGAACTGAGAATAGGAGACCCCAAGCCACATGAGGAAAGAATTCAGATTAAAGTTGCCTGGGACAGGTCTCAATAAGTGTTTTGAGATAACTTCTAGTTAAGAACACATGGCTTCAAAATCCAAACAAAGGGGAGATGTCTTGGCACAATATCCCTGTATATGTTTGAAGAGCATCATACACCATGAAACTGAAGGCTTTGGGCAGTGCTGCTGATTTAATAATGCTAAAATACAGAATGGAACTGTGATTGAATTTGAAATTTGACCATATTTCTTGTTCTCTCAACTTTGCCAGTACACATTACAGCTTCATTTTTTTCTGGGAAAATGGGAAATAGAGCCCTTGAAGTGCAACCTCCTCCCTGATCCTGCACTGCAGATGGCCCTGGCAAGAATCCTCTGTCATCCAGCATGGCACAGAGGGCATCCCAGCCATGCCAGACCTGCCAGCAATGCCATGGCAAACCTTGCCATGCATTTGGGCCCACAGCACATCCTCTAAACATCACTGCTTGCAAAGCAGCAGCCTTCTCTTCTCCTATCACCTCCTGTTTTGTACAAAATCTGTAAAGCACAAGGGAAAAAAGTCAGTGACTGTTCCAGTCATCTGGTAAGGCCTTGGGTGTGAGATGGAGCACCCAGAACAGCATCAGAACACAGCTCTGTTTAACCCAGTGTGTTTGACTAAAGAAGCAAAATCAGGAAAAAATTAGAGGAATAAGGTTTGGTTTAATAACCACAATAAACAGCTACTAACCATGCAGACCCAGAGGTTTCCATAAACCCATGAACTTTGCCAGGCCACTGGGGATATCCAATGCTCTCAGGTGGGAGGGCAGGGGGAGCAGGGTTATTGCCCAAACCATCCCTTTATTCACACCTGGGAAATGCCCACTGTGGACAGCAAAGCACAGCAAACACAAGGAGCCCCCACTCAATATTGTGCAAACCCACACTCAGGGAAGGAGGGCACCCAGCAGAGTGCACCCCAAACTTCTGGGTTTTAGGAGGATCAAGCACCTTCTCTATGGATGTGTTCTGCCTTTGGGAGCTCTCTGCTGCTCCTCAAGGGCTCTGACTGCTCCCAGGAAGGAGAAAATTTTTTTTAATTGTGCATTTAGGCTTGTGCTTTATAATGGGTGGCAATTTTTATCATCCTTTTGAAAGGGGGGGCTCAATAGACCTTTGAGGATTTGACTGTTTGCCTTTTTCTTTTTTCTTCTGTTTAGATGAGACAGACTACAACATGGATTTGAAAAATAAACTTTGTTAATACCCTGCTAGCTTTAAAAGAGAAGATCTGGCATAGACATCTTCCCTGTAGGGTTTGATTTCTGAGGTGTGAACCCCATGCAGCACAGGAGCCAGATCATTTGGCAGCAATGCAAAATGTGGCACGGTGACATTTCTGTCCACACAAATACTTGCACACACAGAATGCTGCTGAAGTGCAGGTAAATATTTAATGTGATATATTTGTAATATATATTTGTAATATATTATAGCTATTTGTATTTGTAATACATACAACTATATTTGTAATATATAAAACGATCTGTATTTGTAATATATAAAACTATGGTTGGAGAAACTCAGAATTCAGCAATTTGAGAGGTGTCTCT
Organism: Zonotrichia albicollis; assembly: GCF_047830755.1. Lineage (NCBI taxonomy): Eukaryota > Metazoa > Chordata > Aves > Passeriformes > Passerellidae > Zonotrichia > Zonotrichia albicollis. The sequence continues at coordinate 13,592,354 of NC_133831.1, forward strand.
GTGAGTGCAGAGCTGTGTCCCTTTGGTCAGGACAATGAGCCGTGAGGGCTCAGCTCCCTGCAGCAGCAACAGGAGGCTCTTCAGCACAAATAGCAATGATCCCTCTGCCAATCAACCCCAAAAATACACCTGACCACTGATTCCTCACCCCTGCATGTTGATGACTCCCCTGCTGTGTTCCTTTCCTCACCAAATTGCTGTTTTGGCTGTTTTCGTGCTAAAGGATTTTTCCTCTCCACTCTCTGTCATTCCATACCACAAGGCTTCAGTGCCACTCAATTTTGTGATGAGGAATAGAGCATTGACTGCAATGTATGTTGCCCATGTTCTTCTTCACTGTTACAATGACTCATTATTCACAGTGTGTTTATGTAATATCATAAATACCAATCTCTGGTATTTATGCAGCATAGTATTTACTTGGGCAAGTTGCCACATGCACTAAAGAAGTAAACAAAGAGCCATTCTTCAGAGGGTTAAAAAAGTCTTAAAATTAATCCAATTTTCCTTCATAAGGCACTCCTTGTTATTTTACCTAAAGTGGCTCTTTAAGATATACAGTATGATAAAACACAATTCCTGGGAGACGTAATTATGGTTCCTAAGAGACTGGTGAATAAACAATCAGGAATAGAGTGTTTGTTTTCCCTGGGTTTTTCTTAACTATTAATGGAAGGCATAAAAAAAAAAAGAAATTGGGGAGGAATGTGTTGGGGTTGATAAATGGTAAAAAACCTGAGGAGCACACTTCACTGAACACCCAGGATTTCTGCCCAGAAGCAGCACTATTTTATTTGATTGCAAATAATCCTATTTTGGTAATGCATTTGCAGGGAGGGTAAATGCCACAGTGGATTCTTTGTTTTTTTTATATTTACTGTACTGTGTACATCAATGGCACAAAGTGTGTTCTAAAGGAAGGTGCTTGCCTTGTCTCACATTACCTTTAAGCATTAACACAAACAGCTTCCTTGCACTGGAGGTGACAAAATCTGCTCTGTGGTACAAAATGTTCTGTCTGACACCAATTCCTAGGGATGGCAGAGGGCTCCGTCCAGGACAGTGCTGGGCCATTAGAAAATCCCTTCCTGGGAAATCAGGGACACTGCAGCCACCTGTGTGAGCACTGAGAACATAGAGGGTGCCTCAAGATACACTGGAACCAACAGCTGAGGAAAACCTATTTGCCACCTGTGAATATCCTGCAATTGAATCAATATTTAATAATACTGGTCCCCATAGAGTTCTTCAAGTCCTTCATCACCTAAAACCAGAGGCCACTCACCTCTCTACATCAGACTGATGAAACCAAGCTATTAATTCACATTAATGCTGTGGATCTTCAACTTGTTGTCATCAGTAATGTGTAAGTACATGATGAACTTTGTAGGACCCTCACAGGAGCACAGATTCACATCACAGAGCCTGGGCTTGCACCAGCATCTGCTTCTGCAGATTTTTAATCCCCTGAATATAATGATCAGTTCTTATTGGTTCAGTAGAAACAGGCATAGACCTTGCATTCCTCCTGTGGCATGTCAGAGTAATAGATCACACTGCTGTAGTTAACACTCATCTACTATCTATTCATTTCCTTTAAAAAAAGGCAACCAAAGCATTGATAAAGTCAATTTTGTGCCAGATCTGAAGTAAATGCCATTTCAGGTAGAAAAGCTCATGAGTTATTGCCTAAATAATGGGCATCCCTTGCCTCTTTCTATCCAGATTTGCAAAAATGGCTACAAGAGAAATATATACACAGATGAATCTGGTCAGGCTAGTACATGTTCCTGTCTCAAGAATTTATTAAAGTGAATAAACATGCTTGATGTGGTAATTAACCCCATGTAAATAACAAATCTTGCCTTTATAGGGCTTTGTTTGTGCTGCTGTCATTAAGGGCCATTCAGTATTTCCAAACTGGAAGCAGGCCTGAGGTTAAACCTCAGCAAATGATGGGGGAAGATGCACAAAATGGGGGTGAGGGGACCCTGGCAGGGGAGCCCCATCAGCAAACCAGTCACTTGTCACTGATCCAGAGAAAGGAAAGAGCAGCAATAAACACATTGAATCTTGGGGCACTCTCAGCTTGGTACCCCTGTTGCTGTAATCTGAAAAAAGATATTTATTCCCAAGATCTTCAGGTCCCCTGCCCAGGCAGAGAGGGTTTGCCCAGCCCTCTGCTGCCCTGGCATGTGTGCAGGGCACAGGGCACGGCTGCCCCACCCTCCGGAGAGCTGGGGCACTGTGCTCAGCCCTGCCTGCTCCTCCCAGCTCCGTGCAGCCCACAGCCAGCATTTCACAGCCTGCCAGGGGCTTTGGGTCACTCGGATGTGTCCAAAGCAGACGCTGGAATGGACGTACAGTGGCAGTTCAGCCCTCAGGCTGAGCTTCTCCTTTGGCTTTAGGGTCCTTCCTGCCCTGATTTTTCTAGCAGCCAACACCATTAGTATGGAAGTCAATGCCTAAAAGGAAATGCCTTCTCTGCTGTAACAAAGCCTTCAAACCAATTACCAGCAGTGTGATGTCTGAGGAGAATCTGAGATGCTGCTGTAACACGGATGGGGTGGTACTGCAGTGGCTTTCCTGACCTCTTGCTGCCTCTGCTACAGCCTGCAAATGATAAGCCATGGCAATAATGGGGTTCTATGACTCTTCTGGTCACTCTGGTAAGGAGGTCCATCAGGGATGCCTTTCTGCTAGAGAAAGGACAAATTATTAATTAGTGATATCCTGCAGGCACCCAGACAGGAGCATGCTGGAGAACCAGAGATGAGCTCTGCATGGTCAGCACAGCTTTTGAGACAAACACACTTCTCCTCTTGTGCTACAAACCCATCTTGTCTTCTGGCTACGCTGGAGACAAAATGATCACACAAGAGAGACAGCACAACACAGCAAAATTGAAAACACATTTAGCAATTTGCATACCTTGCGTGCCATAGAACACCCCCAAATCCTGGTGGAAATGTGCATGATGTGCCAGACATCATGAACCCAGGAACTCCCCTCCCCATAATCCCTTGGGACCAAAAAGTTTCTGATTGTTCTCCAGCTTCCCCATAAAAGCTTCATTGTTACTGCAGCCCAGCCTTTACCAGGAGTCATGGCATCGGGCCACAGCCTCCAGGGACACTCTCAAGCTGCACAAAACAAGTTTTTCCAAACAGTTTAAGTATTTCCCAGCCCAGACTCTCACATTCTAGTTGTTTGTGCAGGGACAGTAACCCACCAAGCCCTGACTAAAATACTGGTTGTTTAAACTCCACAGGGACATTTTTTGCTAGCATTCCTCACTGCTGTAACCCCTTGACCATTTAAAACTACTATTAATGGGCAGATTCCATAGGCCTAATGTCAAGGAGCCATGGCTGCTGCAAAAAAAGCAGCTATCAGACAATAGATACATAATTGCTGCTTCCTCTGGACCATTATTGGGCTCGCAAATTCTTGATTGAGCTGGACTTTGCAGCAGTCTGTGAGATAGGTGCAGCATCAGCTGAGAAGCTCGTGGCTGTGGTGATATTTTTGATGAAAGCAGTAAAATTTACTCAGTGGGAGTTGATTCAGTGGCACTGGAGGAGCTGTGTCTCTTGGAGGGGCCTGAGCCACCCCAGGAGCAGCAGTGCCAGGGTGCCAGGTCAGTGCCCAGCTCCTTGCTTGGTGCCCACAGGACAGGTTCCCATGTTGTGTTTTGGGCAGCATTTGGCCAGGTTTCTGTGTAGAGATTTTACCCTCTCGTCTAATCAGGCAGCATGAGAATGGGAAGAGGCCATGACAAAATTGCTGATTGCACTTAAATCTCTCCCCTGGGAGCTGGGGGGACCCCAGTGGTTGTGTGAAGGACACAGACAGGCTGGGGGCAGGGAGCAGATGGCAGCAGGGAGGAGCTGGGAAGGATGGACATCCCTGGGACACTCTGCAGATGCTGTGCAGCCTCTCAAGGTGCCTGTCCTGCTCATTTGCAAGGGGACACCTCAAAAAGCCTCATGGTAATGTCACAGGCCATCCTCCCACCAGAGAGAGCAGTGGTCTCCTCCTCTGCAGAGGATTTCTGCCCGCCTCAGTGGGGTCTACATTAACATGAGCCCGTCCTGATCCCTGCTTGCAGCAGAGGGCTGTGATCAGGGCACACAGCTCTGGGGCTCTGAGCATGGCAGTCCTGAGCTGCACCTCCCACCCCTGCAGGACTCCTCAATTAAACCAGAGCCACTTCTTCTCAATACCCACACCTTCCCCTTCATTCTAGTCCTAATCATAGCGTTCATTCGCTAAATTAGTACTAATTAGAGAAATGCTAATTAAAAAAGGCATGACAAACCCATGGCTATACTGTCATACTTCTCTCCCAGCACTTTGGAGGCAGTGCCACCCCTGCCCTGTGCTGAGAAGGCCACTGGAAGCCAGTCCAAGTCACGAGCACGGGTCACAGGGACACTCCAGCCACAGTGCCTCGACTCCCCCAAACATCCTGGGGACAAATAACACTGCTTTGAGTCACCACTCAGCTCCATGGAGTGCTTTCAGTATGGGGCCCTTCAGAAGGTGACTTGTCGATGCCTTGCTCTGCAAAGATGATAAAACAAACAGAGCTGGAGCTGGAGAGGAATTTCTGGAGTGCCCAAGAGCAGTCCTGGCTTCTGAGCCCAGGCAGGCCCTTGATGAGCCATGGCAGGCTGCTGAGTGCCAAGCAGGCATGGCCCTTTCAGAGATGCCTAAATACACACTGTTCTTTAAGGAAATAAAAGGCTTAAAATGTGCTCATTTATTTCTGTCACAGGTGTGCCTGTGCTTAAATGGCTCTAGTCCATCTAACCCTTATCTCCCAGAGCCTTGAGGGGCTTTGGGCAGGGACAGAGACACTGCACCAGCCAGCTGCCCTTCTCACATGCTGCCAATGTGAGATTGCCAATGCCAGTTTTCCCTTTGAGCCACTGCCCTCTCTGACCAGGCAGCAGCAGAATGCAAGTGTGCAATTGCAGCCTTAGCTAATACCTTAACTCAGTTTGTTCTAGTTTGCTAACACACACACACACACACACACACACACACACCCCATAATTACAGGGCTTGTGTTTAGGCACATCTCAAGAGTTCCTTGTACAAAATAGGTACAAATTTTTTGTTACAAAATATGTAACAAAATAGGTTAATTCATCCAGGTCCTATCAGGGAAGACCAGTCCTAAAATGTCCAGGGCCAGACACAGAGCCCTGTGTAAAGATGGGACGAGCCCAAACATATTTGGGAATCTGGTGCAGATCAAAGCTGGTGTCTGGCAAGATTCTGCTTTTGCATCTGACAAGATTCTGCTTTTGCATCTTGTCCTCACTGGGAAGTGCTGTCAAGAAGCAGAGATGCAGGCAAATTCCCTCACAAGGCACCCAGTGCCATTCCAGTTTTCAGTGTGGGCTGTCTTCCTTGCCCTGTCTTGGTCAGGGACTCCCTGGAAGCTTGAAGATGCCAATCTGGGAAGGAGAGGTTCCTGCTGGAGAGGGCTCCTGTGTGATTAGAGGGGTGCACAGCACAAAGGAGACCTGGCTGTTCACAGCAGGCTCCTTGCCAGCACAGCTCTGTTGCTCAGAGGTGCAACACGTTTCCCTTCCTGACCATTGTAGCCATGGCAGCAAAAATTTAAATGAAGCTCAGGAGCTGGAGTTGATCTTTTGCTTTGTGTGCACCTAATGGCAGCATCTTGTGCTGTTCAATAAGCTCTGCCTTGCATCTCTCATCACACAGACTGAGCCTTGAAGAAGATTTTTGGATCTTGTATATGTGCAGCCCTGCAGAAGGGGCAGCCTCTCCTGGCTGTGCCCCCAGCAGGGGCTGAGGTTTTGCTCTGCTTCAGGATGTTTGCTGAGGATCTGCACCAAAATCATCCTTGTTCCAGACTGCTGAGCACTAAGCAGGGCTGCTTACATGCTTTGAGATGGCATTACACCAACAAAGAACAGCTGATACAAATGGCTGATGGGTGAGAAAATAAGTTCATGGCGTTTTTTCATCTAGAAACCTATCTCACCTTGATGCAAATATTCCATCAATGCTCTGGTGAGCCTGTTTCCCCAATGGGTCTGCACCTGCCAGAGCAGCAGGGAGGAGCTGAGCCCTGCAGCTCTGTGCTGGTGGGCTCTGGAAACAAGTGAGGTCCTGTGAGAGGCACCGAGGGCTCTGCACCCTGCATGCTTGGCAGTGAATGCAATGGTTCCCCTTCACAATGCTCTGAATTCCTGGCCTTTGAGAGGGGCTGTTGTGTGTGGGCACAACGTGATGGCAACAGCTTTGCAGTGGTTTTGGTCTTTCAGGAGATGGCAGGGTGGCAGTGTCACCAGGAAGGTTGGTGCCTCTTTCCTGACGCTTTTATGGAGTTTCTGACAATAGTTGAAGACACTTAATTTATAAATTTCTCAAGAGAGATTTTTGCATCCCAGAGGACTGAAGCATTCTGAGCTCATCACACTGAATTATTGGCCCCAGATGAAGATGAAACCATGCAGCTGCCTGGGCCATCCATGAGAGCTTGGCCATGGCTGTCAGGGGCAGGCTCTGTCTGAGCCTGAGGATCACAGCCCAGCCTGGAGCTGGCAGCAGCCCTTCCACTGGAGGAATAACAACCTGCAATTGCTCTTCCTAAAGCTACACTTGGCCTTTTATCTGACCTTCTTTGATCTTCTCCACAACCTCTGGCAGGTCTTCAGCGCATTCAGTTCTTTATATTAAAGCAATTAATCCCACATGCAACCAATTAGGTTAAGACATAGTTTGATGGCCATAATATTGTACAGACATTCTACCAAGTTTTCAACAAGTAAGGGTGACTCCTTCATGACACTTTCTAGTGACTGCAGTGCAGAAATATCCCAAGGAAAAAGCATATTCCAGAATTACCCACTTGCAGACAACATGCTGGCTTTGTGTACACACAATGGGACTCAAACCCTGCTCCTTCTTGTTGGGCACAGCATGCAGGGCAAGAATCTCACCAGACCTGTGTGGACAGGTTTGTCATCCAACAACCTCTTTACCTGCCACTGTCATTACACCAACCCACACCAAATGTTTTGCTTATCAGAAGCAAAGAGGCAGCAGCACCTGTGAAGCCTTTAAGCTTCATCCCTTTTGCCCAGGTCCCTGAGGAGGGGTGAAAGGGCAGCTGGCACAGGAGGGAGCTTGCTCTGAGTGCCCTTGCTCTGGGCACAGTGCAGCCCTCATTGCTGCTCTCCCTGCGCTGCTGCAGGGCAGCAGGGCCAGCACTCCTGGCATTACCTACAGCTACCTAAAGCAGTCTTCAGCTTCTGAGGGATCCCCCATCTGCTACTGGTGTCAAATAGATCCCAGTTTTGCATGGATGAAAAATGAGACTCCCTTCTGCTTGCATAACCCTGGGCTGCACAAGCCTTCCAGAAGTCAGCAGAGGCATTGACAGCATGTCAGCACAGTCTCTTCTGACCTGTGGGATACAGGCTGTTGACACTGCTATATGTTAAAGTGTCCCAGAGTCTGCTCACTTGGACTTTGCTCTGGTAGTGACAGAGGAGAGGCACATTTCCTTGTCTGGGTCATTTCCCTGCAGTGAAGGGAGCCAGCATGAAAGCCTAGGGCTGGTTTGTTTGCTGCCAGGGAGGGGATTTCTTGTGTTTGGGGGTCTGACAGCAGCAAGAGCAGCTGCAAGCTGTTTCTAACACACCTTGAGAGCCCTTCCAGCAACAGAGCTCACTCCTTGCTGCTCACACCTTGGCAAGGACAGACAGACACCCACGTGGTCCTCCCAGCTCTGCCACAACACAAATGTGCACAAAAATCCCACCAGCAGCAGCGTTGCAGGCCATGGGTCTGGCACTGGAATATTTGTAGGGTTTTTGTGCTACAACAAAAGGTCTGGACAATGTGGCAATAGGAACTCTAATGGGCTTCAGATGGAGAATTATCTAATGGAGCAGCTTTCCTCCAAAAAATGTCATTTTGTCACAATCAAAATGCTTGTGAAACTATCATTTTACCAGCTATTTTTCTGGGGGAAAAAAGGAAAAAGAAGAAAGAAAAAAATCCCAACGCTTTAAAAAATAAAACATTTAGAGATCTTTATTTTATATATTATATGGATTTTAAAAAACTATAATGATCAAAATAAGCCTAAACTATTTATTTTTGTGGAATTTTCCTTTGTGGAGAATTTCAACATTTTGAGGTTTTGTTTTGAATTGGAATGAAAACAAATTTCAAAATCTCAAAATTGTCTGTGAAACACAATTTCCACTCTCTGGCCAGCTCAAGTTTCAGACTACAGCATGTATAATAGCTCCCCTGCAGGGAAGCTCTTTAGGAAAAATGACTCTGAATGAATTTACTGGTGCAAACATATAGTTTTAAAGATTTGTCAAATTGTCCAAGCTGACATGTCCCTGCTGAAAGCTCCTCCAAGTCATAAGAAGGCTCCACAAGTTCCTGAAAGACTTATTTCTGAAAGGCACTGCTAGCTTTGCAAAATTGATGGTGGTCATTTCCTGGCATTGATGTTAACCAGGCAGTTACAGTTGTCACTTATTTGCAACAGACCACAGAATTGATACCATAACTATTTTCTTAGTCAATTTTAGTTGGATTCCTTTTAATAGTTTAAACTAGGGATTAAGAGCTTTATATTGCATTTTCAATGTAAGTCCTGTTTGTACAAGATTCAATAGAACAGAATTTATATACTACAATATTTAGATTAATTTAAATATTTCCAGCCTTAGCAAATAATTTTGCCTCGAAGAAAACCCCATCCTTGCATTTTCATGGGTAAGGAACAGAAACCTACCATAGGACGAATTAATTATTAGGAACATTAATGGAGACTTACTGTAAGTTTTGTTTTCAAGTGAGTCACTTTGGATTTACTGTGACATGAATGAGGTCATGGGCCAACCTGTTCCTAGCAGCTTTATACACCATGTAGGTATGAAACAGCCCAATACTGAAGCACATTAACATAATCAGCTTGTAAGTTAATCACATGGAAAATAAAAAATAAAAATAAAAAAATAAATAAAATAAAAAATAAAATAAAATAAAATAAAATAAAATAAAATAAAATAAAATAAAATAAAATAAAATAAAATAAAATAATAAGCAACAAAACCAAACAAGAACAAACCACCCCTGCATGCCATAGGACTTTTTGCTGCCTTTTTCTGGTTTTGTTTTACTGAAGAGAAGTTGGTGGGCACTGTGCTCCTGCAGAAAGCAAAGGCTTTGTGTCAAGGTGAAAGCTGAACCAAACACACACTCTGCAGTCAAAGTTTGTTTATAACTCCTGGCTCTGCTGGGTCAGTTATGTGGCAGTTTCACTAAACAAACAAGTAAAACACAGGTCAATGTCCAAATTCTGGAGTGCAGCTTATTTAAGCAGCTTCAGTAGTTGGTAGGGGAGCAAAGCTGTGAGTGGAAACAAACTGGCTCTGCAGTAAAGAGCAGGGAATGAAAGATAATAAATCAAATCAGGCCCAGGTATGGCTGAGGGGTGTTTTTGAGGATGCCTTTGGCCAACTGGCTCAGCTTGGTGCAGGAAGTTATTGAAATACAAATCTTTCAATCCACTATCTTGAGTTGCTGCATTGTGAGGTGAGTGTTAAATCATTACAGAAGGAATCACTGGAGAGGGGAAACCAAACAAAACTACCTGGTAAATCCATCAAGGAATGGCACAGAGGAGAACAGCCAGCTGAGTCAGTACTGTGTGTGCCTCTTCTCCATTCCTGGGGACAGCTAGGTATTTTCTATGATATTTTCTATGAGTTAGCTATTGACCTTGCACGGATAAACCATCTCCTTTGCTGGGCTGCCCATCCTCCTTATACCCCTCAGCACAGTTGTACAATCCCCATGCAAATCCTCCCTCCTTGCCTTGTATTGTCCCAGAAATGTCAGCCTGCTTTTACCTGGGTGCTGGCTTTGCATGAGAGGCACTGCCCAGGCACCTTGCCACTGCAGCAGCACACAGCCCAGCTCATCAGCAGCTCCTGCAGCCTGGAATGGAACTCTATGGAGTCTTGGTCTCTTTCCTCAGTGGAAAGTTTCAATATGCAGAATATTCTGAGTTGGAAGGGAACCACAAAAATCATCATGTCCAACTCTTCAGTGAATGGTGGTCTGTCCTGGTTTGGTTCTGCTGTGCCTGTAGAACAGACTGCCTTTAACAAGAGTAAACACAAACTACGGTTGTCTGGCTTTGAACAGTCCCAACTGGAACAAAAATAAAAGACATTTGAAAAATTAAAGCAACCTTACTCACACAGATAGGTAGGGGAAGTGGGCAGAGAATTGGTCCCAGGAAGATTGCAACACAGGAATTCTTGGATTCCTAGACAAAACCTGTCTCAGTAAGTCTGTGGTCAATACTTGAAGCAGGCAGTTGCCTCTCCCAGCATCTCTTCCATGGAGTGATGTGGCTGAGCTCCATGTGGCTGCCACAGGAGCTCCTCTGTGGCTTCTGCTGGCAGCCTGACAGGGGAAGGTGTGCTGACACATTAACTGGGCACCAGGATGGAAACCACTGCTTCTTTTCATTCTACCTGTGAAATGCTTTTTCTACTCAGCATGTAAACTTGTGGGCAAACAGGGACAATGGTTTAAAACACAGCGAGCATGATTAAAATGCTTAAAGGAGAAAAAAGTATTGTTCAGCTGAGCAGAAGTGAGAGGGAGGCAAATGCCCAACTTGGAGAAACATGGGATTTGTTCAGGGAGTCACAGAAATATTTGTGTGGAAGCCATGGGACAAAATGAATAAATGATGGTTGATAATAAATACCAAGACCATCTTGCATCATTAAGATTTCCAGGCTAGGAAATATTTTCTTTGGGAAACCTCTGGCCTCCAAGTCTAACTTGAGGCCAATCAAGAGATTTTCTAATGGCTAAAGAAGAAATACATGCATGATGTAATTAAAATAGCATTAGATTCCCATGCAGAGCAGCAAGCATTACACAGGACTGAAAACCAGTGAGAAAAATCTAAATCGCTGCCCCAAAGTCAGCTCAGCTACCTATGGTCTCTAATCTGTAACTGTGTCAGCAGGAAATAATGAGAAAAATTAAATGGTTCAGTATAAAACCAACAGTGAAGTAAAAGAAACACAAAATCTATGACATAAAATCAGTATGTCACTCAATTTTTTGCACAAGAAAAGCTTACTGCAGGCTGTCTTGCAACTTTTGAAGCAGATAAACACAATCACAAAAGTCTACTTAACAATTCTATTTTATGGGTACTAGAAGCATCAGTAGCAGTAATGGTTGTTGTGTTACAGTAGCCTTGAGAGCCATGAACTGTATTCCCCAGGCTGATGCAGAGTGCTCTCTACAAGTACATAATAACAGATGAAAGAGTTTAAAACCTTGACATGGCTTGTATGCAAAATTTTGATTTAAAATCTCTTCTGTTCCAGCAGAGATTTGTTTGTGTGTCTTTCTTTACCACTGTGAGGAATGTGACTGCTGTGAGGCAAGCAAAGCAGGATGAAAATCAGAAACAAGTAAGCAAGAGAGGGGAGATGGAGAACATTAAAGCCCTGGAGGCTTTGCCTTTGTGTCCACAAAATGTGAAGCTTCACTTTCTGCTGAGCCCTTCCATGTTCAAACATGGGTGAAGACCCCTTAAACTACCTTAAAGCTTTGGATATTTAAAAATGGCAACAGGGTTTGGCTTCTCATTTGGCATCTGGTTCCTGAGCCTTGTAATGCATTAGGATCACATTTTCATGGTTTCCCCTGCAACTGGAAGAATTAGAAATTTACTGTTAAAAAAAAAAAAAAAAAGAAAAGTGAGAAGGTCATGTGATTGTGTGCTTCCAGAAGCTGAGACTTGAAGCAAAAGCCCACCCTGGACTCACAATAAAATCATGAGAATTGAAAACACCAGACTTAAGAAGCTCATCCAAGCTTTCTGCTGTGCATATGTAAAACCAGGGTGTTGTCAGGACTAGTTAGCTAATGTCATAAAGCACTCATAAGGACAACGTTGGTTATTATTTAGGGGGAAACCAAAGTGTAAAGTGTTTTACATATAAATCTGCCCTTTAGAAGAGCAACATTAAAAACACAGGACTGAGCTCTGGATTACTGAAGGGCAATAAAGAGGTTTTAAACACAGCCATAACTCATTCTGCATGAAAATGACTCAGCAGTGTCTTGACCAAGTTGGAAACAGGACCTCTGGAAGTGATTAGGAGTGGACTGTCTCCTAACATGCCTTCCTCCAGTAATCTGCTGGGGATGGCAGATGTGCAGAGCAGCAAACCCCCAGGCTGAGAGGGAGAGGATGGCTCTGCAGCTCCACAGCCTCTGTCTCAGGAGCTGAGTGAGGAATGGTGGCAGTGGCTCCTCTGGAGTGACAGGTAATGCCCTGCAATGAGCAGAGTGTGCTGTGAAATCCTTGTGTGCCCATCCTTGTGTCTCCGTGGCAGTGATGTTGGTGGTTTCAGATTATCTGCAGCTTGGCTATGCAGACTGAGCACCCCCTCCAGCAGTCACAGCCCATGTGGAGCACCCCTGAAGTGCTTTTGGGCAGAGCAATCCAGTTTGCACTGCTAAGACAGTGCTGCCATGGAAGCAGATTTGGGTGAGTGGGGACAGCAGAAAGATTTTCTTCAAAAGCCACCTCTCAGCTGAACTGACACACTGCCACTCTCAGCTCAGCATGGCCGGGGTAAGGAGCTCAACTCTCAGGGCACAACTGAGCCTTCTGCACAGAAATATTCTGTGCCAAGTGTTTTTCTTCTTTGTCCACTTGTGGGTTCATAAAAATATTGCCAATCCTCCTGTTGGGGGTGAGGACTTGGTGACAGCAAATGCAAGCCTGCTGACAAAAGGCTTGTTTTTCCTTTGCACCTTTTGCAGACTCTTCAGAAGACCTTCCTAGCCCAGACACCCCCAGCTAAGAATTACTAGTTTTAGTCTTTTGGACCAGATCTGGAAGCAGCTGAGCTCTGTTCAGTTTGGTGGCAGTAAAAGAATTCACACATTGAAACACTCTTTCCTGGCTCTAGCTGCCTTAGAGCTGGACCTGTCCTAAAAGCCACAGAACTGCCCAGAGCCCACTGGCCTGCCCCCCTTTCAGATGCAAAGGGAAGGGAGTGCTGTTATTTTGTTAGGAGAGAGTTTAAAACAAACAAGCCCCCACCAGCTGCAGCTCATGTATATGGGTATGATTTTAGATTGCAAACAGGAGGCTACTTGGCTTTGCATAGTAAGCATTGTCTGGCAGAAAATTGTCTCCTCTGATCTCCCTGAGCCTTGGATTGCTGCTGTGAGATTGTGTCACAACTGGTCATTAATTATTTCATCAAAAGCTTATTTTTCTCATTTCCTCATCATTATTTCCACCTAGTTTCTTTTAAATTGAATCCATTTATTGGCAAGGCTTGTTTCTCCCCTAAGTGGGGTCTGGGCTTTGCAGAGAACACTGACCTTAGAAAAGATGTATTGTTAACATATGTAGTTCACGCGCCTACATATGCCTACACTAAGCAAGAAATTACTGCATGTGTGTTTAAATGTTGCTCTGGAACGCTGACCCCCTCTCATTCACTCTGGAAGCAAATTGCCCTTCTTGCTACCTATGAATTCCTCCCCTCTTCCTACCTGATAAATATGATAAATGATAAAATATTGTGGGGATAATAAAACACTATGGGGAAAAAAAAGATGTTGCCATTCTCACTATGGGAATAAATAAACAAGGAAAGGAAAATGGAAAAAGGAAAAAGGAAAAAGGTGAGTGCAGCTCTCAGGAGATTTATATCCTTGGGAGATATTTATTTCTTAAAAGTGCCACAGTGTTCTTGGAAAAATGGAGACCCCTCTTGGTAATGCCAGCCCTGATAGGCAAGACAGGATAGCACCACTCATGGAGATAATAACAACCACCAGAGAGTGGGGACTACCAGCCAAAGACCTGGGGAAGGAGCACGGCAGCCAAAACATCCAGTAGAGAGGCTCAGAGAGTTCTCCTGTCACCAGCTGCTGAGATGCGAGCAAAGAGAGAAATGGGAAGAACTGCCAACACCTTCATCCCCTCAGAGAGCAAAAGCAGCCTCACAAGCACAGTGTAGGCAGCAGCCTGGAGAACAGAGGCCACTGGGCTGCAGTGGGACAGAGGTGAGGGGAATGCCCCAGAGAGGCTCTCCAGGCAATACATCACCCTGGATGCTAAACCAAAACATGTTCTGTTAGGCAGAAAGCTGCTGCTGCCACCCTTCCAGAGCCTGAAGCTGGAGCAGCCTGGCTGCAGGAGACAGCAATGTGCTCTACCTACATAGGAATCATCTTGGGGAAGAGCCTGGCTGCTTTGGGGAAATAGTCTTTTCTTCCCAATCTGTTCAGCATGCTGTGTGCAAAGCCATGTGGAATGTCAGCAAGATCCCTTTGTGTCTGACTCAGCAATGGCACCATGATAAGCATGGTTTGTCCTGCAGCTTGGGCTAAAGAACGCAAGAATTACCACAAGGACTCCAGCTCTTTCACAATACGAGAGCACAAGAACAGAAGAGCAGCCACACTGGGCCAGGCCAAAGGTCCATCCAGCTCCTGTCTCCAACAGTGGGCAAAAGCAAAATGCCTGGGGAAAAGTATGAACACAGGGTAAGCACATACAATATTTCCCCTGAGTGCTCTCCCAGCCACCATCTCCAGATTAGAAAATTTTGGAGCCAAGGATGTTTTGATGTACTTAGAGCCCTGGGTTGCACCCTTCAACAACCCTTGTGCTTTCTCTATTCCTTATGCTTTCTCAAGTCTTCCTTTTTCTGATCTCTTATTTATTTGCCTTTCAGATGCTCTTCATTGTCTTCATGCTGGATGTATGCCCCTCTATATAATTCATCTGTGTTTCCACAGTTTTAGCCATACATGCTCCTCCTTTCTGCTCCATCCTTCAAACTTCACCACAACTCATGAAGAAGATGCCTAAAGCTCAAAGTCACCCACTGGGACTGTCCATCACTTGAAAGCTGCTACAAACCCTCAAAACTTTTTGGTTCCATGGTACACATATTGTCCCATATTTCCTCACACACAGTTTCTTTCTGACCCTTCACTTTTGCAGTTCTTTGTCTAAGGCTGGTGCCCCTTTTTTGAGGTTTACCTGTGGTCCCCTCAAATCTCAGTGCATTATCAGAATCTCCCCTGAAATGTTTGGCTTATTTGTAGCAGAGCTGTTGATTAGAAGTGAACTCATTTTTGGTGCTGTCACCTTGTGTAAGGAAGGTGACAGCAGAGTGTGTGACACTCTTGGACTAGGTGGATGGAACATCCATCGGATTTCTGCAATGTGAAAAAGACAAAAGCCTTAAGTCCTTCCAGAAATCCCCATGCAATCTTTATGGCTCCTGAGAAAGAGCCATTAAACTGTCTGCAGGCCCCTTCTTGACAAAGACCCCGTTACGAGGGGACATGACGTGGAGTGGCTCAGCTTTAGTGATTCAGACCTGACAGTGAGGACACGAGTCCCTGAGATCTGCATCAGGCAGCTCATTCCCAGAAGCAGCAAGTCATTTTCAGTGCTACTGCAGCCAGGGGAGGAGTTTGTGTGAGATCACAGCTGTCCTTTTCAGGAAAGTGGTGTCCATACTTCATCCTGGACTTCCTCAGTGATGAATCACCTCTCCAAGAAAGATACTCCCATGAGTGCAGTGGGTACAAAGAGCTGCCCTTGCACCCATGGTGATGAGTCAACCTCTGCTCTCTGTGCTTTCTGCTGGATTGTCATCAATGTCGATGTGCAGAGCTTACTGTTCCTCTGTGTGGGATAAAAAAACCCAGGAGCTTCCTCAGCAGGGCTACTAGCTTTGAAATGTCTTTCTTTCTTGTCCTTCCTTTCTTCCTTTCTTCCTTTCTTCCTTTCCTTTCCTTTCCTTTCCTTTCCTTTCCTTTCCTTTCCTTTCCTTTCCTTTCCTTTCCTTTCCTTTCCTTTCCTTTCCTTTCCTTTCCTTTCCTTTCCTTTCCTTTCCTTTCCTTTCCTTTCCTTTCCTTTCCTTTCCTTTCCTTTCCTTTCCTTTCCTTTCCTTTCCTTTCCTTTCCTTTCCTTTCCTTTCTTTCTTGTGAAGATGAACTAATATGGTGAATCACAGGAAGGCTGGTTTTCCTCTCACCTCTCCTTTCTTGTGGAAGGGAAGTATGACAGAGAAAGACATAGGATTTTTTTTACTCTTTCCTCATGAGTAACCTCAGAGTGAAGGATTGAAGATCATGGGCTCTGGGCAATTTTTCCCCATGCACATGCTTCACAGATATTCATTATATAGGCTTAATTCTTGCCTGGCCTCTGGTTTTGAAGGTTGAATTCCATGGTTTATAGAAATGGTACCCTCTGGGCAGAGGTCTCCACATTTCCCTGTGCTGATGTCAAGGTGCAGACCAGTCTGCAAATCTGCAGGGAGAGTGTTTGGATGTCCAACAGCCTTGGGCTCCTCCCAGCAGGTGTGCATCACTTCAAGCAGTGCTCTCCTGATCTCCTGAGTGGTACCTGCCAGGAGATACCTTAATTTAGAAAAGCAGATAGTGAGGCAAGCTTCATCTTGCTGCACACACAAAGAATGGAGAGGATGTGCTTCACAAAAATGTGAAGCTTAACTCTTGGGTGTTCATCACCTGGATTTGGCACAGGAGCCACTGCAGGGCTTGTGGAGTGTCAAACCTCTCCCAAGCCAGCTGTGGTTCACCTCTGCAAATGGCACGGGGAGAACCTGTACATAATTTGACCCTGAAGCACACCATGACATCTCAAGCCATCCGAGCAGATGACCAGCTGCAAACTGGTCCAAAACTGGAACTAGCTTCTGCCCTAGAAGAAGCACACAAAGCACAAAGGAAAGCTATTATTAATATAAACAGAGGATTATTTTGGCTTTGCCTGTTGTAGCCCATTTGTGTCTGGTGTGAAGTCGTTGGCCTGCAACTAACAGCAGGCACATGCATGCATGACACTAACAAAGCAGAAGGAGATGTTGTCATTCTTCACTGGAATTAAAAATCTTGCCAGAAAGAGGAAAGATTTTTAAATATGGTGTTGCTGCATTTCCTTGACTCTACAGAGCAGGAAAATGGTTTAAGAATTCTTATTTAGCATCTTTATCAGTGTATAAGCAAAATAAGATTCTTTTATAGCTCAGGTTTTCAATGTAAAAATGTTGTGACAAAAAAAGATACTTAAACCCCATTTAAGGGAAATATATAAACTAGCCTTTGTTTGGAAATGTTTTCTTCAGTTCAGGGAAAAGAAGTTATTACAACATTACCTCCACCCACCCTTCTATTCTACCTATTCTTTTAACTGTATTTAAAATATTAAATACTTTTAATACTTGCTATATAGGGACTGAGTTCTTAGGGGCAGAACTTTTTTCACCAACATCTAACATAACAAGGTTATGCCAGGGCTAATAGCCAGGACATCTGTTCCCAAATAAATATTAATGCTGCACCTCAGCAGTCACCCTCTGCTAGTTGTCAGGACTGTAATTCACAGCACACATCTCACTGAGAGATTTTTCTACACAGCACTCCAAAGCCATAGCAAGCTTTGAGCAGATGACAAAACAGCCTGGTAAGCTGGCAGTGGGCATTTTTGCAGGAAACCTAGAGATTTGTACAATTTGTTCTAAAAGAGAAATACATGATGGCAACACTACACATCTGCATAATTGCACACTATGTAGTGCAGTGTAATTCCTGCAGCCCACTGTGCTGGAGGGATCCCCCAAGGTCCAGTAGCTCCATTTAAAACAGATTAGCACTAATCACAGTGTCTTCTCACCCTTCCTATGCAAGAATGAGCAGCAGAAGGAATGAATTGCTCTGCCCCTCATGCTCATGCAGAGACCACACAGCTCATTGTGTCCCACTCTCAGCAGACCTGGGGCTCAGCATGGTACAGGTTATCTCCTTATGGAGGTGACATCACTGTGCACAGCCCATGGATTTAATTGTCAACAATCTGTCTGGTTTAATTGTAATTAGCCTTTTAAGAGGTTTATACTGAAACATGGATGCCCCTAGACCAGACTAGCTGTTATTACAGGGCCAATGCCACAGCCTGAATCAGGAGCCCCTTGGGTCACAGACACTTTTGCTCATCCTCCTGCTGTTCCATCAAATGTACTTTGGACCCGAGTTCCAGCTGCCACCAAAGGACAAACATAACATCAGTGGCACATTTTGGTCCCAAAAGTCAAGCACAGCAGGTGTGCCAGCTGCAGGAGCTGATGGGTGCCCCATATCCACAGCACAATCCCCCCCTGAGGCTGAGCTGTAGGCATCTCTGCAGCTTCTCTCAAGGCTGGCACTAAACTGAGCTCTGAGCTATTCATGTCAAACAGCAGCTGGGTCTCTCCTTCCCCTTGTGTGTCTCGTGCACTCCAGCTGCACATGGGATAGTGGGGAGTGTGAGAGTTAAATCAGCAGCTAGAGCTTGGCTGAGAGAGGCACACAGAAAGCACAAAGCTAAAGGGACATCGTGGTGCCAGTGCTGCTTCTGAGATAACTCCTTTGAAACCAAAAGGGGAATAATATATTTAAACTGAAGCAGAATTACACAATGAGGAGGGGCTGGGATACTACCCAGTTGACAGAGTCAGCAATAGAAGAGAGCCTTAGTCATGCATCAAGAGAGGAACTGGATACATTTTTGGAAGTGAAGCAAGCTGAGGCAAAAAGTCACTGCCAAGGTTAAATGAGTTGGAAAAGAAACTAATTTATGTGTCCTGGGCTGATAAGGGCAGGTCCTGCTGCACTTTCAAGGTAGACTTCCCCCATTTCTTAGTGTTTCTACATTGCTTGCATACTTTGTTCATATTGATGAGATTAAATGTAATGACTTTGGAAGTGTGAAGACATGATTGCTTTGAAACTAAATCAATGGGACAAATCCAGACTGTCTTCCTCAAAGCCAGTAGAGAAAGGCTGGACTTTTACCAGTTTGGCATAAATCAGTATTCAGCTTTTGAGAACACATAACATAGCATAGCATAACATAACATAATCAGCACTTGAGAATATATTGCTTACATCATAGAAGGGATATTCTTTCATTTTTTCTACCATAAAATCAAAGTACATATGGGATGAAACACAAGCTGAAATTTTACAGCTCCCATTGGTTCAGCTTCTCTGGAAAGTCAGTGCTGTGCATATGCACAATCTCAGTGGGAAAATAAGGATGAAACCTCCTGGAGAGGAGAACAGCTCTTCCCTGGCTCACATTAAACATATCCATTCAAGCACATGTATCACATCTACCACCACCATCACCTACTAAGTGGAAATTGGAATCCTTTCACCAAGGGGAGGGAGGAGGCGTGTGAGGGGGTGTCTTCCCTCCAGACTTGGGAATGAGATTGAAAAGTTACATCAGGTTTTCTCAGAAGCTAATCTGTGGCTTTCAGTCCAACATGTGTTGTTGCCAATGACTATTTGATTTCTGCATCAGCAGGTCACAGGGATCAGGTGGGGGCAGAGGGAGTGCATTTATCAGCCCAATGAGACAAGGCTGAGCTCTTTGTCCACTGTCTCCTTCTCTGTGGTTGGCGCCTCCCTGTCCTGAGGCTGGGGGTGTGGGGTGGAAGTAACCCTTTGAAAAACACAACCCAGCTGTACTCCAAGGCAGCTGCTGGCCACCCCTGGCAGGCAGCTGAGGTGCTTCCTGGACAACTAGGGGATTCTGTAAAGCCAGGAGATAAAATGCCTGTGTAACATGCGTGGTGTTTGCTACTAAAGGCTAGACAGATGAGACAGGGGTTGTGATACCTGTGCTAACAATACCATATTGATCTCCTCACAGCCACTGCAGGGCCAGCAGCTCAGGCACTGCCCTCATGCACAGAACTCCTCAGGTCTGCATGTCAGACTCTACAAGAGGCCCAAGCACAGAAGCTACAGTGGCCAAGGCCACTGAGCAGCCTGATGGGGAGGGAGATGATGGGTGCCATGGCCTGGAGTGGCCAGCCTTGCTCCAGGTGATGGTGTGGGCTCACCACACACTCTGCCCTTGCTGAGAGAGTTCCCTGCTGGGTGGGCTGCTCTGCAAAAGCAGATGAAATGGGTGCAGGACCGATTTTGTCAAAATACAGCATTAGACAAGAGGCATCTACTGAATATGATGTAGGGTGTAAGAAGAGGGAAGAGGACGACAGGATCAATCTCATCTCCACCTGGGATCCTGGCTATGCTGCAAACACACTGGGGCAGGAGGTCCAGCTGCAGTGCCAGTTAGTTCTGGAGCAATCTGAGGGTATTTTAGCCCCTCTGCTTCTGAAAGCAGCACCCATCTCTCAGTCAGCAGAAGAGTAGAAACAATCACCCAAGATATGTCCAGGGGCCCTTTTCTCACAAGAGCTCAATGTCTTACTGTTACATGTTTTTCTGAATCTGATCCCTAGCCCAGCCTCTCTGTATCCATCATCCATAATTCCAGGCTTGACTGCTCCTCCTTAGCACCTCTGAAAGAAATCTAGCACTGGACAGGCCCTGGGAGTCCAAATCCCACAAGGAGCAGTGAAAGCTCAGAAGGCTTTGAAGCTGGGCCACCCTTGCCATAAGTAATTTTCACACTGTTTCCCCATAAGTAAGTCAGTAGTTCTCAGCAGCTTGGAAGCCCAGCAGATTTTTTGCATTTGTTCCTAGGTTTGCTTTCTGCTCAGCAGCTGAACAGTCAAATGACATTGGAGCAATCTGAGGGTACTTTGGCCCCTCAGACTTCACAGCAGAACCTTTTCCAGCCTCTTCTCAGAGCCTGAGGGAGTTTGGCCTGACTTGTTCTGATGTCCTTGATTTTGGATAAAGCCCAGAACGTAGGCAGGTTGCAACAGAAGATGGTTGAGACCAAAGCTGCTCAAAGAACCCTAAAGCCAAGCTGATAAAGGAACATTTATGACACAGTCCCCATTTATAAATGAAGCAAGAGATAAGATGAGATAACAGATTAGAGGAGAGAAACCCTCTACCTTCCTCTAGCAGTCCATGATACTGATCATGCCCAACTGGCTTTAGCCCAAGGACCTAAAACATTGCAGGGTTGAGGCCTAAGGTAAAACATCATGAACTGAATATGGATCTCCTGGAATGGTTGTGGCCATGATTCCTGAATGATAATCACAACTTCCCTCACAATGAAACACTGAGTAGATAATATTAGCCTTAGATAAAACTTTTACAGTAAACCACTTAGATTTCATATTGAAATGCAGACATCTGGGATTGTGACGAGAATTGTGAGGAAAGCAAGAATTTGCAGTGTCTGGAAGGTACACCAGGAGGTCAGGGTTGAAGAAACATCAGAAGCAAGACTTGCTACTTACCAGCCCAGGTTTAGACTCTGATGCTATCAATACAGAATGATAACTTCATTAGCAGAATTGCATGATTGCAGCATAAAAATAAGTTTTAAAAGCAGTTAGAAATGACTAGTGCATACTGGCAGCAAACTAATGAATTTGTCTCATCTTCCTAATCCTGACGTGTGGGTGCTGCAGTTGTGCAAGTTGTACATTGGCTGCATGCCCAACTGGAGGTCTATATCGAGCATTTGACTGAAGAAAATCTGCATTTCCTGACTTGTTCTTACTTTTCATGCATCTTGGAACAATGTTCAATAAGGTACATTTCCCTCTCAATTTTTAAACAAAACCAGCCAGAAAAAGACAAAAAGCAGCTTATAGCCAGGACTTCTTTCAAAACATCTGCTCTTCAGCTCAGGCAAGCTCTGTGCCCTGTGAAACTAGACTTTCATGAAGAAGGAAAGGAAGAGGAAGCAAAATAACCTGTGGCTTTGCTTCTGAAGAACTGGATGGTCACATTAGGTTTGCTTTAGCCTGACTATGAGCACAGGTGTTAACTACAGAAAATATGCTGCTTTCCTGAACAGCAGTCTTTAGTAATAGGGGGAGGAATGCATGGTGTGGTAGGAAGGAGTCTGTTCTGTTGCGAGTCAAGTAAGTTCATGGAGTATAAAATTCTCTTCCAGTTGCTACATTTTGAATTATATGCCATGTAGCATAAGTGTGTTCCTGGCCATCACTGTTTCTACAATTACAGGTGACTGGACCAACATGAACTTGGAAAATGTCAAGAATTAGCACATTTAATATATTAACTGCCAAGCACTTCAGAAATTACTCTGCTTCACTAAATCTTAGCAGTAGATCCTCTTACATAACCTAAAGAACAGATCTCTTTTTGTTTTTAAAATGCACTCAGTGTTGCCTGGTTGGCTACCAGCTGCTGCTATCTGCCTGCTGTGGTTGGTAACTGTAAATGTGGGGGCCATTTTGAAACCAAAAGATTAAAGACAAGAAGAGGAAGTCCAACAACTTGAAGATGCTATCATCAATCCACAGCTGGCCAGGAACAGGAAGCAAGCAAGGATGGCATACATAATATACAACCTCTGTGGCAGCAGGACAAACAAAAATTAAAGGCTGTAGAAATGGAAGGGGTTATTTCTCTATTGGTATTGTCACTGCTTTGGGCTGGTCATTTGTGAAGGAGGAGCAGGCACTTACAGCATTTCATGGTGCAGATGAGGGGCAGTTTGTCCTACAGCACAAATGCTTTTTCAGCTGGTTTAGAAAGGGAGCAGGGCAAAGCATGGAATAAAAAATCTGCAAGGAAACTTGAGGATCAGACTTCATTCTCATGCGTGTGAGAACTTTGTATTGACCACAGTGTAAGGGTATTCAGGATCTGAATGGTTTCATCAGCAGCTTTAATTGCAGATGAAATAAGACAAGAAACAAGACAGAGCTTCACATGCACAGCTTACAGGGAAACATAATGTTATCATCAACTCAGGAGCCTGTGTGCAATGGAAAAGCTGCCATTAGGAGAAAGGCCATTTCAGGCCAAGCATGAAAGAGCCAGATGTGGTAAGGCAGAGCAGGCCTGGAAAGGCAGGCGTGCTGGATGTGCTGAACCACAAGAGCAGAAGTTCCAGCAGGGCTCTTCTGCTCCCTCACAGCTCTCAGCCCAAGGTCAGGCCTCTGCCCAGGACTTGCAGGAGCACATTTGCTGTGTGCTGTATCCACCTGGGGTGGCAGATGTGTGTGCTTTGGCTGTGGCTTCCCTGCACCTGGAGCATGGCACAGTGGCTGTCAGCAGTGTGCCACACCATCCCTGCTGCAGCTCCGTGGAGGAAGGGGATCCACACAGAGCCTACAGCACTTTTCAATTCATCACGACCCCTGAAGGCCAGTGTGAACGAGAAGAACTCTCATGCCTGGAAGGAGCAAAGCATCAAGGCTAGTTCCAGGCACAGGAGAGGGAAATGAAAGCATTAGACACTGACTTGCAGCCAGAGGAGCTCAGCCAGCTCCAAGGACCTGACACACAGCTCATTAAACCCTTCACAGAGCAGTCCCAATCAGTTTTTCAGCTGTGTTAATGCCATGGAGTAAATTGTACCTGTAATGCATTTGCATCCATAGCTTGCATCAGGTTGGATTAAGGTATAAAAAGCTTCTTAAGCACAAAAGTGCCCATTGTAAAAGCGCTGTCATTAATGACACTGTGCTCATTTAGAGCAGAGCTCAGGCACAGCCTACCTAGCGTCACTGTAGAGAAATCAAAGTGGGCACATTCAGCCTAAGCACTAATACTCAATATCTGCACCACTGAGGTAATTACAATAATCCCTTAATTACTGGCACCAGGAGAATTTGAGGAAAACCGGCCTGGCAAACAAGCTCACCCTATAAAAACAGGAGTTCACAGACCTGAGAAATGTGGGAAATATTCAAGTGGATGGTTATTTATTTACAAATAAAAGATAGTCAAAGAGGGAGACACATGAAAAGAAAAAGCAGAATCCACATTTGATGCCCAGCCTTTTGGTTTGTTTCCCTTAATCTTTTCCAGCAGAAACACAGGATCCATTTAACAGACATCACGGCAGTCTCTCCATGCCCGAGCTCCTCATCCTTTGCACTTCACCTACTGCAAGAGCAAGAACATGGAAAAGTACAGGCAGGATGCCCCAAAACACAAGCTGGCTGGATCACAGTGTTGTGCTGGAGCTCCTGCTGGTCTCTGCACAGCAAACACACAATGAGCAGCAGTCCCTGTGCTGTCCCAAATGGCATTAGGTGCTAACAGGAAACACAGAAAGACTAGATAAAAACTGAAAGGAAATGAGCAGCACCAGATGCAGTGAATTTTACCCAGGAGTAGCCTGTGCCTGAGCAGCTTGCCCTGAGTGAGGGGCTGTGTGTGGCTCTGCTGCCTCAAAAGCAGAGAATGTGGACTGTTAGTCACCACTTGTTTCCTGTTCTCTCCCGCCTCTGCAGTGGAGCAACTTGTGCTGGCAGTGCCAGCTGCCCTTGCTGGGGCAGCCAGCGGGGCAGCCCTGCCCTGGGCTGCATGGAGAAGGAGAAAGTGGCACCAACACACTCTGTGGGACTCCCATTCCCCTCCCTGGCCTGGGAAAGTCAAGGGTGCCCCAGATGTCATGTACATCACGTGGTGACACTGCCCTGGAAGCACAAGTCACAGCCAGGTAAACTCCGAGGCACTGGCTTGGTCAGAGGAGAGGAAGAGTCTCAGATCCATTCCCCAAGACAGAAGTCTCCTTGGAAAGATTTTAAAAATTATTACAACAATTTGGCATCTCAGAGCACTGGAGTACCCTGCTTGCATTGAATTTTCCCTCTTTGATGAATAAAACAGATGGCCACAGACTCTAGCTCCAGGAGGACTTGGTTCTGTGTTCCCAACATCAGAGCTCCAAAGGTGATGATGGGAAACATATTGTGCTGGGCTGCATGGAAGGTCTACTTAGGCTCTGCAAATAGTGCACTCAGGACTGTTTACTAACAGCAAATCACAAATATAGCATAGCACACATTGTACTCAAACTACAAACCACTGTAAACTTACCAATGCAGATTTGTCAGAATAAAACAGGCCAAGCAAAGCGCTGAACAAATTCTGCCACAACAATCTTCCTGGGTTGTTTTCAGGATGGCACTTGTTCTTCCTTCTCAGTGTTTGGCTGTAGCTAATATCAACTCATAAAAATATTCATAGGCACTTTTACCATTTTTTTAATTGGTAGAAGCATAGGCAAGTCTCCATTGGGGTGCAGGCATGAGTTTAATTGATTAGCTGGTAATTACACTATGTGCAATATCAGTGGATAAAGCTTCAGGGAAATATGAGTTTTATGAAGCAAATAAGTACATACCCCCACTGTCATGGGGTGCCATCAGTACAGATTTCCAACTTGAAATGACCACACTAGTTAGAGTATCCAGGGAGTGAGTCTGTTTCTCAGAAATGAGCACAAACATAGTGGAAACTTCTAGTATTAATTAAACCAACCCAAGTCCAGCATCCTTTGTGACTTAAACTTTGAGAGAAGTTGTATGCAACACTTTGCTGCAAATTGCTTTGTTCTGTGATTGTAAAAAAGAAAACAAACACTTGAAGAATTGTTCTTATATTCACTCTCCAACACCAAATATCCAGCCAAGTTTACAAGCTTCACTGACTTCAGTACAGATACCCCCAGACTAAATCTGGCTCGCTGAACTTTGCGCCTCTTTAAATTTGGAGTAAATGTTATTGGTTGTGAAGACGATGGACTGAGCCAGACAGGGCAGGCACGTGCTGTGTGAGCTTCCCCACAAAAGTTCTGCTGATACAACACAATCCTGACCTGGCCAGGATTACTGGTTTTACAGTCTGCCTTTCTTAAAGAGAAACTCCTACCAGTGTGACACCAGATTGTCACCAGATACAATTGTTATGTGACAATGAGCACAACTTTCCTAGGAATTACACCAAACACACTTCACAGGTGACCCAAAACAGCCTTGAATTCTGCTATAGGTCTAAAAGAAATGAAAACCTAAATACATCATCAGGGTAAAAAGCCTCCCCATCATTTATACTGGAAGTTTGATGTTCAGGTTTCACCAAAGACCTCTCCAAACCTGGGTAAATCTACCAAAAACAGAGCACACCACATATGGCTTGCAGCTTCCTGGAATGTTCTAGTAAGCTGGTGAAGGAGATATGATAAAAATGCAATATTTTTATAAAGGTGTGCATATAATGAAGGATGTATGTAGTTTGCAGAAGAGAAAGACACCAGCAAAATTATTGGAGCAGATTCTGCCACTTTTTCTACTCTTACTATAGTGTTGTTCTCTGACTTGCCCTCAGGCTTAATAATGAAGTGATTCTATATAATGGGTGGACTAGAGAGTTGTATATATGCACTCTGCTTAATTGCCATTGTGTGCTGTGGTTGATCATGCAATAACAATGAATCCGTCATAATTAAATCTGGGAATTATTAAATTTATTCTATTTATACATACTGTCATCTTCCATAGGAGCTGCAAAAATCTGTTGTCTTTAATGAAATTGCACAAAAAAATCTTGTAGCCTGTTTTAAGTCATATAAGGCAAAGTTTTACCTGTGGTAGTTATTCCTAGCAAATTTATTTTGTGCATAAATAAAGGCTCAAATTCACATTTGTAATAATTAGGTTTGTTTGCCTTTAAATGTCAAAAATTAAGGACTTAACTTGTTTACTGCCTAACTATAGATCAGTTTTTGTGGAGATGTTTATAATGAAATTCAGCAGCAAGGGAGCAATATAAAAACCAAGAAACTGGAACCCATCTCAGGAATAGAAGTTCAGTATTGTCTTAATAATTATGCTGGCAGCCACATTTGCATGAAACCATTTTTTTTCTGTAGTACTCAATTAAGGTTATTCAGCTGCCTTGATGTGTTTAGAAACAAAACCACTGGCATCCAAATAAGGCTAATAACAAAAATGCAATATGATGTTTCCCATTTCCAGCAAAGGGTAAGAGAACAGATGTTCCTTATGCTGCCATGTTTCACCAGCACAGGGGGGAGCTGAGAAAGTTTGCAATTCATGGTGACAGTGCCATTAAACTAATGTAGTGCAGAATGTGCCTGATGGAAGCATGCAGCTCTGAACAATCTGCTTGGGCGCCCGGGAAAGGATGGAGATAGCTAGAACTGACCTTGCAGGGTAAAGAAGAACACCAAACACTCTAGCCTGTCTGTAGTGGATATTTTTGCTCCCGATGAAGGAGGAATGATGAGGAGAACTTCACTGATATCAAAAGGCTAATTAATTACTTTATTATACTATATTATTCTATACATCTAAAACTGAATCTGCCAAGCACTCAACCCTGCACACAACTGCACAGAATCTCGTGACTGTCCCCCAAAAGTCCCAACACACACACACACACACACACACACACACACACACACTTGGCCCTGACAGACCGAGGAAACAAAACACCATCACTGAGGGTAAACAATCTCCATATTGCATTCTACTTTGGCACAACATGGGCACAGCAAATGAGATGAGAATTGTTTTGATCATTCTCTGAGGTTCAGAGAATGTGAAACCCAGAAATATTCTTGGGAAGAATTGTGCCTTGCTTTTCTCTGTGAAGAGAAATGTGGGGCTACACCTGTGTTGCACAGAGCCATCACAGTTGGACAGGACTGCTGGTGGCACTCCAAGCTGTGTGGACACGGAACTGTGCTGTGCTGTCACCGCTGTCCCGTGTAGCAGTGCTGTGGGCTGTGATATGGGCAGTGCTGAGGGCAGTGCTGTGGGCAGTGATATGGGCAGTGGTGTGGGCAGTGGTGTGGCAGTGCTGTGGGCAGTGCTGTGGGCAGTGCTATGGGCAGTGCTGTGGGCAGTGCTATGGGCAGTGGTGTGGGCAGTGGTGTGGGCAGTGGTGTGGGCAGTGCTATGGGCAGTGCTGTGGGCAGTGCTGTGGCAGTGCTGTGGCAGAGCTGTGGGCAGTGCTGTGGGCAGTGATGAGGGCAGAGCTGTGGGCAGTACTGTGGGCAGTGCTGTGGGCAGTGATATGGGCAGTGCTGTGGCAGTGCTATGGGCAGTGCTGTGGGCAGTGCTGTGGGCAGTGGTGAGAGCAGTGCTGTGGGCAGTGCTGGGGGCAGGTTCTGCCTCTGCAGCTGTCCCAGAGAGGTGCAGGAGGGGAGAGCCAGCAGCGTCCCACTGCTGCTGGGGTCCCATGCCTTCTCCAGGCTCCTGCAGGCCATGGAGCGATCTCTGGATCTCCCGTGGTAGCACACGTGCTGGTCTCTGCTGGGACGGGGCAGTGGCACAGCTCAGGGCGGACAGACAGACACAAGGTGGCAGTGCTCTCAGGAAATGGCCGCACATTCTCCTCTGGGATCTTCCAGAGCCGGCCGGCTGCTGATGCTGCTGGGTGCCAGGCCCCTGTGACCGAGTGTCCCTTGCTGCACTAGCGTGTCACAAGGCCTGCTGGCAAGGCTGGTGGCTGGCACAGCCAAACGCCAAATCTTCCTCCGGATGTGATGTTCCCTGGGTCTATTATGGCTGCAGGGAGGTCTGTGGAGAACCTATCTGTGGGGCAGGGGCTGAAGATTGCTACACGATGGGGAAGCAGCCTTTGCTTCTCCAAACTGTTCATTCCTCTCCAGAGGCCTCCTGCTGGTGAATATTTGCCCCATCTGTCACACTCAAGAACACGAACAAAAGCTGCAGAGGAAGGCAGCCCTGGTTTGGGCCTTGCACACGAGTGCCGAGCACAGCCCGTGCCATGAGCTGCACTGGGCTCTGCTGGCAGCACAGCCCGGCTCCCTGGGCACCACCGCAAGCAGGACAGGGTGACAGCTAGTGGGACAGCCAGCTGTGAGCCCCAGCACTGCCTGTGCTCCCTAGGAACACCTAAGTCCTCCTGGAGCCCCCCTCCATCCCCCCTCAGGCAGCACACCCGGAGACAGCCGAGCAGGGGGAGCCTTTCCCACTGGAAATGCCCAGAGTGAGCTGAACAAACCATTGAGCAAACACATTCCCCCTGGGAGATCTCCTCTCCTGAACTCGAGTCATCCTAATATCCCAAGGACATAAACCCACGAGCAAAACACTGTATGACATGTTAGCACATTCTGGGGAGCAGGGACAGGAACCACAGACTGCATCCACTGTCTTCAAAGCCTCGGTCAGTGCCCAGTTAAGCAGTTCATGCTTGGCCACGGGGGCAGGCTGGGCGCCTCCATGGGAAGGCTGCTGGAAAACACCCAGCATCAAGCAAAGGGCAGGTCTCCAGTGATGCTGAAGAGATCAGGGCCACCAGCAGAGGAGGAGACACACAGAATCCAGTGGCCACCAAACCAAAGTCAAATGCACCCAATATTGGTTTTGCTTTCTGTGCAAATTCCTTGGGAGGGCTGAGAGTGCCCACACTGCCCAAGCAGGCAGGTTGGGCTCCAGCCTGCTCCTGACTGACTGGGGGTGCCGAGCACCTCCTCAGCTGCAGCAGGGCCTCAGCACTTTCCAGCATCAGCCCCTGGGGCAGATCGGGAGTATTTTCACTGACCTTCCTCCAAATGTCTTGCCTTGCCTCACAATGCCAAAGTAAATAAATAAATAGACTAACAAGCAGAAATGCCTTTACCGGACATTATTATGGGCTGATTGGTTGTGAAACTTTACTCAAAACCCCAAAACCACAAAAACTGCCAGTTTTCCAAGCCCTGTGTTTTTCATAGCTCTCATAGCATTCTGAATAGTTTGCATTTCCAACATAGAATAAATATACATTTAAGCTAGTTGGATTATTGACACAGAATTTAAAAAAAAAAAAAAAAAAAAAAAAGGCTCTTAACTGCTTTTTCTGTTTCTTTTTCCCATGGAGTGAAATAAGAATTAGCACCACTGAACCATGCCTTGGACATTCACATTCGCAGATGTAAATGCTGACAGCAGGTAGAGTGCCTGCTATGCATTCATGCAAAATTCATTGAATAGGTGTACTTTAAATTAAAAACAAATCAAAACACACCACTTATGTCTTTATGTCATTCACCCAGAGAAAGTCTATCACAATGACCCCAGGCACTCGCACTATTATTTCAATGCATTACAAACTGTGTTCTTTAATGTTAGCATATCACCATAGCTCAGCTGAGCTCACTAGAACATCTTGGACTGTAGTTACTCTATTTTTTTGCAAATGGAATAACAGGTAATTTGGCCAGAACCATGCTTAAGTGGCAGTGGCAGTGATAAGGAATTTCAACCATCACCTCCCTTCTCTTGTTCTGCTCCTGAATTGTATTTAATGGCCACAGACTTGACTTCTGAGGCCAGAGGTCTGTGCTTACACCTGGACGGGGCATAACTGCCTGAAACACAAAGTGCTTGTGCCCATGCCATGCCCCAGCACACCACTCCTCTGAGCTGGTCCTCTCAACCCCTGCCCAGGGTCACTCACAGCCACAACGCCTGAGCTGCTGATCCTCTATTGGAAAATAAGGCACAGAAGACAATTTCTCCATTATTCCCTCAGAAAAGCTTTTGTATTTCAGATGGTCATAATGCTATAAACTCAACACACTGCCAAACAAAAGGGAACTCAAGGACAGGAGGACAGACATCTGGGAAAGAAAAACAGTTACATTTGGGGATCCTACTCTAATGAGAAACCTTATACAGTTATTCAAATACAAATGTCTGGGTAGCTAAAGTGTCATATATGATTAAATTTCTGCAGTAAATTATGTTAATATGGTTACTTCAAGAACAGAAATTAATTTAAAAATTACAAAATGTGGGCATGGAAATAATGTTGTCTAGAACCTGTATACATAGCTTCCCCTTTCTTGCAGTAGCTGGGTGAATTACTGAAGTTGCAAGAAAATGAGAACCCATGCCAAGTAAGGTATTAGAGAATTCAAGAGCTTTCACTGCAGTCTCCACTCTTCAAGTGCCCTCCTTCTTAGTACTCCTCATGCACAGGAGTGTGATATAAAGAGATATTAATGAAAGAATAGGAACAATATTATGAATGTAATTATTATCCAAAATGAAACTTTGAGATTCTTTGAATTAAATTGTTTTCTGGTGAAAAAAAAATATATCAGCTTGAGTTTCAGCACTTACCTCTTCCTCAGCATTTGTGCTGTTCTCTGGTTATAGGCAATGTAAATGGATTAAGTTTTCTTTTCAGCTTCATATTTGTTTCTAACCTACTTCATTCACTTGCCTAAACAACTCTTAGGAGATGGAGAGTCAGCAGCATTTGGGCAGTTGTTTAAAATCAGGAATTCACTTTAGAGCTATTGGGATAAGGAGGTGCTTTCCTGAAATGGCCCCTTGGTCCAAGTTTAATTTCTATTGAAAAAAAGCTTTCTTTAAAGCAGTAATAATTGAACTGTGAAAAGAAAGTAAATGCAAACAACTTCAGTTAAGCTTCAGTTGCTGCTATTTAAACAGGAAAAAAAAATCCCTTTCAGCTCCAGTTATACTCTGGGCCTAGGAGTGTCCAAGTGTTCACACAAACACCCATCCTTTCCCTGGGACAAGAAGAGTGGATGCAAGGAGGCAGACACCAGCACCACTGTGGAGACCAGGAACCAGAGATCCCTGGAGCTACCTGAATTCTGTACAGGTGCCTAAGCAGGCAGCACAGGAGCCTGGAACAGTCTCCTAAATCAAGAGAAACAGCAACAGACAGAGGAGCCAGGCTGCTTTGCACTGAGCAGCCAAATGCCTTCAGGACTGCCTGAGTTCAATACAGAGCATGCAACCAAAAGTCTTTTATTTATTTCTTTGTTCTTCTCTGCTGAGGGAGGGATGCCATTTTTCTCTGCATGCTGCTGCAACATAGTCACCTATTAAAGTTATGTTTGTGCTCATTCCTGGAATTTGTAATGGACAGTAATTGTGCCTCTAATAGTAAAATTGCTCTCAGCTAGGCTTTAGCTTTGCTGTGATGCATTCTCTACTGTCACCCAAATCCTGGGATAATAATGAGGTTGAGCTTTTATCACAGACAATAAAAACTGAATAAAAGTATTGCTGAGAAATGAAGTAGAACACTTCCCATCTGATGATCAAAATGTAGTACATACGGGTTGTCCCAGTTACAGGGATAGGAGGCAGAGCTCAGCATTATGTGAGGGAGACCAAAACTGTGCATTCTACACTCCCCTATGTCATCTTTAGTGGGCTGTCCTTTTAAGGCAGCAGGGGAAGAGGAAGGGTGACCAGTGTTGTCTGGCCCAGTGCTGGGGAGAGGTATGGGCTGCCAGGATGGCACTGCCATCACTGCAGGTCCCTGGCTCATCACTTCTCCCAGCCCCATGGAGTCCAAGCCTTGAGAAAACAGCTCCTGTGTGGGAGGTTGCCATGGGAAATGGAGCATCAGGACAATGCCAGCCCAGCAAAGGCTGCTGCGGCCAGGCCGTGTGCTGGTCCCGAGAGAGAGGGAGAGACAAAAAGAAAGAAAAGTATCCACTGCAGCTCACCACTGCAGCTTGGCAGAAGAGTTTCTGGGCCAACATAGCTCTCCAGGTTTTGTCTTGGCCCTGTTTTTCCATTGTTGCCAGGCTGGGAGGAGGAGGAGATTGAGCTGCAAGAACCTCTCTGGTGTGCTGCCTTTGTCCTCCTGGTCTCAATGTGGCAGACAGCCTGGGGTCAGCCACCATTTGGGCTTTGTCTTCAGGGGGAAGCAGGTGATATCTTGCCCTTGTTGGTTAACCATTTTCTTTTTCTACAAACATTTATTACTATTGCTGTGTTTCTATTGTGACTCAACTTCCATCTCCCTTAGTATTTATTTCTCCATTATAGAAAAGGAGACAGCTTGAGTGGCCTTAATTTCCCTACTGAGTTTTTAAACCCAGGACACCTCTGGTATCCAGCAAGAAGTCACAATTTTGTTTAATGCATATAGAGTACAGAACTCCCTAGTCACCACGTTGCTCACTCTATTCTTGTGGGTGTGGTACCTAACCCTGTATTTGTGTCCTTATGTATGGAATTATTTGCCCATCTCAGTGCTCCTTTGCAAACCAGGGAGAGGAATCAAGATTGCTCTTTTTAATATACTATGTGCTAATCAGTTTATGACATGATAACATCAGGGGAAATGATGTTCGTATGAAATGTGCATTTGGTGGTATTTGTTCTGGCCTTGGCTGCTACCTATGGGAGTTCATTAATAATCACACTCAGCCTGTGGAGGAAACAGGAGAGGATGATTTTTCCCACCTTCCACCTCCTTATCCTCCTTCAGGTCTGTTATAACAGGTTTTGAGGATGTTGTATTCCCCACTGGATGCTAGGGATAACATAATCTTGCTGCTAATTCTGCTATGTTTCCTCTGTACAGTTTTCATATACCATATTTACCATGTTCAGAGAATAGACAAAGATTTTGAGGGAGGCTGTTCAGAGGCCTGCCCCAGGGCTGGGTAATCCTGACTGGCATGGAATGGGGGAGGAAATGGATTAGTATTTGGAGGATTTTTCTCCTCCAATGAATTGGGAGTTCACCCCTGAACAACTACAGGACGCTGTTGACGTGATAAAATATGTGAAGGGAAAATGTTGTAACATTTCCAGAGAGGCACAAATTTATGCAATGCGCTGGGTCCTGGCTGCAATTTATTGAATACTGTTTGTCACTGGACAGCACCTTCAGGGAGAGGGGAAGGAAAACAAATCAACTGGCATCACAGTTATTCAAACAGCAGCTAACCAGAAGGACAAGGCAGTAGCAACTGCCTCTGTTCAGAAGAGGAAATCCAAGGCCAAGCTAGTTTGCACAGTGAGTGATGAAGAAGAGGCTGGCCCCTCACAACCAATGGAAGAGATGAAGCCAGAGGTGATCACCCAATCCTTATCCCTGTGAGAGCTGTGCGAGCTGCAGAAAGAGTTCACCTCCAGAGAGGTGGGTCCATATTGAGCTGGCTGTTCCAAATCTGGGATGCTGTGGCCAGCAATATGAACCTGGGTGGCAGTGAAGCCAGGCAATTCAGATCCCTGTCCTGGGGTGTGGTTATTGACCAGGGAATTGGAAAAAGTCAATAACATCTCAGCCTCTGGAGAAGACTCAGGTTAAATATAAAGATACCTTTGCAAGGAGGACATGTATGCACAGCAAGGCCAGTGGAACACCATGCAGTGAGGTACCCACTGCCTGAGGGAAACAGCTTGGCTGGAAGTAATTTTTTTTCAGATGACAAGCAAGCTGCTAAAAGTCCATGGCCAGTGCACATCACAGATGAGGCCAAAATTCATACAGCTTGGGTCAGAGATTTATTACCACTGCTTAGCAACACTGCAATGGATGGAGAGAGAAGACTGAGTACTAGCAAACTTCTTATATATGAAGACACTACCTCTGCCTCTTGACAGGTCCACATCTTGTCTGTAGAAAAAAAAAAAAAATGGCCAAGCGTGTCCAGAACTTGTAAGAGGGCCACCAGAAACTCAGAGAGGAACTCATTGTCCATCTCACCAGTACAGACCTGTCTCTGATATTAGGGGCAGGCACCCTTTGGTTAGGAAAAAGGGGTGCACTCCACGAGGTAATCTCTGGCTTTACCTGCTTGAATATAGAGAATACATGAGGAGGTGGGATGGAAAACCCACCTCTGACCTGGCAGCATGGGTATGTGAGTTAAGGGGAGGAAGAACTACCACAGGAAATTTGTCAGGGGTAAATGCCACTGTGGTTTCTCAGGGGCAAGCCTCTAGGCAGAACAGAAGAGATGATGTTATGTCTGATCCTCTTGAAGGGACCTCCAGTGCATATTTACAAGAATTGAGCAACAAATACCATGAGAAGGACTAGAGGGCCTTGTCTCCAGCCAGGTGGAGGAAAGGGTCAGTTTGATCTGTTGGATGGTGTGGATCCATGGCCTGGCACAGCAGAGCCAGAGGAGTACAAGGCTGTAGGTGACACTGGCACACAATGTACCCTGATGCCACTGAGACCTGTAGGGGCAGAATCCATCTATTTCTGGGCTGACAGGGCTATCCCCACAGCTGACTGTACTGGAAACTGAAGTGAGCCTGATGAGGAATGAATGGCAAAACCTCCCCATCCTGACTGTCCAGAGACCCTGTGTGTACCCTTGGCAGAGATTATCTCAGGAGAGGGCATTTCAAGGACACAAAGGGCATCACTGGGCTTTTGGGAGAGCTGCTGTGGAGACAGAGGAAATTCAACAGCTGAATCCTTAGACTGCTATGGCACTCCTTAGGCTTGAAGAGCAACAGGTAGTGATGGTCACCCCAGCGAGTGCCCATCAGCAAAACAGCACTGACTGGGATTTGGGGACACCACGCTGGGCTGATCTATGAACTGGAGAGCTGGGAGTGCTCTGCAAGACTTGTTCACCCTTCAGCAGCCCAATATGGCCTAGTGGAGACTGACAGTGGACTGTCATGGCCTGAATGAAGTCACACCATCACTGAGAGCTGCTGTGCAGGACGTGCTGGAGTTTCAGTATGAACTGGAGTCAGAGGCAGCCAAGTGGTGTCACCATCAGTATTACCTATGTGGTTTTTTCCATTCCTCTGGCAGCAGAGTGCAGGCCACAGTTTGCTTTCACCTGGAAGGGTGTGCAGTGCACCTGGAACTGACTGCCCCAGGGGTGGGAACACAGCCCCACCATCTGCCATGGACTGATTCACACTGAATTGGAAAAGGGCAAGGCTCCAGAACATCTGAAGTACATTGATGACATCATTGTATGGGGGAGCATGGCAGAGGAGCTTTTTGAAAAAGGAGAAAAGATAATTCAAATCCTCCTGAAGGCTGGTTTTGCCATAAACCAAAGTAAGGTTAAGGAGCCTGCCCAGGAAATTCAGTTTCAAGGAATGAAGTGGCAAGATGGACATCAGATTCCAAAGGACATGATTAACAAAATATCAGCTGTGTCCTCACAAACCAGCAGGAAGGAAATGCAGGCTATCCTAGGTGCTGTGGGGTTTTGGAGGATGCATATTCCAGATTACAGTCAGATTGTCAGCCCTCTTCTCTACCAGCAACATGGAAGAATGCTTTGAAGTGAAGTCCCAAACATCCACAAGCTTTTGAACAAATTAAACAGGAGATTGCTCATGCAATAGCCCTTGGGCCAGTCAGGACAGGACAGGGGCTCTTGCTGTATGCTGCAGCTGAGGAGAATGGTCCTTCCTGCAGCCTCTGGCAAAAAGTACCTGGGGAGATTCAAGAATGATCGGTGGGTTCTGGAGTCAGGGATACAAAGGATCTGAGGCCTGCTACCCTGCAGCTGAAAAGGAGATCCTGGCACCTTAGGAAGGGCTGCCTCAGAAGGGATTGGCACTGAAGCACAGCTCCTCTGGCAGCCCGAGTGCTGGGCTGGATATTCAGAGAAGTCCCTTCCACACATCCTGGCCCTGATCTCGTGTGCAGTAAGTGGATGGCTCTGATCAAACAGCAACCTTGAATAGGAAACCCCAATTGCCCAGGGATCTTAAAGGTTACCAGGAACTGGCCTGAAGGTGAAAATGTCAGGTCACCATCATCAGAGGAAGAGAAGGTGACATGCTGAGGAGGCCCCACCATGTAATCAGCTCCCAGAAAAGGAAAAGCAATGGCTCTCTGCATTGCTGTACCACAGAGAGAACTGAAAATGGAAAGCTGCTGCAGGGAGTCCTACACAATGAGTCACAAAAGCTCTTGAGGGATGAGGTGGATGAAGTCAGGTTGCAGAGCTGAAAGCCTCCAGCTGGCCTTGGATATCTCTGAAAGAGAGAAAAGGCCAACACTACCTCTACACTGGCTCGTGGGTGCTGGCAGATGCCCTGTGGGGGTATCTGGACTGGTGGGAAAAGAGCAGTTGGCAGCACAGAGGGGAAACCCATCAGGGCTGCTGAGCTGGGGAGAACATCAGTGCCTGGGTGGAGACCATGGCTGTCCAAGTCCTTCCTGCAGGGCTGCCAAAGGACATCACAACAGCAGACAGGTGGGTTGGGCTGCCACATTAAAGGGGCTCAGGTGGACCTGGACTGGCAACACAAGGCTGAGTTATTTCTGGCTTGATGGGTGGAACTAGATCCCCAGGTTTTGTTTTGGCCCTGCTTTTCCATTGTTGTCAGGCTGGGAGGAGGAGGAGATTGAGCTGCAAGAACCTCTCTGGTGTGCTGCCTTTGTCCTCCTGGTCTCCACATGGCAGACAGCCTGGGGACAGCCACCACTTAGGTTTTGTCCTCAAGGGGAAGCAGGAGATGTCTTGCCTTTGTTGGTTAAACCATTTTCTTTTTGTACAATCATTTGTTACTATTGCTGTGTTTCTTGGGAGTCTCTTTAGTAAGCTGTGACTCAGCTTCAATCTCCCTTAGTATTTATTTCTCCATTATAGAAAAGGAGACAGCTTGAGTAGCCTTAATTTCCCCATTGA
Organism: Zonotrichia albicollis; assembly: GCF_047830755.1. Lineage (NCBI taxonomy): Eukaryota > Metazoa > Chordata > Aves > Passeriformes > Passerellidae > Zonotrichia > Zonotrichia albicollis. Next base: position 13,629,603 of record NC_133831.1, read on the forward strand.
GTTTTTAAACTCCAGACAGGGTTCAAGAAAACACAAAGCACTTAGTGACTAATTTCAGCATTAATTAAACTTAGTATTAAGATGTATCTATATAGTGGTGGAAAATAAACTTAGGTCCAGCATCTCTCTTATTTAATTGAGAAATTACAGCACTTCAACAGCTTTGGAAAACATCACATGCCTTAAAAGAGATCTGCCTAGCAAATAAGTGTCATAATGCTTAAGCAAATTAACTGCTCCAAAACCAGCCTTGAGTAACAGTCTGGTAGCCCTGTGTTCACCAAATATGTAGAAGGCATTCAGAGGCATTGTTCCTAAATGTGTTTCAGTCCTTTTTTCTAGAGATGAGATTCTTTACTTCTGCATCTTTACAGCAACTTTACTGACACTAATCTCCATTTTAGCTGCAAAGCTTTTGGATCCATATATGGGGTGGCCACAAAATGGAAAACAGGCTAAATCAAGGCTGCAAATTTGAGCTCTTGCATCTTTTCTGCTATGTGTTAATGGTATGTAATTGATCTCCTACATGAAACGTAATAAAAGTGTGCCGAGCTAGAAGTTATTGGTATTTTTTGAAACCTTCTCACATTTTTGTCAAAGACTGGGAGCAACCATCAACACATGGTATTACAGGCCACAAATAATAGGACATAATTTCTAAGTGATAATTCATGCAAGCAGAATGGGCTGCTCAAAAGGTGCAATGTTGCCTATCTCAGTGGTATATTACTTTAGCAATCATCCTTCCTGAAAAAAAATTATGAAAATTACATTTGACACTGTTTCTACAGGTGCTGGGCTTAGGAATTGCAAGAAGAATCCACACTCACCAAGAGTTCATAGCACTCCTTATATTTTCACTTTAACGTGTAATGCTCTTCTTTCCCCGGGTCATTTTAAGAATGAATATGCCGTGCATAATTCTGCCCTAAGCCTATTTCAATGGGAAACAATGGTGCAATGGCTTTGAAATAATGATGGATTGGGCATGTGGCACACGAATGTGCGCTTCGCCTGCGAGTGCCTTGTGCACACTGTGTGTCTCTGAAGCAAATCTTACTCATATTCCATTATTATTCTTTTCAGCAAGGCATATCTCTTCTGCTAAGCATGGTCCTCCTCACTCTGGGACCCTCTTCTGCATTTTATAGCAATTCTGTTTCCCAGTTCTTCTCCCATCCATTTTTACCCCACATTCTAAAATAGGAAGGACCCTGATGTGGGTCTGCTGCTGTTACTTGGTGGCTGTGTCAGAGTTTCCTATCCTGGCATGTCTCAACAGCAGAAAATGCACATTGCAACAGCGCGGAGCTGTGGCTTACGGCCAATCAACTGTTGCGATTACGCTATCGCAGTGAACTACCTTTGCATTTCTTGTTGAGGAAGCCTTTCAGGGGCCCTAGCTACGTTTCATAACTTTTTCTGGTTTCACATGTCAGATGCATCTTATTCTCTTGCCTCTCCCCTTGCACAAGTTCCCCTTGGAATTCCCTGGGAGATGCTGATGTGGGCAGCAGAAACGTGGGTCCTTCATTGATGGGCACTGTTCCTTGAGGGCATGTTGATGGGACACTGGTCAGGACACTCATGGGGCCTGGGTGCCCAATTCCCTTTCAACAGGGAATCTCTTCAAAACCCTGTGAGAATGCCTGCCCAGCCTCCCAGATTCCTTTATGGGCAGTGTACAGCCAGACTATACAAACCACCTTGGGTTGTGTCAAAGAAGGATCCTTTAGAAAGCTAATGGTTGAGTGCAAAGGTCCTGCTTTTGGCTTCTCAGGAATCATAAAATAAGATAATCTATGTACAGTGCTAAATAATAAATTTTAGAAGTGTGTGTGAAGCTGTTCATAAGCAATTGAATCCTAACAGAATTATCTTCAAATACATTACTACACTTACCAGTAGAAAGCCAGTAGTAACTACTTATAAAATGAAAAAAGCTGAAATAAAGAATCAGCCTTGTTAAAGTAGGAAGAAATTGAAAAGCCACAGGCCATGCTTGTTTTTATCTGGGTATATCAAAAATCCCTCATTTGCTTTATTCATTCTTGCTAAGACTGAGGAGAAATTTGGTAACAGGATCTAAAACACAATGTCACATAATGGACAGCACATTGCTACCTTAATACTGATTGTGAACAGATCTTTTATAGCTGAAAAACTGGGAGGCAAACATGGCACTCACTTCTTCCTGAGCTCAGCACAGTACTCATCCTCCCCAGCCACATATCACCAGGCACTGAGCAGGTATCCAATAGCCTTAATTTGCAGTGCACGCTGTAGTCTATAATCATGGTAATCCTGTAAGGCAGTACTCCATGGCTGCCAAAGATTGATTAAAAAAACTGGAAATATTACGTTTTTTCCCTTCCCAAATAATGCCCAAGGCAAAATGTGTTTCTTTGCCAGATACTTTCAGCTCTCTGTGAATTGCCTTCCCAGACAGGGGTAACCAGACACATTTCTAAACTGGCATTAAAGGTGCAGCCTCTGGTTTGCAGTTTTTCAACCTGTTAAATATCTTTCAAATTTAGAGACTGCACACTGTGGATCACTGCCAAGCAGCAAGGGGAAAATCTGCCAAGTAACCCTTCAGGTGTTCTTCATTTGGGTCATTCATTTGTAGCTCTGGCTAGCACAGCTTGACAGACCTAGACAGAATTAGGGAAGGACTGGACCATGCTTGGGTGCTTTCTGCTCCAATGCTGGTGAAGGCAGCATTTGAGCTGAAGTGATCTCCCTTTCCAAAAGGCAAACGAATCCAACATCTCAATGCAAAGACTGCTGTCACTGTCATCTTCAAACAGTGCCACACTACTCTGAAATGCAATTCACCACTCAGCAGCAGGGAAATTCAGTGCCCTGTAAATGCTTCCTCTCTGCATCATACCACAATTAAATGTCATAAATATGTAGGAGCCACTGAGGCATATAGAAGGAATGCCCTCAACAATACTGGGAGTTCCCTGCAAGCCAGGGACAAGGTAGAAAAGGAAAGAAGTTCAAGTCTTATGAAAGAAAGCAGAAGGAGATACAATCTCTTTAAATGTGCAGGCCAGGCTAAGGTTGGGAAGTGGGGGCACACAAGGGCTTGGGCAGCTGGCTCTGGGCAGAGCTCTGACCCTGCTTTGAGCCACTGCTGCTGAGCACTGGGATGTGCTTCAGGGTGCCCCACACCACAGTCTGCAGACACATCTGGCTCTGCTGCTCCACTGGGACTTTATCATTCACTCCATTAGGATCTGGAAGGAATCCATCTAGCTTGGGACTCCAGTTGCTTGTTTGTTATTTATTATTGTTTTTATTATGGTAGCCTTAAACGGCCCAAACCTACAAAGGTACCACAGGGTTCAGCCTTGACGAGAAGCAGATGAGGAGGCAGACCCTGCCTACAGTAATAAAATGCAGAAAGCTGATGTAGCAATGCAAAAAGGCTTTTGTGTGGTTTGCTTCTCACTACCCTGTCTCTTGGTTCCTAGGGATGTAGGAGACAGAGTCCTGGTACTACTTTCCAGAATTACTGTTAGGGGGACATTCTTTCAAAGCAGCAGAAACTGCAAGAAGCCTCTCCTCCTTTGGCCAGAGCCTGATTCTAACAGCACTGCTGCATTCAGAAACACCTTGTATTACCAAAAAGGCCTGTGATGTTCACAGGGCTGCTGCTCATGCAAATATAAAATGGGAAGTATAAAGATCTGATGCTAATCATTATTTATTTTACAATTGTCTTGTTTGTGCCAGGTTTTAAACTTCACACTTCAGCTGTTTCATGGGGAAGAAGATTTTACCAGAGCTCTGTTTACAACAATTCAAATTCATGGTTCAGTTTGTGCTGGGGAATGTGTAAAAAGTTTTTCTCCCATAGGCAGAAGTGGCTGAAGAGATCTTGCTCAACCATAGCACAGAGTGCTGTACCCCACTGCACAGCAGAAGCTGAACTCCAGAAGTTTCAGCAAACAAAACTCCACAGTTCAGGAAATTAGAAGCCTGCTAAAAACAAGGATTGTAATGGAAAATATTTTGCAACCCTAACTCTAGCTGTTTCTAGAGAGATAAGCAGAGGATAGCTAAATGGAAATTCAGCTAAGACATCTGGACTAATTCTTCTGCAAAATGTCCCATAGAATTTTTATTAAAAACACAGGCAGTGGCCTGGACAGCCCAAAGCAATATAAAAGCAATGTGGATCTGTTGACTCAAGCCATCTACAAAAATAGTAATACCATGCTGATTTTAATAAACCTCTTTAATTTTTCTCTTTTTTTTTTTTTTTTTTGATGGAGGCAGAGATTGCCCTAAGCATTATACTTTTAAGAACTACCAGTATTAATAGCATAAATACAGAAATGACTGATACATTTTTAATTGTACAGCTAGTCTGTGATATTGGCATAGCAGAAAATGTTTCAAGCCTACAATACCATCAGTGAGAATGACTATTGGTAACCTGGGATTAGGTACTTCCTGTAAAATTGGAAATTACTCAAATTACTCAAATTACCAGAGCTGTTTGGGAACACCATATGCATAATAGCACTTGTCCTATGTGCTGTTTGGCAATACATTAACTAATGGCAAAATAGTTATATATTAGTTATAAATTAGTTATATATTAACTAATGGCAAATTATTTGGTCAGTTAGGTGATAGACAGTTATGGACTATCCCTAGCTGTCAATTATTATATCAGAGACAGTTTTTCATCTAAATCTGATTAAAAGACCATTTTTATTTTCCAAGTTTACAGAATATAGCAGATGTGGATCTGAATGAAGTTATCTTTGCTAATAGACAAAGGGCACATAGTAGTGTAGTATTAATAAAGGTTTGGGCCAAGATTTTCTAATATGAGAGAGTAATTTTAAGATTCCACCATCCATGTTTAGTGTTGGAATTCAACAACCTTTTTTCACAGAGCTCCAGCAGATCCTATTGAAATCAGTGGGTGTCAGAGCTTTTGGAAGTTGAACCACTAATTCAAGAATCCCAAGGGAGAGTTAAGAGCCAAATTTTCACCTCCTCATGTTAGAAAATCTGGGGATAAGATTCTGGGTGTACCAAAATTCCCATCCACTTCCGTGAAGGCAGGATTTTTCTTTAATCTGGAGTTGATTTATGAGAAAATCAGGTTACCCTGAGAGGCACAACTAAAAGCAAGTGATATAGGTAGGCCCTTCCATCACACAAAAGCAAAAGGTCATCCAGACATGCCAGAAATTTAACAGAATAACTATTCTGATATTTTAGATTTTTTTCTGACATTTTCAACAGGCTGGTTAGAATATTTACTGGTTTTAATTTTGCTATATTCTGAGCATTCTTATACATATGAAAGTAAACGTTTTTGCCTGTGGGAGGACATACTCCAAATCGATACTGTATATATGCAATGCAACGGGAAAATGCAGAAACTTTTCATAGCCTATCAACTTCCAAGACAATTACATTACAGGCGAGTTGAGGAATTGGTCATGCAGTTCAAGTGGTCTTGGAGCATAATTGGTTTTTCTCTAATTACTATTATTGAATGTCCCTCAAAAAGCCTTTCTAGAAAGCATTTCTGCAACTGCCATGGGCAGGAAGAGGGGAAGTGCGGCAGGGAGGGACCTGCAGACCCAGAGCTGGGCTCTGCCTTTGCTCATGCCCTGCTCCTTGTGCCCATGGGAACCTTGGGGATTCAGCTCTGCTTCCAGGGCTGCTGCTGGCAGCTGAGCCTGCTCTGCAATCGGGACATATTCACACAGGTTACATCCTCGTGGATGTGAAACTCTGGAGGACAGGCAGATTCCCTCCCTACCATGCCATCAACACCAGGCACGCCCAGCAGCCAGCCCTTTGGCTCCATCTGCGGTGAATCACGCCAGCGTGGAACCTGATTCTCCAGGAGAGATAACATTGTAGCTCGGATATTTATTAAACAAGGCTGGGCTTGAGCTTCCTCTGGGTAAAACCACACAGGGTCCCTTTCAGTTTCAGGAGGTGAGAACCAAAACTTTACTCTGCCTCCAAACAAAAGCTGGCTTTTATCCGTGTCCAGGATTTTCCTAACGCCAATGTTGTGGTTCTCGTTTTTCCACAAAAACAGTGCTAGTGATGAAGAGATCTCTTGAAAACTTCCAGGATTTATAGCAACTGGCAGCATGTTCAATACGTAATTGTTTTTGGAACAATCATAATCTTATTAGTTGCCAGTCTCTCCTACCAAGATAAATTTAAAGGAAATCAATCTGCTGACACTTCCCTGATATTTCTGGCAATTCTAACCTTTAAATTCAGCAGTTGCACTGAGTGTATACCTTGAGGGTGTGAAACCCAAAGAATTAAACAGTTATCTACTAGCAGTGAACAAAGACCATACACTGGCAAAAGCCCTGACTTTGTCCAGTCAGGAAGATATTGAAGCAACTTTGTCAACAAGTTCAAGCAAAGATTTAATGCAATTATCTGGATGGGTAACAAACATCAGAACATCATTAGCAGGGAGAATTATTTTATACTGCTTCAAACAAGAAATATGTTTTATCCCCTGACCTTCTTCCTTCTGTCCTGTGGTGACAGAAGGAGATGTCAAATCGTAAATTGTCTGCACTTTGGGACTGGTAAAGGTTTTGAGTTATCTGTGTTCACAAAGTACCCCTACTTAATGCTAGCTGGATTTATTTCTTTAGTGGAAATTCAACTGCTCTGGCTGAATATCAAATGCTGAATAATTATTTCTGTTCTTGAAATTCTAGTCTTTGGGAGAATGAAAATCTTGCAATCAAAAATCCTGTTTACCCAAAAACATTAGATGAGGAATGATACTGCCAGCAGTGTCACCATTACTGCTGATGGTGACAAAGTGTTATTTTGGCTGCACAGTCACACACATCCAATGAAGATCTGATACAAGCTCTGCAGCCTCTGGAAGTTGTTTGTTTGTTTGCAAAATGCGGCCCACTGACCACATACGTGGATGTATGAATTGAAAACATAAACACAGAGGTTAGATGTGACCAGAAAATCTGGAATTATTTGGGTTGCACATCCACGTGGGGCTCTGCATCCAGCCTGGACAGACAGGTCATGTCTCAGAGAGGCAAACCCTACAGATCTCTCAAGAGATTCACAGGTGAGTCAAAATTCACAGAATGACCAGGTTGGAAGAGACTCTCAATACCATCGAGTCCAACCAAGCCCCAACAGCTCAACTAAACCCTGGCACCCAGTGCCACATCCAGGCTTTGTTAAACACACCCAGGGATGGGGACTCCACCACCTCCCTGGGCAGAGCATTCCAGAGCTTTATCACCCTTTCTGTAATAAACTTTTTCCTAATATCCAACCTGTATTTCCCTGATGCAGCTTGAGACTGCAACCTCTGTTCTGTCAGTGCTGCCTGGAGAAAGAGCCCAGCCCCAGCTGAGCACAGGCACATTTCAGGAGCTGTGAGAGTGAAAAATGAGGGTTAACCGCTCCCAAGAGTCTAAATTTGTGACAGTGAGTGGCTACATCCAACCTGATCAGCAGGAACAGGACAGAATGCTTTCCCATGGTTACTGCTTTTTGCTATCAGGACACTTCACAACCTCCTTTCAGCTGTGCAATTTTACAATGGATACACAGCATCTGGATCCTGTTATGTTTGAAGCACGCCTCATCAGAGCCTGAATGAGAGGAGATGCTGGTGAGCAGGCTGATGGAGCAGTGGACAGCACTGCCTCTCCCCTGATGGCTCTGGCATTCCCCAGCAGCCAGTGTGGTCACAGTGCTATGCAGATGGCATTTGCTGATGGGAATTTATTGATACAACTCATTAAAGGAGTCTATTTGAGAGTGCCCCGTCCTTACACTGGAATGTTTCATAAGCAGGAAATGTCACATCCTCAGCCAGCCTGGATCCCACAGCTGCTGGCTGGGGAGCAGGGCATGGTGCAGCTGGCAGGGCTGATGGCACTGTGCAAAATGGCTGGAGCTCAGGGGTAAGGAGGAGACAACTGCCTGGTTTTGTATTGAACTCCCTTTTCCCAGCATAATTTGGGTCTTTTTCCTTCCTAAATCAAAGGCACAGCTCCCTGTAGGTACTCTGAGGGGAGACACTACAAGAGCTGCTGAAACTAAAAGAGAGCTAAAGAAAAATAGGTGTAAAATATCCATTAATGTATTTGGGTTAGAAATCAAAGGAAAGTTCTGAGAGACAGAACTAGACTGTAATTAGAAAACAGGAAAGAAAAAAAAATAATCTCATTTATGGGTAGGATTAGAAGACACAGCTGATTGCAGAAGCTGGAAACGAGACTTGAAAACTTTTCCCACCAACATTTTTTTGTCTCCTCCAGGAGATGGAAAATAGAGGCATTTTCCAGATGTGGCTCAAAAGGATGGCTCTAGTTCTCTGGCTGCCTGATTACAACTGCAGCTCTGAATCCCTGGTCTGTGACTTTGGGGTGACAATTTGGAGCCTGAGCTGGGCATTTATAGACATTCTTCATAGTCTAGGCATAAGAAACCCTTATTAAAGCATCAGAAATATGGGAATATGGTAAATATGTGGAAATATGAGCCCCTGCATTGCTATGATACAACTTTGTGTATCCTCTATTGCTCATGGTGGTACAACTAAATGTCCCCTTCCCAGCCAGAGCTGCTCAGTCCAACTCACAAAGGCACATCCTTTAGCCCAAGTTCATATTATGGATAGTAATACGGAAAATTACATTTATCATCCTTCAGAACAAAACCATTACTTCCCATTTATAGATTTTGTCTTCCTGTCTTCCTCCCAATAAAAATAAATTTTCTACAAAGACAGAAATTATCCCCCAATGTTTTAACTGAAAGCAGATTTCTACTCGAAAACCATAGGCAGGCAATTTTTGTAGAACTGTTCTTCACTGACAGAAGAAATCCAGCATGGTTTTTCTCACCTGGCTAAAGCACATGAACTGATGTTTTCTTTTATGATCCTTTCTTTACACAATGCAGCATTGAAACCTGGATTCTGAGTACTTTAAATCTTAATTGACTTTCCTCAGCAGAGATGAAATCACTAAAACACTGTTCATTGTATAAATAATGCTGGAGAAAATCAATCCTGAACTAAACACCAGTAACTATTATCAAGATTTAGGTAGATCTTTTACAAAGTGTCACACTTCAGGATTTAGTAGTTAAAAATAATGTTTATATCTCAAGACAAATTACAGAGCAGGAATTCATCTCTATCCATATTCTTCTTATCCATTTAAGTGAGTGATGACAGGTACTATATAAACATCAACATGTGTGATAAACCCAGTTGATTTTATTTCACTGATCTGAAACTGAAGAAGTTATTGTGCTGAAAGGTATTTTGAGAATCAGGCAAATACAATTTCCTGACTGGCATGAGCCTTGCTCACCCTTTGTGACCAGAGTCTGTTGTGATGTGACGTCCCCAGGACGAGGTGAGACATGAGGAATTGAATTCATGTTCTCAGAAGGCTGATTTATTATTATATTATATTTCTATTATATTGTATTTATATTCATATTATATTATATTCTATTTATATTGCATTATACTATATTATATTCTATTTATATTGTATTATATTTCTGTTCTGTTTCTATTCTATTTATATTGTATTATATTCTATTTATATTATGAAATTAGATACTAAAACTATACTAAACTATAGAGAAAAAGATGCAGACAGAAGGCTAGAAAAGAATGAAAACATTCACCAGTTCCTCTCATGTCAGGTATTTTTTCCCTCCCTAACATGTCCCATGCTAATTATAGAATTATCTGAAGGGCTTTCTAAGTGAAAAGGACTGTAAAACACAGTTCAGTTTTGCAATTACATTTCCTCTTTCTATCCTGTGAGGCTGAAGAGTAACTGATTTCCTTCTAACATAACTAGTTTTTTGATAACTTCACGATGTTTCCTAATCTCTGACTAGCTTCCAACTGATGAGTAAGCTGCTGTAAAATAGGTAACAAAATATCATGATGAACAGCTTTTCAACAAAAACAGGAGGGAGAGAGGCAGAGAAACAGAGTGCATAGAAACACCTCTGTTTTACTGTTATTCATAGGAATACCAGGCCAAGTTATGGACTAATTTTAACTACAAGAATACTTTTTATCTCTTTTGATGACTTTTAACATATTTCAAAGTCTTAAGGTTTCAAAACTCCCTGACTAACATCTTGGGAATTAAATGTTCTTGCTTTTATTTGAAAATATTTTACCAAGGGGAGAAAAGAATGTTTAAAAATATGAAGAGTCAATATCTGAATGCCACTTAAATGCTTTTTTCTTTGATAATTGGCAAAACATAACCACTTTTAGGTTGTCTCAGGTTTGGGATGCTTGCTTTCAGCATTTTGATATTTTCAGAAAGAGGATATTGATTTCTAGGCAGGAAGCTGGCACTTGAATTTTGGGAACCAGTGATGCACACAAGCCAGCTATAGGGTGGTCTGCCTGCTCATTTCATGACTAAACTCTGAAATACAGAGTCTTGCCAGTAGCAGTATCCAATAAAGAGCATTTTACCCTATTTTTCCTTGGAATTGTTGAGTATCCAAGGACAAAGTGCTGCAGGAGGTGTGAGGCAGCTCCTGCTCTCTGAGGGATCAGATCAACTGCAGGCAGTGAAAACTCTCCCAGGCAAATCAGAGACCCCACTGTGCCCACACTGATGATCCCATTGCTCCTCACAGTGACAGCCAGTCTGATGCCCCAGGAAATGGTGGAGATGTGGTCCAAGTCCTATAAACTCTTCAGAGCATGAAAGGTAAACCTGACCTGTCCCCAAAGAGTATGAACTAGTGCCAAGCTGGCGCATGTGCATATATTTCTACCCTGAGATTATTTGGGTGCATCCTCTGCTGTGTGAGATGTGGAGCAGGGATAGACCCACTGCAGGAACAGCTGATCCCTGAAGGATGCAGCTCAAATGGTGAGTTCAGTAAATAATTTACGAGAATTATGAGTAGCAATGGCCAATTAAGTGAAAGGGAGGGCAAAAAACCATTATCATAAGCCCTGCACTGGGAAGGAACGAATATTCTCAGGAGAATATAGCAGACAATAATAGCATTGCCTTGCAGTGCAGCATCCTCACTGACTCTGTCAGCCTGCTCCTGGTGAGATGGGGCCCAACACCCCGTGGTTACTGGTGCCTGTGTTTGGCAGCATTGCCTAAACTAGGTTTGACAAACACTCATTAATCCCACAACTGCCTCCCGTGACAGATCAGGGCATGCCCTGATTTGACTTCATTTGCTGCTGGAGATCACACACTGAGTCAGAGCAAGTGGAATCCAGGAATTCTGCTTCTATCTCCTGCATTACCCACCCAGCACTCCAGCTGGCAAGGATTTCATCAATCATTGCAGTGTTTAGGGGGTGCCAGGCACCAGGCTGAGGTTCCAGGAGGAATAGTTACCTCAGTGCTTATGAAAACAGGAAGAACTGCATTCCCTGAGCATGGCTGTGGGTGCACACACAGACTTCTTCAAGAAACTTCTCATCAGATGACAGCCTCAGTCCTAAACAAAGGAGAAAGGCAGCTCTCAGCTGCACTGAGCATGGCTTGCTTCCTTAGAAAACTCTGTAGAGAAACTTGAATAAATTCATTTAGATGTTTTCAATAAATCTGCATTTTTCCAGACTTGCCAAATACTGCCCAGGTAGGAGCCACCACAAAAACTGCACAGGGCACAATTAAAGACGGTAATTCTATTCAGGTACAATGGGAACTTAAAGCTGTGCAGGTAATCCCAACTATGGCATTTGCTCTCTGCTTTGTGTTTGAACTTGTAACCTAAATAATGACCTCTTGCAAGCACAGATTTTATCAGCTTCTGTGTTTCCAAAGTCTTAGGGATAAATTCCATCTTTCAAAATATATAAACTGCTTTCTGTCACCTTAAAATAGACAGTGGTTCTGCCAGAGAGATGTGAAAAACAGATTATCAGTTGGACCCTGTGGCATTGCTACCAATGCATCACTTTTTTTAGAATTGATTAATCAGGAAAGGAAGGTAGTTTTATAACAAATGGTAGTTTTCTTCCTTTCTTATAAGGGTATGCTATAGGAAGCAATAGACCACAGAAAATGGCTACCCCCTTTGATTTTACTGCAGATCTGGCCACAGGAAATGTTGCACATTTGGATCAAGCAGGATAAACAGCAAGGACTTCCTCTTTTGTGAAATCATCTTTAAGCAGCACCTCTCCCCAGGAAAATAGGTTTTCCACTTTACATAATGTTGCAGCAGCAGTGGTTTGTTCCTAAGTTTTTTCTGGGTAGGTTATGAACTTTACAGCTCTGACCACAGATCAGTTATTTATCATAACAGGAAAGATGAGACCAAAGATATTTCCTAACCTTCTCTTTGCAGATCAGAGAGAAGTAAGGCAACAAACACTAATGCTTCACAATCAACTGACAAAGATGATACAGAAATATGAATTCCTCTCTTCTAATCATATTTGGTTGAATCAACCTGTAATTTTAAACAGCAAGGAGCAAATCAACACACAGTTTCACTCAAATCTCTTCTCCAATGCAACATGATCAATCTTTCAAAAGTAGATATGCTGGTACAAAAAGAAAGCTTTTGTTTAGAGCCAAACTAAGGAAGGCAGTAGAGAAATACCCCATTTTGGGAGAATGCTCCTCCTTTTGATATCTGTAACAGGTGTTCCCATGTATCCTGGCAGTATGCAGAAAATGAAAAATGTCTTTGAAGTGCTGTTGGAGACAAAAAGCTTTTCCTCATCTAATACATTTGCCCCTCAGCATCAGTGACCCTGCAAACACTGAAATCCAGTGGCAGATCTAACATATTTTGTATGCTGCAGAAAATTACTAACTGTAGGAAAGTGTGTTCCTACTTTATAGAGCCATATGACAAGTTGCACATAGCTGGGATTGCTCAAGTTTCTGCACCACAAACCTGAAGTGCAGAGTATTTCATACAGGGCCAGATTGCAGAATTAACCACAGGCTGCAATGCACGGTGCAGAGCTGTGCTCCTGCAGGGGAGGTGGGACAGACCCCAACCTCTGCAGAGCCACTCTCAGCAGCCACCAGCATTGCTTGCCAGTTAAAGATTTAACAAATGAGGGATTGGTCACAAGTACCCAAATTTTACAGCAGCCACCTTGGAGGAGTGGTGTTGAGTCCCTCTTCAGACACCACTCCACACTGTCACACACATCCTGGAGCACACATTGCCCCAGGACATGAAGAAATGTGGAGCAAGCTCCTTCACTCCACACTTGCCAGTGAAAGTGTCTGTTCCTGTTGTGTTTGTCCTGTGTCTAGGTGGCATTTTGCTACCAGTCCTGGAGACTTTAGGGTCATGCTGTCAGCTTGCTTTTCCAGCTGGCACTGTGCAGGTGCCCTCAGCCTGGTTTAACAGGTTGCTTTAGCATGTTCCTCGAGTATGCTGATCACCACAAAACTGATAAAAAAAGGGAAAATCAACTGCAGTCCTTTGTGGCTCAGGAGACTGCCTTGGGAAGAGCTTTCCTACTGAGATGTCAGAAATGCATTCAGAAAGGACACAAAGGAGGTGAACATCATTGGTCACACTACAGAAGACACATCTGATCAAAAGGCTGAAGTCATGAGCACACTCTCATCACTCTAGCTTTGGCTTCAGTAAGCTTTGGATCAGATTCCACATGAATTGGTTTTGTCTTGTTTTGCCATCAGTTGGACACTTCCTAGTTCACATGAGCCTGAATGCACAAACAGGACTCAGCATGTTGGAACTGCAAACCATACAAAGAAACCCTGCAAGCCTGAATTTGCTGAGGCTTGCCTCAGAAAGAAATGTGGGTGATCTACAGTTTATGGGGCGTAAACCACAGGCTGCTGGCTGGAAGGAACACACTGCTACTTCTCCATGCCTTTGCATCAGACAACACTGAGATATTGAAACACTATCTTGACTTTAACTCAAAACAATGCCCTACTCAACAAAAGATTTCCAACTGTTTCCTTGCTGGAAACAACATCAAGAGAATACATGCAATTAGCAGTTAAAAAAACATTGAGTAGCTCCCAGCCAACCTCACCAGTGTATCTCAAGTAAGATTAAGACTTCCAGATTGACAAGTATGGTCTTTTTGAGCCTGCTACTGAATTCAGTGCTTTGTTCCTGCAGCCAAAGCTGGCCTTAAAGGCTGTGGCCATCCTGCTGTGCTTAGAAAATCCTTTTTAAGATAGATAGAGAGATAATAAATTTAAACACCTTTCTTACTGAAATTACTGAATTTGCTCTGAATGCAAGCAATGCAAGTCTGGCTGTCATGCAAATATACAAAATTTAGTCTGTTTCATTCTTTAACAGAAATTCTACTTTGTCTGGTGTCCTGGTCAGAGTTAATTTTTGTTAATTTCCAGGACTCATAGGTTATTTTACACCACCTCCCATCATTTCCAGGGATGGGAGAGAGATTTTCTTCCAGAAAGAAGGGGCTCCTTGCAGTAAGCATGGCAGACAGAGCAGGAGGGCAACACTGATCCCAAGGCAGAGAAAAGGTGGGATAACTCTGGTCCCAAGACAGAGGGAACTAAGGTGTGTTGTTGGGGATTTCTAAAGTGAGCAATAATGTTTCTTTTCTTGTACCCTCTGTCAATAATATTATTTCTGTTACTGTTTGTTATCTCATTGCTGTTTCCAGTAAGTTGTTCTTATCCCAACCTGTCATCTTTATTTTTTGTGCCTCCAATTCTCTTCTCCATCCCACCACAAGGGAGAGGGGGTGTCGTGGGGTGACAGCCTTTATCCCAATATCGTGTGTTATGTCTGGCAGCTGTGCCTTTTCCCCCACCCCCCCCCCCCGGCAGTCTGGCTGTGGCGGGATGGGGAAGAGAGGAGGAGGGGGGGGGGGGGGGGTGTGACCAGGCACTTTCTGGCTTTGGCTGCTTGGCTTTTGCTAGCTGCTGCTTGCTTGCTTGCTTGCTTGCTTGCTTGCTTTTTGCTTTTGCGCTGTTTTTTTTTTTCCTTTTTCTTTTGTTCTCTCTCTCTCTTTCTTACCCTCCCCTGAAGATACTGGACCGGCTCCGGATCCTGACCTGCAAGCTCCAGGACACCCGAAGCCTGCTAGAGAAGATTCGGCGCCCTCCACAACACAGTCTGGTCCCTTTTTCTTTTCTTGTGTTGGGGAGTGTTCTTTTGTTACTTGTAAATAAATAGGTTTTGTTTTCCACTTTGCTCCTCCGAGGAATTCCTTCCCGAACCCGGTGTTGGGGGAGGGGTGGTTGGAGGTTTGTTTTGTTCTGGGGGGCTCCCTCTTGGAGATTTCCCCTAATTTGTCCTAAACCAGGACAGGGGGAAAGGGAAAAGGGGAGGAGCGAGCAGCAGCGTGGTTTGAGTCTCAGTGGGAGCACTAAATTGAGGAGTGCCATTCCTAAACAATGACATCTGCTATAGAAAATTTGATGGATGCCCTTTTTGAAACAAGACCCTTCTGTTTAAGCAGAAATGGCATTTATAATAAATACAGTACTGGTGGAAGAAAGACAAATCTATTGTCTGAGAAGAACAAGCTATTTAAATTCCACTGTGATGGAAAAATTGAAGGGAAAGAGATGGCTGAGGGGCTTTGTAAGTCTCACAATGCTTCGAGTGCTGCAATGAGGCCAGAAAATAATAGTGATCAGCTTTAGAGATTGTGTCTGTTTCAAACACACATCATTTCAAACAATGATGACAACTCTTCCAGTCTCATTTTCGTACTGTTGCTGTTATGGAAACTTTCTCTGTCCTCATCAGCTCGATTTTGTGTCCTTACACCAGTAATGAATCACAGATGACACTTCCGGGACTCAGCCTCTTTTGAGGGCATTTGCTTCCTTCATAAGCTCTTTGGTCAGGTCTAAAATCTTATTTTCAGAGGCTGAGTGAACACTATGAAGAGATTTTGAGGATTCATTGAGAAACACAAGAAAACAGCAATGGCTATTTATGTACTGGTATTTCTACCAATCATATCTTTCTAAATAATGCCTTTAAATTTTAAAGATTCAGTCAGACGTATAAAAAACGATAATAAATACAAATAAATAAAATAAATTCAGATTCCTTTGTAGGATATCTTGAGTGCCTGTTATCTCCTTTGCTGGGACTAAGCTTTTATACCTCTGATAAATATTTGCTATAGGGACTCCTAAGGGGTCAGGGCAAGAAGGATTTCTTCTGGTGGTTTGAGGTACTCTTAGGCATTTGATCATTTAATCAGCTTTGGAAGACTCACATTTAAGGAGCTGCAGCTCCAGAAGAAGCAGCAGCCTGCCTGTGCCAGCTCACACAGAAATGCTGGGGACTCACTACAGCTCTTACCTCTCCTGGCTAAAATAAGGAAACTTAAAACTCCCAACACACCCTCCTGGCCAAAACTACAGTGGGATGGTGTGGGGGTCTCAGTTGTGGGTTTCTCTGGGTCTGGATTGAAGGCACTTGAGGTAGTTCATATTCACATTCAGGTGTTCATTATCTCTTATCAGTAAAACAGCCTCACTACTGTGAGCTCAGCAGCTTTTCATTAGAATGCACAAAATGGCCAACAATTTCTTGTTCCAAGGTCTTTTAAGACTAAACTCTCCAATTAAGAGCTGACACCTGGATTATTTTCCCTTTTAACCCAATAACTGATCCCACAGAGCTGCAATGGGGACTCTTCTGCCCAATTACAAAATGCCACCCAAACCCATGGAGAAGGAGGAAGAAGAAGCATGAAGAAGAAACCCAGGACAACACCCTGTGCCCTCCATCTTGCTGCCATCCACAACATACTAAAAATCCCAAAACCTCAATTTCTCACCAAGCAATACACCTACACTGCTCTCTATAATCTATTTCACACTTTTGTGGGTTCCAGTCTATCTTGAAGTCTGGGAAACTTTCTCCATGAGTGAGGGTCAAAGTCAGAGCTGCCCGGGGGGTCAGGGCACCCCAGAGCAGACACAGAAATATTCCATGTGTGCCCTGGGTTTGCACAGGATGGGATGGCAAAGCAAGGCAAGCAGTGTGCACAGCAAAGGGACAACTCTGAGCAGCTCAAGCACATTTTGTAGTTTGACTCCAGTCCACTAATGTACAACCCATTTCTGACTGCTAATGAGGGTGAAAATTCTCTTTCAGTATTTTTATAATTATTATCCCTACAGGAATTTCTATTGGAAATCACTGACAAGCTCCTGTCAGAAGTATGGATAACTTGGTGTTCAAGGGTTCAATGGCAGAGTCTGGCTGACAGTTTTATTACACTCCTGAGCCAAACAATAAACAGCATTTAAAGCCAGATGACTCTCTTGTTGTACATCCATATATGTTTTACAGTACAGCTGTAAACAATAGTGAAAACCTCAACAGGAAATTAGATTTGCAGGTCTCAGCTTTTAGGGGCTGGGCAAATTAATCTGAGTACTTAGTGCTCATCAGTCGCTGATGCATTTTGCATTAAACATTCCCAGGGACCTATCCAAAGTGAGACACACAATCTGAGATTCAAAAGTCCCATTGTCACCCTAATTTTCATTTTATTCAGTGTGAAACCTATTTCTAGCAAATCACCAAACACTGACTTGTGGTTTTCATGAGCTCTAATGCCATGAAAATAAACTTATTCATTAGCTTAAACATACAGTGCAATGACAGAAAAGGCACAAACAACAGGAATTTCATCCCAATAGAACTATATGCTGGGAGCATTTTTCTTGGTGGCATTCACCCACCAGATGAAGCTGTCCCCATAATTCAGTCTAAAGTACTACTTCCATCCCAGCATTTTGGAGTGTATTTCCCATTTCAATTAATTCCTTATTATTTAAACTCTAATGAGCTGTGGGGTGCAACCCAGTGGCTTCTTCAAGGCACTCCGACTGTCCAGCTTTGCTACTTCACACGAAGGCCTTTATTTTCTCTTAAGGTTATTGGCTTGGATGGGCATGTAAAGGGGAAAAGTAATATTTAAAAGGATTGAAAGTAAAAACCAGGCATCCTTTTTAAAATCTATCCTCATGCAATCCCAAGCATCAATGACAGCATGCATATAGCAGTGTAAACATCCTGCCTTGTACTTTTACTTTGTGGTAATCAACACACAGACCTGCACCAAGTCCATTAAAGCAGTGAAAACTTCAACTTAAAAGTGGAATTTGTGCTTTAGCTAAGGTGCCATCTGATGAGGCTCTTTAAAAGCTGACTAATCCCAGAAGACTGCTCCAAAAAAATCCTGCAGGCAGCATTTACACAAAATCCACAATAAAATTATATTTCATTTCCAAAACTGTTTCAACTCCAACTTCTTTTCCTAAAGTCAGAGCCAGTGCACAGATCAGATTAAGAAATAGTAAAGAGAACAAAGTCATTCAACAAAGGCACTAATAACAGCCCACAGCAAGAAATGTCATGTAGGTTTATTCACTTAGAAAATTGTTTTCTAGCTTTAATAGTGAATGACATCAGTTTACCAAGCATATCTAAACAACAAGAAAACCCCACAAATAGCATAAAACACTACTGGTAAGCTGCTCCCCAAATCAAAGTGACTACAAGTTATCTACTTTCTCATATCACCACTGCCATAAGTCTTGGAGAAGCAGCTCCAGAATTAAGTATCCACACTGAAAAGAAATAAAATAATTTTGTCTGGAAATGGATTGTCCATATACCCTGAAAGATTTGTGGCCTTTTGAATACAACCTTAGGAGACCATTGTAGAAATTCCCCCTTATCCAATGGAAAAAAAGAAAACAAGGGCACTGGGAAGAATATGGCAAAGATAGGGGGAAAAAACCGTGGTAAATTTTGGTACTCCCCAAAAGTGTAACTACTCCTTGCTAGAAAAACCTTGCAGCAGGACAGATGTTGACTGCACACTTGTTTGGACTAACCAAAGCTTTTAAATTAAAGAGCTGGATGCTTGCATCACTTCTCAGGTAGCAATGCAACAATGCTGATTTACTGCTAATTCAGCCAGTCCTGCAAGTGGTACTCTATCAAGTGTTGCTTCCATTTTTTAGCATTATTTTTAGTGCAGCAGGCAGAAAGAAGACAGGCATGTAGCCAGAAGAAGAGATCTGATTGAATGGTTTAAATTTTAAGATTAAGCAGTACATGCTGTTTTTAAAGCTGAAGGGGAGAACAGGGAAATTTAAGAATGGTGGGGAAAACGAGAGAACAGAAAATTACTGCCCTGCTGTTGGTGTTCTTGGAAATATTCCACTTGTTCTATATGACTAATGTGCAATCTGAGGCATGGACCAAAGGGAAAGTTATTCTCACTCCATCAGTGAGATTGCATCGTTGCCTTGAAAACAGACCAGAATTCCTTCCCAGGAAACCTGCTTTGGGATTAATTCCCTCCCAAACTCAGATTATGATCAAGTTTCTACACAGGTTAAACTAGCCAGACCATAATTTCTCATTTTTGAGAGCACAGAAGAGCTGTAAAGTGGGGATTTGTATGGTAAATTCAGCTGTAGTGGAACGTGTGAAGTTGTGCACATCCACTGTCCCTGCAGAGACTGAAAACAAATGAAGACTGGCGGGCAGTGAAGACAAAAGGGAGCAAATTCACACCCAGGAACTTCAGCATCACACAGAGCTGCCTATGGAAACAGCTGGATGGGAATTTGGCTCCAACAAAATAATGCAATTCTGTAAGACAGGAGTGCCAGGCCCGTCCTGGGAGCTGTGCCAGGGGCACTCCAGGCTCATCCTCCCCCTCCTGGGCCAGGAGTGCCCCAGCCCTGTCCCCTGCTCTGTCCCTGCTGCCCACAGCCCGTGGGAGCCACAAAAACCTGCAGAATGAGGTGCAATAAATACCCTGGTCCTGCCAGGCTGAGAAATCCTCCCTGGTTTTGCAGTGCTGTGGGCACCCAAGGCATCTAAAACAGGAGTGAGACACCTGTCTGCTGCCCCACAGGGGTTTTATTTCCTCCTCTTCAGCTGGCTTGGGCCAGGGTCAGCCAAACGCAGCCTGCAGCAGCCTCTTTCTTCGATTATTGATAAGGATTAGGATTTCTATTTTATGTACACCCCATAGGTGTCAAGGCATTTAACACAAATATACAAGGACAAGAGTTTGTACAGCCCAAACAAGCTGGTGAAGACACACACAATTAAAGGTTTATTGATGTAAGCTCCACGTGTACCTGACCAGGAGGACAAGATGTAGGGTGCTTTCTGGGGCCTTTTTCTGAAGACAAAGAGGCATTTTTATGAGTAACACTTCAGGTGTTTGTTACAGCAATCTGCTGTTTCGCAGCCTAGTTCATAGGAGAATCCAAGTTTGATTGGCTTCAAAACCAGCTTGTGAAAGGTTTCCACCTGATCACCTCAGGGAACGAGCATGGTTGGGCTAAGGGCAGGAGATGGCCCCTTGCTCTTGCTCCAGATCAAAGATCACTTTTCCAGTTTGCCTACAGGAGTTAGTAACTATCTGCAAGCACACGGGACTACTTTCCCGAGCTTTCTCATCCCTTTATTCTCCCAGGAGTGGTCCCAAAGGTTGGGCAAAGGATTTGCCCCAAAACACAGAGAAACTGTGCCCTTGTACTTAAAACAAAAAAATAAAAACAAACTCCCCCCCCCCAAAAAAAGAAAAGAAAAAGAAAAGAAAAAGTAAAGTTGCAGCATACTTTCTTTTCTTGTTACCTCTCTGCTGCTGACCCTGATTTAGGGTTTCAGCTACATCCCAGTGCTTTCCTGTGGCCCACAGCAGGCATCCACAGTCTTTGCATTCCTTACTATTACTATTTTCTTACAGCCTCAGCGATTAAATGCTACAACCAGGGGCAGCCTCTCACTGTTCATCCTCACACCATTCTCCATGCACCTTAACATGGAAAACCATTCTGTGAACTTTAAAATGAGTCTTTGCTGAGCTGGTTTTCTAACATTTACTCATTGATCTTATTGCCTGTGCCTTACTGTGACACAGCATCGGAACCAAAACCTGCACAAAGGAAACATTCTCTTCATGTTTAACAACAGGAATGAGTTTTAAATGGCAATGTTTTGTCTACTTAAGCAAGGCAATTACAATATTCTCTGAATAGGTGCGAACTGAAATGGGTAAGACCAGCACTTTACACAGATATTCAAACACATGCTCTGACAGACTTCCTGAGGAGGGACATCTGAAGGACCACAAGTCTGGTTTTGGCTGCTCAGATTTAGGATTCTCCTTCAGCTTTGGGGCTTGGGCTAAAAGATAGAGAGCTCTGTTTTAAAGTGGGTAGGCAATGCCATCAGGGAGCAAAGCTCTGAAAAAAAAAACTTAACACATCCTATCTGTCCTCATAGACAGAAGGAAGAAATTGTCACTTTGTAAACTCTACCCTGAACTGTCCCAGTATGTATCAGCGCATACTCCAGTATGTTAAAGGAGGATAATAAATTTAAGCCTCTAAAATGTGTTTCAAATGGTACTTTATGATGTTTGGGGATGATGGTGGTTAGGATTTTTTAATTTTTTTTTTTTTCTTTCTTTCTTTCTCTCCTGGAATTTTGTCCCTTTGGTTGCTACAGAGACAACAACAACCAGAACATAAGAGAGACAAAGGATGTAGCCAAGGAGGAGGGGCAGGAGCACAGCTGGCTGCATTCTCCTGGCTGAGGGCTCTTCTCTTGGGAGGGCGGAGATACCTGCAGGCTTTGGCTGGTGTGAGGGGTTGGGCTCAGCTCCTTTCCCTCTCTCTCAGGATCAGAGGAGGAAGGTTGAGCTGCTGCAGGAGGGTTTGCTGCCATGG
Organism: Zonotrichia albicollis; assembly: GCF_047830755.1. Taxonomy (NCBI): domain Eukaryota; kingdom Metazoa; phylum Chordata; class Aves; order Passeriformes; family Passerellidae; genus Zonotrichia; species Zonotrichia albicollis. The sequence goes on from NC_133831.1 coordinate 13,651,358, forward strand.
TGGAGCCCAGCCCATTGCTGCTTCCCTACCCCTGTGCTCCTAAGAGCAGCCACTGGACTGGGCCCTATGAGCACACAGCCTCCCTGGAAAGGGACCCTCAGAACCCCTCAGGGGACAGCCAGGGCCCCCAGCCCCTCTGAGGGAGCCATCCCTGGCTGGGCTCAGGAGCCATGCTGCCCCTGCCCATCCCCATGGGATTATTTCTCTGCCACTGCTCTGAGTTTTTCTGTACACTGTAACCCAGCACCCCCTTCCCATGGGGTCGCCCTGTGGAGAGCTACAGAGCTCTTTTACATTTGTTCACCACTCCAGGATCTGCCTGCCCCTGCCCTTTCAGCCTGCTGCTCTGAGGTTCCTGCTGCAGCCCATTTACCATCCAGAGGGGCACCAGGAACTCCTGCCCTCCTTGGCAGACATCTGGCTTTCAAACCAGGACAGGTGAGTACTTTGCCAAAGCAAAATTCATGCTGAATGTGAAAAATATATGTAAGGATCAATAATGATCAGTGGGGCACAACTACAGCTGACTACAAGGCTTGAGTGATGGCCACCAACACAAACCTTCACTGAGGAAATCCTCAGGTGTCTGGAAGTGTCTCAGCACACATCACAGTTGAGACAGCCACAACACACAGAGCATCCCCGCATCTCCTCACAATTCCAGAAGGCTTTAAGCATTCCCCACACAGAGTAACACTTACCTCATCTGGAGGCTTCAGGAGTCTGTCCATGCACAGTAACATCATGCCACTTCAGAAGGCTGCAAGCATCTCCCTTCTGGCTCTTACCCCAGCCTTTTATCCCCTCATGTTGTTGCACTGCACCTGTGTGCCCTCTGCTCCCTCTATGGTTGGTCAGTGATTGCAGTCCTATCCCAGTGACCCCAAACTGTGTGTGCCTGCAACACAGCCCCATCCCAAACTGTGTGTGCCTACATGGCAGATGTGCAAAAGCCAGGGGTTAACAGTAAGCAGAAAAATCAACACAGGAATATTGAGAACTAGCTTGGCATACCTGAAACCCCTAAACAAGCAGTGCTTGCCATCAAAGACCTCTAACATTACTGAAGAAAATTCCTATGAACCTATGCAAACCCAGGACATTGGGAATATTTCTGTGTCTGCTCTGGGGTGCCCTGACCCCCAGGGCAGCGCTGACTTTGACCCTCACTCATGGAGAAAGTTTCCTAGGCCTCAAGATAGACTGGAATCCACAAAAGTGTGAAATAAATTATAGAGAGCAGTGTAGGTGTATCACTGGGTGAGAAATTGAGGGTTTGGGATTTTTAGTGTGTTGTGGATGGCAGCAAGATGGAGGGCACAGGGTGTCATCCTGGGTTCCTTCTTCATGCTTCTTCTTCCTCCTTCTCCATGGGTTTGGGTGGCATTTTGTAATTGGGCAGAAAAGTCCCCATTGGGGGCTCTGTGGGATCAGCTATTGGGTTAAAAGGGAAAATAATCCAGGTGTCAGCTCTTAATTGGAGAGTTTAGTCTTAAAAGACCTTGGAACAAGAAATTGTTGGCCATTTTGTGCATTCTAATGAAAAGCTGCTGAGCTCACAGTAGTGAGGCTGTTTTACTGATAAGAGATAATGAACACCTGAATGTGAACATGAACTACCTCAAGTGCCTTCAATCCAGACCAGAGAAACCCACAACTGGGACCCTCACATGAGCCAGTTAGCCAAGGGATCCCAGATTAGACAATAGAGCACTGTTTGAAGCCAACATGAAGCAATAGCTAAAAGAGGACAGTTGTATCTAAAGAATACATCTGGCAGGATCGGCCTTATGGACTCACTGAAAAACACACAGAGCTGTCCCTGATGCTTCGGCAAAACACTTCTGACTCCTGCAGCCTTTCAGTCAGCAATATCTATTGTAAAGGATGCAAAACAGATAATTTGAGTAGAAATTTAAGCCTTTCAGGTAGGGAAAAAGGGCACTGATTAATAAGCTGGCATAAACAAGTGAACTTTTTATTTCATTAATTTTACAGATTGGCTTAAAGCCCCCAAAATTTTGCAAATAATGATTACTCCTAGGGGACTATCTCTGTCTGGTTAGTTTATTTGTTTGCATGTACATTTGGTAACTAAGGTCAAAAGTTTTATAGCAGCAACTGTCTCTGAACTATTACTTGGCTTTGAATTTTTAGCTGTGGCACTGAGACTTTTGTGCAATACTGTTAATAATAGAAATGCACTTTGTTTTAGTTTTGACTAATTATAGATTTGCTTGATGCAGTATTTCATGTGCATGGGTAAAAGGTGATTGTTACAGCCTTAAAAAATTTCAATATTAAATTCTGCCTTTAATTACAAAGATATCACTGGTGATGCAGAAGATTTAGTGATGTCAGAATTCATTACAATTTTGGTTTAGCCATGAGATTGGGCAAAATAGTGTCAAATCATAGTGACTCAAATAGACTCTACAACTTCAGAAATGGCTGATTGGACAGAAGTTGAATAAGTGCTACACAGCACAGTGCAAGTCACAAAAATACAGCTGTTTTCAAGATGTAAAATTCAAATCACTAAATTTGATCAGTGCAAGCACTGGGCAACCCAGCACCCACCCCTGTACTTACAAATTCAACATCACTCTTATTCCACTCAGTGTCAAGACCCTTATACGATATTTGACACAACTTGCACAAAAGAATTCTCTTCATGTAAATTTTGAGGAAACAACCAATAATGAAATTTTAGCCTCCTTTAATTGTCTAAAGCAAGTGTTCATAAGTTGATACAATTACTTTTTATTATCATTTGCTTTAGTTAAAGTATGCACACACAGGGCAAGCACTGTCTGTGACACCTGGGATCAGAGCTGATTACATTTATATCAGTGACCCATCCTTTAGAAATACTGAATGGAAGCAGCAAAAGTGACAATTTGATCTTTTGTAGTAAATACTCCCCAATAACTAAGAAATAACATCTGCATAAAGTGAAAGTCTCATGGACAGAAACAGAGCTAAACAAGGGATTTGCAGCTGGCATTGCAGACTCACTGATGTGCAGCTTTGTTTAAAATATCCACTGAGAAGCTGAAAGAAAAATACTCTCTAGCACTGAAGAAAACTGACATTTTCACCTTTAATATAAACTGCAAAAAGAGGCAACACCACAAGCATCTCCAACCAAGGACCTCTCTGGGCATGATCAACATCATCACCATGGCTTTCCATTATCCTTGAACATTTGCAAGAATTATGATGTTCAGGTTCCATCTTGAACTCCCATTCATCAGAGTGTATAAATTTGTCCTTTGTCGTTTTTTTCAAACTGCATTTTGGCAGAGGAGCACTGGTGGGTGGGGAACTTTTGGAAAGATTAATTTTTTTAAAATTTGGTCTTTTCAAACTGTTCTAAATACAGCAGTGGGGAAGATGCCCTGAGGAGCAATGCTGTTGCATGTCTCTCAGGGGAGGGGTATTGACAATTAAATATTGTCAGTTTCTTATTCAGTGCAAGAGGAAAACAAGCATTTGTGTTTCAGGCTAATTCATGGAAGCCTCTGGCCCAGCAGTGCTGAGTTCAGGGTGATGCTGTGGGGCCGGAGGAGGGAGGCTGCCCATCAAGGCTTCCCAAGGGTGGTCTGCAGCTCTCTTGCAACACACAGGCCTTTTGTAGGTGGCCTGAGCAGCATCTGGGGGCTGTGCTCCTCAGAGCCAGCTGGTGGGAAGCTGTGGGGGCTGTGGGGTCTCCTCCAGCAGCTCTGGGATGGGGTCAGTGTCTGGACACTGGGGTCTGTCAGCCACTGGAGCCTGAGCCAGGCATTTTGGCAAATCTCACAGCTGGGATTTCAGCCCCTGGTGGCTTCTGCAAGCCTTCCTATGGCTCCACATGACAGCAAGAACCCTGTGCAGGAGCTGGCCCAAAGTGCAACATTTCCAGGCTCAAGATGAGCTTCAAGCAGAGGCAGCACAACCCATGGTGTTAGAAGGGGACAACAAACCCCAACCCAGCCAGGGGCCAAGGTGATGGACAGAGAGACCCAAGGAGATTGCTCCAGCAGGAACACCAACAGCTGAATCTGGAAGAGAAAAATACCATAAATGGAGTGAGATAAGGACTGAGAATGAAGAAAAGGGTTGAGGCAGCCTAACCACCAATTTACAATGCTAATCCCCAGGTAGAATTTTTCTGAAAGCCTCCCTGTCCTCACACACCAGCTCCTTACCTGCCTTCTTCAGCACAGAACCCCTGACACCCCAAACAGTCTGCCAGAAGAGTGCTCTGGAACAATGACCTTCCCTTCACTTTTGGGTGTCAACTCACAAATCATGTTTCTTCTTTTTTTCTCCTTTTATTCCTGCCTGTGCCAAGAGTTCCCAGAAGAATTCTACAGATAATGACAAAAGGAGTGAAGGTTTGCCAGGGGACTGGCACAGGACAGGAGCTGCTGTTTTCCTCTTGCACTGAATAAGAAAAGCTCAATGCAGTTACGGGCTGTGAGATCTCAGTTGTGCCTGCACATTGCAGGGAGGCACAATGGCCCTGATTACTCTCACCTGATGGAAATGCTCAAGACCAACTGGAATAAATGGCCTTTGGATCAGGCCTTCATCCCCCAGTTTCCATACCTGAAAAAACCCCAGTGCTCATTCAGTCCAAGCCTAGAAAGGTGTCAGAGACTGAGAGTTAATAACAAAACAGGGGTTTGAAATTCAGGACAGAAATTTTGAAAAACTTTATTTCCAATTATTTTTAAGGAATAATGCATAAAGGGATATTTCTTTAAATTTGTGCTGATTTGGACTGGGTTATGGGGGACTGCTAATACATGCTATATTCTATAAGGTACCTTTTTTATATGGGTGTCCATCTAAAAAAGATTCAAAAGGTGCACAAATTGAAATGTTGGAAGATCATTTCAGCCCTGAGAAAAAGTAAGCATCTTCACACCTGCTAGTGTGTCACGGGATTCAGCAAATTTGCTCATATTCATTTGTAACACTGATTTGAGTGCCCGTCATAGCACATTACATTTATCATCTATGCAGCAAATATGATACAATTGCTGCAGTCCCCTAACAAGAATATGTACCAGACATGAAGCTGTGCCTGTATTTCCTCCTGTACTTCCTAGAAATGAATGCAATTACAAAGCAGTTTTGGTGAGACACTCTTGATAACTCCCTTATGTAAAGGGAAGTTACGGGCAGGACCTTATCGCCTCCATCAGAAGAGTTCCTGGAAACAGGACAGTCCATGCCCAGAGATAACACAGCCTGAAATCTCCTGCACCTGCTGGGCTGCACCCTCTGCCCTCTCACTCAAAGTTGTGGTGAGAGGAAATTGTCATTTCTGTCCTGCACAGACCAGCACACTCATTTCACACAGCAGCAGAAGTAGCTGTGGTGGTTTCAGTCTGCTCAAACAGCATGAAACCCTTCAAGAACTTGCTTTTGGAGCTTTTCAGACAAATCATATAAACCCTGCAAGGAGAAGTTAACCTGTCTGTCTCTGGAAGTGAATTTCTAACATGCAAAACAAACAGTTTATACCTGTTGTTCTGAGGACAAATGTTTTATGTTGGGACCAGGACCTAATTAGTGATAATCACTCCTAATTCAAATTACAGACAACCTTTTACTGCTTTATGTTCTTATTGGGAACCAGCACTAGGCATGTTTTATTTACAACACCCACAGAGGAGCTGGTTTGGTCCTGAGAGAAATGTGTCCTTTTTGCTCCTCTCTCCTTCCCTATTTCTAGCACACAAATGGCATCAGTCTTTCTCAGCAGCTGCTTCACCACCACATTTTAGCTGAAGAAATCTGTTCTTTTAGAATATCCCTGTCCAGGATGGCAGCTGCCACACACAAAGTGCCATACTGGAGATGGAGATGTGGCTCACACTCAGCTGCCTTTGACCACCCTGCTTTACTTGAACTACAATGAACTCAACGCCTTGAGGAACTTGCAGACCAAGCCCTGTGATATGAGGCCTGCTGTAAGATCAGCTTTCAGCCAAAAGTTAGGGGTAAACAGGAGACATGAACCAAGTAGACAAGTAGACAGAGTTTTTTATTTTAGTATTTGTATTGCTGCTTCCTAGTCACTGTCAATGCCCAAAATGGTGCTCAGAGCAGGGCTGATTTAAAAATGAATTTTAGGAATGTAGGGAAATTATGCCATGATTTCTTTAAATCTGGGCAAAAATAAATTGATCCCTGAATTTTACATCTGTTCAGCTCCAATGGCTGCCACTCTGCTGTTTTAATTGAGTGGAAAGTTAGGGCACTCCTTCAGTTCTAACAATTATTTTCTGCATCCTTGCTTTATTTTTAACAGCTTACAACAGAAAAAAACCATGTTATCTCATGACTGTCTAAAGCAAATAGCACATTGTGGTTTTGGGCTTGGACACTTGAACATGAAACTTCCCAGCAGCAAGTACTGTTCTCTCTGTAGGGCACTTCTGGTAAATCATCTCTCCTAGTGAGAAGTAAGGAAAACTGTCACCTAGTGAGAAAAAAGCTGGTTCTCAGAGCCCTCCCAGCTGAGAAAACAGAAAAATCACTTCAGATTGCAATTATTGTACAAGATAGAACGCTGCACAGAAAGCAGCAGGCCTTATCGATCAACACCAACACTGGGATTTGGATAGCTGGGGTACAGCCTCACCTGCTGGAGGCCACTGTGCCTCCCCAGCCAAGTCACCTCACTGTCCTGCACTTTGATTTCCCAGTCTGTGAAAATGAGGGTGCTGTGGTTTACTTTTAATATTTCAGCAACTGACATACTGTACCTCGAATTCTTTAAATGGTAACTTCACTTCCACTACTGTGAAAAGTTGACTAAAACATTTCAAAATCCTTCTCTGTGTACTGTACTTACTGTTCACAAGTTTGACTGTGGTTTGACTTTTGGCATCTGAAGTTTGGTCTACTGTGGTTGACTTTAGTCAGAAATTGCTAATGAGCCCAGATCTTCTGTAGATTTGAATGGGCTGCATAATCAATGCAAACCATCAGGGCAGCTTTAAACACTGCTCTATAACGTGTGCAAGTCCTGTTTGTGGTGGCTACTCCTTTGAGTAGAATATTATTAAGAGCCTGTAAAAGTTAACAAGTACCTTTTTCAGGTGCAGCATTCATTCAGACCTCTTAAGAAAAAATTCTGAATCTGGATTGATGAAAATGCATGTAAGATATTAAAAAAAAATAAAACACTTTTAAGAAAAACTGCACTTTACATCCTTGGGGAAGACAACTTATAGCCACCCTCAGGCCTTGGGTTAGTTGCTCATTATTGCCAGTTTAGTCAGAAGCTGGCAGGTCCAGTTTTGTTACCAAAAACGACCAGAACCTGGCAAATTATTTGGTGACAAAACCATCTTCTGCAAGACTTGTCCTGCCAATAGCTTGGGTTCTCTTAACAATATTTGATCCAAATTACATTAACATTAGAAACTCACCAAATAAAGCTGGTTTCTCTCTTCTTCATGTTAGAAACTCACTAAATAAAGCTGGTTTGTCTCTTCTCAGTTTTGCTGTGTTTGCTCAGCCCACAGCCAGGCACTCAGGGAGCTGCAGGACAGAGACCAACAGGTTCCAGAGCAGCTGAGGCCACCAACCACACACTGCAGGGACAGAGGACAGGTGGGGAGGAACAGATTATACAGCACATACACAGAAAAAAATGGCCAGGACTCAATTCAGCTCAGTGAAGTCAGCCCAGAGCCATCCCAGCACTTCCCTGCCCATACTTTAACAAGAAAATGTCAATGGGTGTTCAAGAGCCACAACACTGAGACATCCTCCATAGGCAGGTACCCTCACTGTGCATGGGAAGAATGATTAATACAATTCTGAAAGCTGATAGAGATATTAAAAACCACTTTGCGGTGATAATAAGGAATCTTTATACTGCTGACGTAACTAATTGATTATGCATGAGGTCTCCTAAAGAAAGGGCAAAGGGTTTATTCACGTGGTTTTGATCCACAATTTTTGGCTTTAAAAATCTGGTCCTCTGGTAAAAGAACCAGAGAATCCATGCTATTAGCAATACTGTAGTGTTATGAGGAGGTAAGCAGGGGAACAACCTCATCTTGTGCAACTGAATGGTGCTGGGAAATTGAATGCACTGCAAAGGTGTTATGTAGTTTCCCTCAAAGGACCATTGTGCTAATTCAGCTGAATTCTCTGGAACTCAAGTCAAACTTCAGTCATTTTCCATCACCACCTATCCTCTTCTCCCACCTGGACCTTTGACTGTGTCCCAAAGGCAGGTTGCTCTCCAATATCAGAAGTCTGAGAGAAACACCTGCTGCCTGGATCTCACTAGAACAGGACAAACCTGTCCTGGGGAAAAGCATTCCACATATGGGGGCCACTTTAGCTCTAAAATCACATGATTAAGGAGGCTTCAATCACTGAAAACATCCTTCCTAACCATTATTTCCAGTTATTCTGTAACTGAGCAGCTTTCTTGCTGCACAAGCTGTGGTGCCAGCTTATCTTTCAGCACTATTTCCTACTCTACCCTTCATCACTGCATCTAGTCACGATTTTCCCTTCCATAACTGATGTAATCCTGCCAATGTCTAAGATGCTGATTTCAAATTTAAAATCAGAGCTGAAGCAACAAATTTGCAGTAAAATGCAAAAATTAAGGAACTGCAAAGAGTTCCTTGAAAGTGTGCTGTAAAAAAGTGGATCTTGCTCTTAATTATTTCCATTATTTGCATACTTCTGTTCCTGAAATCAGAACAAAGTCTTCCAGTAGATTCTGGTAAGCTAAATGACTCCTATCATTTCTGGAGTGATCAAGGATTGCCTCTGAGCTAGATACACTCACTGGAGTCCTTGTGTCCAAGAGAGGACAAGACAAAAAAGGAGAACTGAAAATGGCTGACTGTAGGGATGGCTGTGCGCTGCACTTCCTTATTCACACCAAAATAAACCAGAAAACATCATTAGCCATTTGAAAATGTAAATGGGACTGAGAGCAGCAGCAGGCCTGCATACAAGTGCCTGCACTTCATTCATGCCCTCCAGTGCCCAGGCAGACATTATACCCTGCCTAAGGACTGCTGCACCCATCCCATCCCATCCCATCCCATCCCATCCCATCCCATCCCAGCCTGCACAGAGCAGTGGGGGCTCAGTTCACAGCCCCCCTGAGCTTCCCATCCTCCTGCTGGTGTTTAATTACTGTCTCTGCCATATCTCCTCTTCCAAGCCCAGTTAAAATGCAAGCTAATAGCAAAACATGTGATAAATCCATGCCAACATTTTCTGGAGATTTGGCATGGCTCCAGTGTGGGTGTTCAGCCTTTAACACCTGACCTAAACCTGTTTTTTGGGCACAGGTGAGCTTGCTCATTGCAAGGAGAGCCAACAGAAGAGGAGTCATCCCAGTTTTTCCCCACTCCCAAGGACCCAGGAGCTCCCTGGATCTCAGCAAAGGCTTACTCAGTGCCACCTCACAGGTCTAAAATTCTAAATACAAAAATAAAAGATAAGAACAGCGCTGATTAAGCAATACATAAATGAAACTGGTTTTAAAGACAGATGAGTGACTGAGAGAAAGTGAATTCAGAAATGATGAAGTTTTCACAGAGGAAGTCCCACAGAAACTGCACTGGAGGGGGAATGCACTGGTACCCCCTGCCTTCAAGAGGGAGAACAACATTTGTTTCAGAGGAATGGGAATTAGAGGGATGATGTGCACTGCTCCCAGCTTTGACAAAGAGATCACTGTGGTCCCTAAAGCAAAAACTACAGAATTCAGTAGTTCTTTGAATTCTGTACAAATCCTGCATCTTTGTGCATTTTTTCCTGTAGGGTAAAATCCACTGACTTCACTGGAACTGCTGCACAATGAATGAGGGTAGATCTAAACAGAGAGAAGAAAAAATACCGTGTTCAGAATTTTAGTACCTGCATTTTCAATACAGATTTATGTTCTCAGTCTTTTGATTGCCAATGGATATGGTAAGAAGGAGCTTGAAAGAGCATGGATCTGCTTTTTCCTTCCACACAGCTGAAGTTTCCTTCTCAAATTGCAGAATCTGAGCAATTCATATCACCAGCCAAAGCCTCTGTGGGAGGGAAGGGTCAACATGAAATATCTAATTTCCTGAAAAACAATGTTTTCCCTTTATAAAATTCTGGAAGAAAAGTCCTGGGGGGAAAAAAAATCTAGCCCATGCCACAAATCCTGCAGAGGAAGAATGGCCCAAAGAGAAGTTTGCCTGTTTCCCAAGACATATCCTGAATAGGATTTACTACCAGACAGAACCACCATGAACAGAGCCAGCAGCACAGGTGGAACTTTACCATATCTCCCAGTCCTGCTCTGCAGCTGAAGGCTTTTTCATTACATTTTGCATTTATAGGAGAGAGCAACGGGCAGCTAAAAATAACACAATCACTGAGGAATAGAACAGAAGAAAATATAAAACAGTAATAATAGAGATTTCAAGCCATGGGAAAATCCAAATTAAAATATTTGTGTCTTCCTGAGAATGAAAAAGGTACTTAAAATCCACCTGTTAAGGACACTTAAGGCCACAGGGGCTTTCTCTTCCTGACCTTACTTAACCTCAACTTTTTCATTATCTTGCTCAACTCTGAAATCATCTATTGTAATAAGGGGCAAAACAAACTCCTCTTCAGAGCTAAAGTCATGCAGAGGAAAATTATAGCTTCATTCCTTTGGAAAAACACTAGCAGATTGTTATCTTGACACTGATTATGAGCAGCACCATGAACACCAAGGACAGGACTGAGCAGTTTCCTCTGCAACCCTACTGTAAGGCACACAGTCATCATCTACACACACCTGAAGAGTCTTTAAAAAGGGGAAAATAAGCATGGCCAGAGCAAGGGCTGGAGCACAGAACCATCTTATAGCTGGAAAAATAAAGCACCAACCTTAAAACCATTCACAAAGACGCACTGGTCTTACTTCAAAGCTGATGCAGTGAGTGCATTCAAAGGTACTTAAAATTCACCCAACATAATTTACTGTGGCAACCAAGTAGATGCAGGTTCACTGATTTGGGCTGTTTTGTGTGAGGGGTATCTAAGCTGTGTTACTCTGATAGTTTTTTGAAAAATCCCTTGGCCAGGATTTCTTCTCCTGGAAAGATGAGGAGCCTCAGCTTCTCCATGTTTTGCTTCTCTAGAATGTAGTCTGGAGATTGTTTATCTAAACATGTGAATTGTTTTTAATTAATGGCCAATCACCATCAGCTGTGTTGGACTCTGAGGAGTCAGTCATGAGCTTTCGTTATCATTCTTTTTCTGACCTTTTTATGTATCTTTTTTCTTTCTTTAGTATAGTTTTAGTAGGATATGATATGATATATCATATGATATATCATAATATGATATAATATAATATAATATAATATAATATAATATAATATAATATACCTTCTGAGAAACATAGAGTGAAATTCTCATCTCTCACCTCAAGCTCACAACACTACAAGGCTGGGTAAGATAAAAGAGAAGGGTGTTATATCCATGCAGCAAATAAGATTTTTGAGTCTGACATGAGTGAGGGTGTCATGCACTCAATGGGGTTTGTTTCCCTTCTCAGCCTGCTTCCTCTGACTCCCCTACAAGACCTCTGTGCACAGCCCAGGATGGACAAAGGGGGATTCTGATTTGGGAGCACAAGGTCTTGTCCCATAGAGCCAGGTGCAGATACATCATCTCCTTTGGAGCAGAAGGTAAAAGGAAATTTACACAGTACTCTGCATTAGCCTCAGATTATAACCCTTCATTCAGCTTTCTTAAGCTGTCTGGAAAGAGCCTCAAGGGCTGCACTGCATTTGGACAGTGCCAAAAGTGGGAGATGGGTCTGGCAGAGGATGTGGGGATGGTGGGGCTGCTGGAGATGCTGACACGTGGAGTTGCAGGCCATGGGCAGGGGTGTCCCAGCTGTGCTTTTCTATGTCCTGGGTGGGCAGGATGAGGGAGATGGGCTCTGCAGGGTGGCTGCTGTGTGCCATGAGCCCTCAGTGGAGCCTATAAGGGCATCAACTCCTCAGCTGCTGAAGGGTCTGAGCAGACCAGAGGGCAAGAAGGATCACAACTGAGAGATGTGAAATCTTGGGCCTGCATCAGGAGGGTGCTGTACTCCTGGGCTCTGGAAGGAAAGCAGACCAGATTCAGTTTGCCACCAGCCTCCAGCTCTGTGGTTTAATCTGGTGCTTAAGGACAGATCAGTCTCCCCTGGCACAGCTGGATAGCCAAGGCTGAAGTTGAACAGAGCTGCACAATGCGCAGCAGCCATGTGCTTAATGCAGCTCTGTGTCTGAGGAAATAGTGAGATCCCAACCTTCTCTCTGTTTGTCCTCCTTTTCCCCTTTGCCCCCAGAAACTGAGCCATTTTTGGTGCATTAGATTTATGAAGATCGCAGCCAGCAGTGCTGTCCCCAGTCTTGTCTGCTGCCAAGGAGAATTTGCTTCTAAAAGCAGCCCAAAGCCCTCTGGGGGCTGCTCAGAGCATGCAGAGCCCCTGCAGCATCACCAAACCACAGAGCAGGTGGGTCCAGCTCCTGCTCTGCTCCCCTCACACCCCTGCCAGACCCAGCTATCCCCATAAGCAAAGCAGCAATGCTGTGCAAAGCTAAACCTGCTTGTCAAAATAAATTAAAATTACCCCTCCCCACAGTAGAGAAAGCAGGCAGTTGTGAGCCCTGCTTTGTCAAGAAAAGATCTGAAATCAATGTAAACTCATCAAAAGCAGCCAAATCTGGCTTGTACCACACTTGTCTAGGAGCTCTGACCTCCTCTAAAGGGCATCTGTAAAAGACAGCTGGCAGAGCTGAGTGAATCACCACTGCCAGGGCTTTGGGAACCTATCCCTTTTATTCCACACCTCCCTGCAAATCTCCTCTGAAGGATTAAGCTCTTTCCCAACCATTGGAAAATCCAGTTCCAGATGCCTGACCTACATGCACAGGCCCAGTCAATAGGGAGTGGAGGGGGACATCACATTTGTTTCTCAATTGATTGAAAGACCAACTGAAACTTTGAATCAGACAAATCCCTTTGTTTCCTCACACTCCACTCCCTTTGCTTTGGGGAGCTCCAGCATGTTGGGAGGGGAGATGACATTTGGCAACAGCAAAGAGGAGAGTGCAGGAGAAGAAATGGGGAAGTCCAGCCCCCTAAAAAATTGCTGTAAAATCTGACACTCAGAGATAGGCTGGTGGGACTGGGAGGAAGTGGGAAATCCTCATGCCAGGAAGGCTCTATTTGCCAGGGAAGGAGCAGAAAAGGGGGTTCCTGCTGGCAGATGTCTCCTGTTGTGTTATCTCTTCCTGCTGAGTGCCCAATGGGAGGATGATGTAGCCAGCCCATGGCCTCTCCACTTCCATGGAGATTTTTGGAGACTTTCATTGTTTTCACTCTCACAGCCCCCTTGGAAGAGCTCACTCATTTTCTGCTTGGGTATTTTACCCTGCCAGAGCTGGTGAGGGTTCTTGCAGCCCCTGCAAGGCCACCACAGAGGGGTGGCCCATGGTTTGACAGCCACGGTGGCCACTGGTCATGGTTAAAGCAGCCCCAAGGCAGGATAATCTCTGCTCTAATATTGCTCTCATCACTGCTGGGGCCAGCTTGTAACCTGGCTCAGAGCAGGGAGCTACAATTAATTGGCTGCAGCTCCCTGTAGGACCCAGGCACAGCTCAGATCCTCTGCAGTTTGACTTGAGGCTAACACTTATCTCAGTCTAAAGTTGCTGTAATTAGGTTTTTTTGCCAGTGAAAATCAGGACTTTTAGTGGTGCATGTTAAATAGAAAAGATATGAGGATGAAAGTATGAGAATTTCTCTGTTCTGACCACTATTCAGGCAAATTTTGGTTGCCTGTTTACTTTTCTACGGTATGAAGGCCCTGCCTCAGTGAGGAGCCTATAGAACTGGGACCACACATAAATCAAACCCATGCAATGCAGAAAAAGTACAGTGTGCATTTCTTCCATAAAGGTAACAGTAAATAATCTACTAAGTTAATGGTTCACTGATGCAACTCAGCTCAAGAGGTGGAAAAAAACCAGGGAGGTTTTATCTATGACCCTTGGCTTAGGCCTGAGATAACAGCTCTAACTGAAGAGCAAAGGTTAACTGTAAAATGTTAGCTGCATTACTATAGCTCACAAGTCACATTCTGGTGGGGTTTTTGGTCAAAATGAAGAGAATTTCTTTAGTTATGGCAGCACAGCCTAAAAAATTGATTGCAGAGAGCTATTTGTCAGAGTTTCTCCGGAGAATTATGGAAGAAGAAGGCAGGAGTAGGCAGAAAGTGAAGCTTTGGGAAAGGGGGGAAACTTCACATTTGCATGAAAACTATGAAAAGAAGCAATAGTCAGGAGAATTTTCATTGATGGAAGTAGCATCCCTTTAGACAGAGCTAAACCTGGTAAAATTCATGTTTTAAAAGAGCTCTCATTGATGGAAGTAGCATCTCTTTAGACAGAGTTAAACAAGGTAAAATTCATGTTTTAGAATAGTTCTCATTGAGGGAAGTAGCATCCCTTTAGAGCTACACCTGGTAAAATTCATGTTTTAAAAAAGTTCTCATTGAGGGAAGTATCAATCCTTTAGATAGGGCTAAACCTGGTAAAATTCATGTTTTAGAAGAGTTTTCATTGATGGAAGTAGCATCCCTTTAGACAGAGCTAAAATAGTAAAGTTCATGTTTTGAAAAGTGTGCCAAGGCACAACTTCCACTATGGGCTTCATTCTACCAGGCAGAGCATAAGCAAAGAAGCAAGAAAAAGTTAGGCAAATACTGGGGACTCTTCAAGCGAATGTTGTTCTAGGGTAGCACAAAATTGTAAACTGGCCTCAGCCCAGTGCCAGCCATCCAAAATGCAGCCAGGGGAAAATACATACATTAAATACATACATTTCCCAGTTGGAGATCTAACCTAACATGGGTCTGGAGGGAGCTGCCATGGTTGTGTTTGCCTGCCAGCTGCTGATACCTTGGTTCATGCTGAGGGGATGGAAATGCCCCTCCTGGCAGCCACACTCTGCAAGTCCCTGCCCTTGAATTATATTAGAATCACCAGTGATGAACCAGTCAGCTTGCACAGAAATAGTGTGAAAATAAACTGGCAGTGAGGGCAGCATGAGAGACCAACAAGCACCAAAAAAATAAAAATAAAAATTACAGCAGTCAGTCTCCACAGAGAGGAATTTTCATGTGGTTTTTCTGGCATTGTCTTTTGGAAAACACTGGGGGTTTACTACCCTTTCAGCTTCTGGAGTTCTCACAAAACCTCTAAACCAGGTCTTTATTTATAATAGGAATTTTGAAACTATTTTTTGCATTCTTTTAGCCTCATTCAATTCTTGACCCCAATTATATTGAATAATGTGGTTACGACTAACATAAATATAGTTCTGTTATAAATCAGGACATGCTAGCCCAGAGAAAGCCCTTTTTCTTCCCCTTGCTCATGTTCTGCAGCTGTCCAAATGGATCCCCCTGCTCCCTGGAACCTGCAGCACAGAGCCCCTGCCCAGCTGGTGGGCAGAGGGGTTGGGCTGCAGGCATCTCTCCCTGCGTGCTGCAGTTTGCACTGTGGTGCTTAAAGGGCTGGGTGAAGATCATGTTCCTGCGAGGGGCATTCACTGTCCCCATCAGGGATGGGGCTGTCTGTGTCAGTTTGATAAAGATTCAGCAGCTGGCTGAGTCCTTGAGGCACAATTCAGTCTTGGCTAAACTGGAGCCAACATCTTATTGCATCTCTGTGCAGTGAATGAATAAATGATTCCAGGAATGCAGCTATAGCTAAGTATTCAAGGCTTTCCACCGAGGGAGAATTGTTAAAAAGACAGAAATTGTCATCAGATATCAGTGATACCACATTTGATTAGCATAGGAAATAAAATCTTTACTGATATTATCTGCTAGTGAATGTTGATCTTAACTGTCATGCTGCTCTGGCACATTAGGTGTCAACACCAGGACAGCTAGGGGAATTAGGAGCTCAACAAAGCCCTTTCATAATTCTGTCCTCCCCACCAAACAAAAGACTTGTCAGAAAGATTTTGCAATGAATTACACAAATAGCAAGGGTAGCAAACCGATGGAGAAAAATAGGACTCAGCCACCTTTACAGAACTGATTTCTCACCATGCTCTTTGTAATTATTTTTTCATCCTTTACCTCCTACTACCAGTTTATCCAAAAATCCCAAACTTGTTCCAGAACAAGAGGATCAGCTCAGGTTCTAACATTTTCAGACTACCCTGGAATCCAAAAGAACCAAACTGCTCCCAGGAAAACCCATTCTCAGGGGTTCCCATCCCAGCTCCCAGTTTATGGATGTCACCAAAGGTAATTTTGGTAATGTAAAGGAACACCAGGATCCAGCATCCACCTGCACTGAACAGTTCAGGAGCTGCTCCTGTAAATCTGTGCAATCTGCTCCTGCTCGAGTCAGCAGCACAGCACAATGTCCTGAGCAGAGAATCTTGGACATCTCCTGTAAAAGCTTTAAAACACAAATGAATTTTCAAATGATGCTGAAACACCACCAAGTGTCTGAACTGTCATTAGCAAATATCAATCAGGTTAAAAAGAAGAGAGCTTAGCCCTCTGCCTACCATGAGATCTAGAAGTCAAAATTCACTGTTTGTACCAATTTCTCAGATGTCCACACAGTTTGTGCCACTAGCTGGGATATATAAAAGCACAGTAAGTTCCTGGTGAATCTATTCAATTAGGAGTCATATCAGGACTGAATTTAATGGTTTTATTGTGTTAATACAATCAGGAAATTCTCCGTTTGATTCAACAAAACTTGCTCTAGCAACATGTTTGACAGAACACACTGCATGGGGACAAAAAAGACCCTATTTGTCCAAGTCCTAGCTGCTTTTGGTCTGAATTGCCCTGCTGATGTGCCTGATCTGGGCACAGGTAAGCCCTAGATCTGTGCAGCAGATCACAGGAGCTGCCTCCATCTCCCTTACACTGTGCAAGCAAATCAGGAACCTCAGTGCTCCCTGCACAGGGGTCTCCTACAGAACATGGCCATCCTCTCATTGCCTCCAGCCCCTCTTCAATAATAACTCACAGGCAAAAGTTCACCCAGAAGGACAGGGTGGAAGGGAAACAAGTTGAGTTCCCTTCTGTAATTGAGGGAATTACCCCGCTGGTGCTGGAGGAAAAGCTTTCTCAGCTTTTTTGGGAGCCACTGTTCAAATTTGCACTGAATCCTTACAGAGTGACTGAGCCAGAAAGAGGGGAAGGTACAGGGAAAGAGACTGTTTCTCAGATTAAAGCTAAAAATGCTAAAAAAGGTGAGGTGACCTACAGAATGTATCAACTCCTGTCTCATTGGCATCCACAACTTTAGGACTTTAGCTAAACTTTAGGACTTTAGCTAAGGTTCAATCATTATGAAGTGCACTACCAAAAAATGTCACTTACCCTGGTCTATGACTGTGTGGCAATTATGGCTCCTCTGTGCCTATTACCTGTTCATTGATGTTGAATTTAGAGATTATTTAATAAGCTGCAGATTCTGATTCACTGACAGAAGAGGGGCTATTCCACGAATAGCACCATTGAGACCAAACTGGACTTTCAGTTACATGCCAGACCGTTACTTTTTCTCATCAAAAGGTTAACTGGGAGTAAAATACTAGATGATTATTTTTATCCACTTAGGGTTTATTTCAAAACACCTCCATGCTTCCAGAGCACTGAGTTTAGAAAGCTCCCCCATTAGCTTGCAGAACATTGGCATGAAGTGAAAGTTTGCAGCTCCACGTGACCCCGGAAACACTGCAATGCAGGCTGAGTGCTGGATCATGGTTTGGCAATGTGACTCACATTCTAAAAAAGAACTGACAGAAACTGAGAAGAAGCTCTCCCACAGAATGCCAAAGAATTAGGAGAATTTCTATGAAGTTTGCAGACAGCTGCTTCCCAGCCTTTGGTTGTTATCCTGGGCTGTAGGAACAGGGGAAAGAGGTGGAGTGAGAAAGCCATCCTTGGACACTTTGTAGTAAGTCACGATGGTGAGGATCTTATCTTTAGTGTGAAATCCACCTCGTGGCACCCTGGGAAGCCTGCACACATGCACAGTGCCAGGATCCAGTTTCACACTCTGTGCTGAAGGGTTACCTGAGCCAACACTGACCCTGAGCTTAGTTCTGTTGGTTAGAGCATGGTGTTAATAATGCCAGGGTTTGTGGGTTCCATCCCTCTATGGCTCATTCGCTCAAGAGCTGGACTCAAGGATCATCGGATCCTTGTGGGATCAGAAATTCTGTGATTCAGTGGAAAAAAAAAAAACAAACAAAAAACCATCATGGAGCTTCAATGTGCACTGAGTGAGGGTTGCTGCTGCAAGGGGTGGGTGTGATCATGTCACCTCTCACCTTGTGCAAGTCCTAATCCCTGTGTGACTGCACAGGCTGATCTGGGAACCCACTCCCATAAAACCGGCCCAAGGTGCCAGCTGCCCTGTGCTCTCCACACCCCCAGCCAGCACAGCTGGGGCAGCAGAGCCAGTTGGACACCCCTGTCAGGAGGAGCACACCTGGGTGAGCTCAAGGCAGGGATGGGGCTGCAGGCTGAGACACTCTGCTGTCATCTCAGGGAACCCCAGGCAGTGACAGGTGCTGAGCTGATACCCATGGGGCTCATATCTGATGTACAAGGGTTCAAATGGAAAATTAGGTTGCTCTTATAAGCCATTGTGAAATTCTCCCCAATGTTTCATAAACAGACATTTGCATCTTGGGCACCTTTTAACATTTCTTCAGACACCCATGTTGAGCAAAGTGGATACATATGTTTTCTTTGTACGGTTTCCAAACACAGTTGACTCAACTCTTATTTCAGTGTCACTGGGAACCTAAGCTAGGTAAAAGACCTCAAGACAGGGCCCTTTGGGCAAAAGAATATTGCAAATTATTCATCCAAAAGATCTAGCATAATGCAATTTAATGCAATTCAATGTTTTGCAGCAGCAGGCATTGCCCATGTATCAATACTCCCTTACTGATGGTACAAGCCCATCACTCATGCACAAACCCGTCCAAACAGGAGCCTGCAAAGGACCTCAGTTGCCCCTAGATCCTGTCATGCAAACATCACTGGAACCACCAGATTTTTTGTCTGGCAGGGGTGAGTCCAGCTCTGTGCAGGACTGTGTTTCAGACAGAGTTTCTTTGCTAGAAATACATGGGACCCTGTACAGCTCATGTGTCAAGGGCCACAGAATTGTCTCATTCCCAACTCTTACATTTAGTTCCTTATTTGGTAACCCATGGATTCTGTGAGGAGGGACCAGAGAAAGATTTGTGTGATTCTAGGTCATTGCTATCCATATATATATTGTGATTTAGGTTACCAGAGGAATATGCATTGGGTACTTAGCTCAAGTAATGGCAAACTGGTGCATAAATCCAGGGTGGAAAATAATGAGGAGGTTGCTCAGGGCCTGGCAGCTCGAACACAAACCTTGGATTACTTACAGAGGTGTAAATCTTACTGCAGTGACTTAGAGACTCGCTTGGGAAAAATTCCCCCAAATTGTATCTTGCCAGAGCAAATTAAACATGCAAGCAGAAAGAATACATTAGATTTTTTTCTTACTTCCCTGGAATAATTCTATTGATATGACACCAGATCTTCTTTTCTGGGTGCAGCAGAGTGATTCTGCATGCCCTCATTTGAAGCTGGCAGTTGACTCTGGCCTGACACCACCTAACAGCAAGATTTGCTCTGCAGCCTTTGTGAAATGTGGCTGCCCTTCCTCCAAACCCTTCCTTCTCCTGTGCTGATGCTGACCACAAGGAAAACCACAATGATAAAGCTGTTTTCTCTTATTAGTCCATTTTTGTAAACAGTGCTGAATGCGTGAGCACAGCTCCTTGGTGTGAGTTAAGGAATGGAAATCTCCACTCTGAGTTGAAGGCTTCTTGAATAAATTTATGTTTCTTTAACTTGAAAGGGGAATGTTACCTAGGTAAAGCTTGGTCTAGAAAAATCTTTGCAAAATAAAAGGAAATTTAGGGGAAAAATAATGCAGAATCAGCTCCTAATTGTTCCTATAATTACATTGTTCTTATTTTTCCTACTTCAACAGAGCATATTTTTTTTGTTTTCATTCTCATTTTATTTACTTCATTGACTTATTAACACTCAGATAAAATATTAAAATATATCAAATGCATCTAGAAAGTAGGCCTGACTCATTAGACTAAGTCTAACATATTTTCCAAACTATACTCATATAGTCTAATTTTAAAGCATTTTAATGTAATTTTAAAATGTTTCATATTTGGACAGAAACAAAGGCAGCTAGCAAAGACAGAAAGGAGAAAATTATTTTGAGAAATACACTGTAAATGGCAAGCAACTAAATATCTATTATAATGAAACCAAATGGATTTTAAATAACTCAGCTAAACTGTTTATGTATTTTTAAATAAAAATAATTAACCATCTTACAAAACCAACACCTTAAATTCAATGTACTTACAGAGGCTCTTGAGTAGAAAAGCTTTCTACTGCTCTGGCTTGGGGAAGCAGCACACACAAAAGAAATTCTTCCCTCTAAAACCACACACTAACAGATGTGTTTTCTTCACACATTGCTCTGCAAAAATTATTAGCTGTCCTAAATAGAGATTTTAAAAATAGGGGGAAAAAAAAGAGAAAACCAAGAATATAGTAATACTTTACCTCTCACTGTCCGAGACAATATTTTGGACAGATTATCAGATGAGCTCTTCTTACTAAATGGAAAAATGCAGATGTTTTAAGAGATGCCTCAAAGGGAAGCAATAAGAAGCAATCCTCATAAAATGGCTGGTGTTTTTGTCCTGAAAAAGGTACATTATCTCTATTATATATCTCTATTATATCTCAAATATATCTCTATTTGGTCTTTCCACAGAAAAATACAGTAACTGGGACAAAACCAAAAAGGTTGAAAAGCAAGGTATGTTCAACTAAAAATAAGAAAGTTATTCTGGAAATCTGGAAACTGCTTAACCATGTCTTTAGTGTAGGCAGATTCCCATCAAGGGAGATTTTAGGCTTCATCTCTCATGAAGTTTCTCCTCTGTGCATGGATGAGGATTTGGTCACAAGAAACCCTCACTGCAGGGTACCAGGTGTGAAATAAAACCCTCACTGCAGGGCATCGGGTATGAAATATCCCAGCTGGGGACTCTGTCCTCTTGACACAGATGTGCTCACAAAAACCTCAATTCCTGCTGCTGAAACACCCAGTCTTGATCTGCCATTTTAGGAATCTTTTGGGTTTAGGAGACACAAAAACCACTTGCTTTTCAGGTAGCTATAGAAGATAGAGGTGAAAAAATAAAAAAGCTTTTGTGAAAGAAGAAAAGGTTTTAGTGGATATTAGTGCATCAATGTAGCTACAGAGGAAATCTCTGTGAAAGACAACTGGCACAAACCTTAAGCACCTAAAGCCCTTTTGGCCCACAGCAGCAGGACTTGGGTGGTATGTGATGAAGGATTCTGTCCTGAAGCTGGACAGGACAGAATCTCACAAGGAAGAATTCTGTCCATGGCCACGCTTTCTGCTGTCACCTTGGGGCTCAGGTGCAGCCTGTCCCTGATTTGCAGGACATGCTGTGTCCTGCACATGGGACTGCTGGGTCCCTGCAGTGAGTGAGACAGGTCTGCTGCAGGATGGACACCCACAGCACCTTGTGCACCACAGGAGAGACTCTGCTCTGCATTAGGAATTAATCAGTAACAGAGAGTCCATGTGGAAAGCTGAGGTGAGAGATATTTCAGTTAAAATCAGCAGCAAAACTGGCAGTAACTCAGAGTGTGATCCCTAGAGATGCTGTGCTAGAACACCATCTTGCTAAAAACCCACAGGCAGTAACAGCATTTATTTTGGGTACCTATCCATCAGAATCAATGAGGACCCCAGTCCTACAATGACTATAGTGACTTGACTGCCATTGAAGGAAGTAAAGAAACAGAAAAAGTCTCTTTGCAAGACCAGAGCTAGAGAGGTTGCATGTACAGAGCAGTCAGCTCTCTCTGTCTCCTTTCCACAAAAAACTGTGATGAAGAAAATTACCCAGCTTTGTAAAACCTCCCTGGTGGCGGTTTCAACAATCAGTCTGCTGGACATTTGCAGGGAAGTCATAACCTCCTGCTCCCCATAAATTTTGTGTCTCTGTTAATTTCTCAGCCTCTCCTCAGGAAGGTGAGTGCATCACTGCTGTGCACTCTGCTGCTGCTGGAGGGGCTGCACAGCCTCCATGTGCCCAGAGCTGCAGAGACCTCACTGTGCTAAGGTGGAACTGATGCCTTGGGAAGGCTGACCTAGAGCAGAGACAGAGCTAAGGAATAAAGGAGGGATTTACTAAGAAGCCTCAATAGATCCGCCTTGGACAGCACAACCCTAAATGGTCACAAAATGCACAAACGGGCACAGGGTCTGTCACTGTGATCAGTTCTGCTCCATTTGCATCTTGCAGTTCATTGTCCCATTCCAGCTTTAGCCCATGCAGTCCCACCCTGCTTGTTTTTCTCTCTCCAGCTCATGGTGTTTGTGCTCCTGGGCTGAGATTTGGACCATTTGTCCTTGGTGCCCAGCTGGAGCAGGAATTGTTTTGTCTCCCTGCTCTGCGCACAGAGCTCACCATCCCCTAATGTGAAGCCAGAACTTCACACTAAAGGAGCACATTGTGAAAAATATAAAAGCTCAAACCTGAGGCATCAGAATCACAATGTGAGGTGTCTCTCACCAGAGACTCCCCAGGTTGGTTGCTGCTGACATGTGTCTGTCTGTCTGTCCTTTTCTCAGGCTGCCAGCTGCAGCCACCATGAGGCTCAGTGCCAGCTCTGCCAGCAAGGACAGCACAGCTCTGCAGCCACTCTCACATCCTGCACACACATTTTGCACAGCCTCTGCCCAGCCTCCAGGTGCTACCTCCAACACTGGAAATGATAAAAATGCCTGGCACAAGCACAGTCTCAATTTTAGCAGCACAAAACCAAACTCGTACCAGGAGATGGTTTTGGTTGTTCAAATTTGTGGTAATTCCAACATGTAACTCCAAAATTACTGTGGTGTGCACAATAGAGATTTAGGAAAAAACAAATCAAAGGGTTAAAGAGTCACAGAGTTACAATTGTTGAGATACTGGCATTGTGTGGTGTGGGTTTTTTTCTTCTGGATTCTGCCAAAACCAACTTATAACCACAGCATTCAATTTTTCAAGCGTATGTGCCCGAGGCAAGGCAAATTTTTGCACCTACACAGATGGGCTTTTTCCAGGCATGTATGCGGCTCCTGTGAGTGCTATTATCCTTCATTAAAAGTGATAGATCTTCAAGATAAAGAGGCACAAATTACCATTCCCCAGCTGAGGCTGATCTATTACGTAAGTAGTCACTCCATTTCTATAGCTCAGCTTTATAAACAGAAATGTTCTTTCTCAGTGTCTCTCATCACATTATAATTTCTCTTTACCTGGAATCCCTTATAGTTTTTCAGAAACCAAAACAGTTTCTCTTACTAAGTACTAGCCAAGTAGCAAAAAGACATGCATTAAACTGTGGAGTGTTAGTTCAACAAAATCTAACTTAGTTCCAAGCCAGAAAGTTTTTCCTCAGAAAATACTCCAGGTGTAATTACATACTCATGCAAGTTTGTTTTTCAGTAAAGGCAAAGTAGAATTTTCCTTCCTTGAGAATAATATCAGTAGTCACTTGTTGTGAGAAAGCTTTTCTGAAGTGATGATAGGTCAGCCGAATATACCAAAATGTGGGGACACATCAGAATGAACCACAATTTTTTTTTTTTTTTAAAGAACAAACCATATTGTCAGACATTAAACACCTAATCAGAATTTCACAGAAGTGGTAGTATTTGTTCAATGAGCTCACTTTTACTTTCTGTGTTCAGCTAAGCTCTCAATCAGCTCCTTCCTTGATTTGTTGGCTGGACTGAAAGCTTCAAGCACAGCTACTTTAATGTGCAGCTTTTTTTAAAGTGTGCCCCAACATGCACAGATAGTCTGAATCCCTGTGAATTGAACCCATGCAATGGCTGGAATGGCTGCCAGGGATGTGCTGGAGTCCCCATCCCTGGGTGTGTTTAACAAAGCCTGGATGTGGCACTGGGTGCCAGGGTTTGTTTGAGTTGTTGGGGCTGGGTTGGACTCCTGATCCTGAAGGTCTCTTCCAACCCAGTGATTCTGTGAATTCTGTGAAAGATGACTGGCAGGAAGACACAAGAAATGGTATCTTAAGATTATTTGTAGGAAGACTGCCCTAGCTCTTCAGTATTTATGCACATGGTGGCAATCTCTGGTCCTTGAAGGGTTGGCCCACAGGTGGATGCCCATGTGGAGCAGACATAGAGGCAACTGCTGCACACCCACCCTCAGGGCCCAAAGGACCCTCAGTTATGGCTCTCCAAACGTTCATGTCCAAATCCATGGCAAAGTCTGATCCTCAGAGCCCTGGCTGAGTTTGCCAGGTAGGGAATTAGGGCTAGCCTGAAAAGAGATACCCCATTTCCAGCAAAATAATTTCAGTGTTTGAAATCTGCCTTCAACACAACACAAAATAAAACTAAAACCTCTCAAATAAGCTGGGAGACCAAGCCCTGAATCCTCAACTCCACATTCAGCAGGTTCAAGTCCCTGCTTTGAACCAGGAAAACACTGACTTGAATCTGGATCTCCCACATCTCAGATGAGTGTCCTAACCACTAAGCTTGGGTGGAGCTCTTCCTCTTGCTTTACCCCACCCTGGATCTGATGACATTTTTACAGGAACAGATATATTTGTATGAAAAGGGGGGAAAAAAAGACAGAAAGAAAAAAAATTAAAAAGAAACAACAAAGAAACAAACAAAAAAACCAAATCAACAAAACAAACAAAAAAAAAAGAAAAAGAAGAAGAAATAAAAAACAGAAGAAGAAGCCCAAAATTCAGGAATAACTATCATATGGAAAAATCACTTCTGGATATTTAGACTCTGCCACATGAATACCACCTCCAATTCTCTACCTGAGTGCTGATAACAAGCTCAGAAGCAGCCCAGCTGATATGGGTTTCCCATGTACATCCCTACACACAGAGGTCCCAAAGGCTCTGTTGGTGCACAGGAGTATAGAATGTTCCACATGAACACCTGGCATCAGATATTTTAAGTATTTCAAGGTCTCTGAGTGATACAGTTGGGTTTTCTAACCTCAAATATCAATTCAGGTCTCTCAGCTTCTGGTGTTCCTCCCAGAGGACTGCTCAATCCTTACATTGGATCGTCCTGTGTACTTTGGAGAAGTCTGGGGAGTCTAGATTGAAACTCAAGCTGTGGGAACAAGCAACAGGTCTCTTATTAGGTCCTTAAGTGAAGCATCCATCCATCCATTTACCAAAAGATAGTTAAGTGCCAACACATCTGCATTTCACAGTGGTCTTGAGAGAACTCAGCATAATCCATATTTGACACAATTTCCATATCTAATATTTAGGTAGGACCATTTCCAAATAGCTGCCTTTTCTTACTGTGGCACTAAGCCTTTCCTGTTCAATGACTTCACAGAAGGCAAGTATGCTTAATTTTTAAAAATTTGTTGCAAATTATAACACTGGGAATAAACATGACAGGGATTTTACAGTGTGTAACCTTCAATTTTCCTTACCTCTACCCAAAACATTTAAATGTGAGGGTATAATTGGATTTACTGTGCCAAAACCACTCTCAGCCAGATTCCCAATACAGAGCTTTGTCATTTACCCTACATTTAAGACAGGTGATGGAAATGGATTCTAGTCAGTTCTACTCCCTAACCCACAGAAGGTGTCCTGCCACAATAATCTCTTTATCAAACCACCAGATTATTTTCTTGCTTAATATGACAGACACAATAAAATGCTGGGGGCTTTGGGTTTCTTCCCAAGGCTCACAAGGGATGTTGACTTGTGCATACATGCTTTAATGAGAAGAGCTAAAACACTGAAAAAACATGCAGCAGCATTGAAAGTGATCCAGGATGAGCAATATCATATTCAGTTTTACTAATTAGTGCAGAACAGAGTTACTAAATTACCAATATCATTAACACATTGCATGCAACTTTGCATAATAGACTGTACACTAACCACATTGTAATTCCTGAGAGCAGATAAGCACACCAGGTAGATAAGGCTCCCAGAGAAAACTCCCTTAGTCAGAACAGTATCCAGCTCTTCTATCTTCCCTCCATGTAATTTTTTTAAGCAGATGAACTACTGAATATAAATTTTTAGTGTGTTGAGTTCTTTCTTTTTCCCCCCAAAAAATTAGAGAATCTCATCTGAATCTGTGCAAAGCTGAGTGAATTTATTGGATAAAATCCATGTCACTTGGTCACTAATCATCTCTGTATATGCAAAACTCCCCATCACAGAGATAACAGAGGATAAAAGCCTGACAGGCTCTCAGTTACCTTCTGCATCACATTATTTATTTCTATTACATTTGACAAGAAAGTGTATGTAACCAAAACAAAGAGAAGGCTATAACTAAGAGAAAGCATTATATATTTTAAAAATTCAGCTTTGGCTAACACCAAAACAAAGCCTCCACCTGGGTTAGTCCCCTCTGTGGTGGCTGTATTATCAAATTTCAGAGAATCACAGAATGGTTACAGTTGGAAGGGACCTTTGGAGATTGTCTCGCCCAACCCCCAAATTTGACCCAATAACTCTAAAATCTGAAGTGGCCAATAACTTCCCATGAGCTTCCATGCCCCATCACACTCTCCAGCATGGATGTGAGTCCCTCCCCTCCAAACCCATACAAATAATTTGATTTTGCAGCATCCTGTCTCACAGGGTGTTGGGCTGGGAGGCTTTAGGAGTCCTTTCCAACAGCTGGTCCAGCTGCAGAACTTGCCTGTCTCCCAGAAACACCATGGCTAAGGCACTGCAGGACCAAAGGTTTTGAATGATTTCCAGTGCACACTACAGGCAAATCTGGGCTAACACAGGCACACACTTCAGCAACATTTGCTTTAAACCACTCTGATACCTAAATCAAACTCTCCCAGGGACACCAAAGTTGTGAATCCAGCTGAGATCCATGTTGGCAGGGCAGCTTTGATGTACCCTGACTGGAAAGGGCCGTGTGGGAAGTGCCCCCTCCTCCCTGGGCTTGGCAAATGTGCTCTGGCTAGAGGACCTTTCAAACCAGAGCATAGCACTGGGCCAAAGCTGGGGGTCACACAGATGTACTTTCTTCATACTTTTATAACTTTCCCAGTTATAATCAGATGCCAGAAAGCAAAATTTTCTGAAAACAGTTTTGGTTTCTTTCTACCTCCTTTCTCTCTCTCTCATCCCACACCCTTTGCTTAGGACAGCACTTTGTGATGTGCCTGCAGCAAGGTATATTCCTCACCTGAGACATGGAGACTCTTTAGTAAGGTGGTTTTTTTCCAAGTTTCCCTTTTCCCTTGGTTTCCCTTTTCCAAATCCTCTGGCCCATAATTAGCTGGTGTTTACATACAGTCAGCTGGAGCTGAGGATGTTGTCTGTAAACAATGTGAAGGGAGTAGAGACAGTCAAGCCAAACAATTTGACACCCTGCCAGCCAAGCAGGCATCTGAAAGGAGTTTTCAATTTCACATCAATGGGGTTTTTTCCAAGAAAAAAGAGAACTTGCACTCTATTTAAAAGCTGTTACAATTCTATATGCTGCCTGGAAAGGAGCATACTTCACCTAAACTCCTCACATTTTATAAAATGTGTATTGACATAAATTAGGAGCTTCCATTTCTACCCATCAACTCCTTTTTATGAAGGGCTTTATCTATTTTAGCCTACAGAAAGAGACTCAAACCTGCCCTTTAACCTAGTGAAACATGCTTGTGTGTAAGTTTCAGCATTTAATATCATGCCACTCTCTCCTTGCTTTTTATCCTGGACCACATGCTTTCATCTCTGTAAATGATGCCTGTAAAGGTTTGATTCATTTGCCAAATTTAAGAACTACCCAAGGGTGTTTTTTATTTATACTAATAATTTGCAAATATACATGTTGTTAAAAAGCAATCATATCTCAATTTTATTTCCACCACTGCAAGTTTTCAAGCCTGTGCCAAGCTAAGTAAAACTACTGGATTCCTGAAGAGATTTCTGTCAGGCAATCATACATGTACTTTCAAAATTTAGAATTCGCAAACATCTGGCAAAACTTCTCTAAGTACGTCTTCCCTTTTCATCAATTCTTGCAGTCAAGTTGATGGAATAACCTAAAACGTATTCTCATACTAAAAAGAGATAATTATGTTTAAACAAAAAACCTCCAAATATTGTCCCTGTAACACTATTCCAATCTGCTAATGTGTGAGATGCCTTTATAGATCACCATGCATGAGAATTTTGTGCTGGTTGTCCTTGCTAGCAAGACTTTACCTGAACTTTAGAGAAGGCACTTCATTCACCACAGTCATGAATCTGAGATTCTAAATCTTGCTAATGAGGCAGGTAAATAAGCAAGGGCTTGGTCCTGTGCTGCTGTTTGTACTCACTTCCAGCCAGCTCAGTGCACAAGCAGAGAATCATGTGAGCTTTTTTCCTCTGCTAGACACATCCATTGCATTCTATCAAAACAGCACCTGTAACCTGCAGACAGCTCTGCAATAAGATGGAAGCAATACCTGTCAAAGCAGAGTGAACGCTCAGCATCCCCAAACAAACACTCCTGTTGAAATGAGAAGGGCTGTGAGAAGGTGAGATTGGCTTATCTTCAGGAGTACAGTTAATCCAGGCAGCACACACCATGTGTAATGCTATTTCACAGCCCCTGCAGAGCTCACTTGCATTTCCTTGCGTGGGTTTTGTGGTACTTCACTCACCTCAGCAGCTTAGAAATGTTATGATCTCAGTGTGGCACACACCATGTAGAAAGCAGCTGGGATTTTCAATAGGTTCTCCCAATTTTTCATATCCTACTTTATTTGCTTTTTTCCCCTGAATCTCCCAAATACTTTTTCACAACTGATTCTCCCCTGTGTAAGACAACCACATCTCCCACCTTCAAAATAAATACACTTCACATACTCTGTAGATTATTGTCTTTGCATAGACTATCTCAAGTCTTCTTCTACACCAAAAATGCAATTTCTCAGGAACCATGAAGTAGTGTAAATTTCTTAGTGTTCACATGTACAACACACTAAATTATGATGCCACAGAATCTAGAATCTGCATGCTTCACACTTTGAGGTTTTGGCTACAGAGTAAGTCACCAAAGCAATTCTACTAACAGACAAATATGTGCTACAAGTATTTGATGACCTCTAGAATGAGTCTACAAATGCCATCCTAGAACAGGTCAGATATTGTCCCTAAAAATAGAAAATAATTGGGAAAAACACACATGCTTTAAAAAGCATGCTCACTTGAGGAAAACTGAAAAATGCTGCAGCAGGTGGAGGTGCTGCCATTCCTTAGTGCCCATGTGAAGAATGCCATGAGTGCCATCCTTCTGGCCAGCAGGGCACAGAGGAAATGTGGCTGTTGGTGTAAAAACAATCTGTGCACTGAGTTGCTGGCAGAAGACAGGGTAGGCTCAGATATTCTCCATAAAATGTAACAGTGAGGAATCTCCATCCTTGGAGATTTATTTAAAAGATGTCTGGACATATACCTGGGGAAGCTCTTCTAGGTGACCCTGCTTGAGCAGAGTGTTTCCTTCACAGTTCCCTTCCTGCTGCAACCATGCTGTGACTCTGGAATGACATGGCTCCTTTCCAGAGACATGAAGGTAACATCCACTGCTGCACACTTCAAAGCAAAAACTAACAAATTACAAGGACAGAGGGGGAATCTGCAGTGGCAGAAGTGGCACTTAGGAAGTCACCATGCCACTCCTCACCAGCTCCCTTTAGCCATCAGTCAATGCTGATCCTTGCTGAGTCAAGTTGCCTATCTGGCATTTTCTTGAGATGCCACCAGCATAGGTAACCCTCTGCCAAACAAGACTCAGTGGAGAGGAGGGTCTCTTATGACACACCAACTCATCCTCCTGCTCCCCTGAGCACAGCCTGAGCAGCAGAACAGACACACAGATTCATCTGTGCAACCAAAGACCTCCCTTGCACCCCAGCCAGATTATTCTAACTGCAATATTTGAATCTCACAGAGAAGCCATAGGGCAATGTAAGATTAAGATCTGTTGGAGGGTTGTTTGTTTGCTTGTTTGTTTCTGTTTTGGTTTGTTTTTAAATACAGATAAAACAGACAGGTTTGAGGGAAGGTTTTGGGGAGAAAGAGAATGGGAGCACGACCTCCTTACACAAAGCCTGAGGTGTAACTCTCTGGGCAGGTGTTTTTTACTGTTTTCCCTCTCTGTTCTTTTGCTTGCCATAGAGCTAAAGGCCTGAAGAACATCCTGTGCATCATTCCCCAAATCATGGATACAACAGCATCATTACAGCAACTCATCCTCAGCCCTGCTTCATCTACCTCAGAGGTTCCCAGTTTTGCAGGACATCAGTCATGCTGATGCCAGAATACATTAATGCAAACATGAAACCTTATCCTTCTATTGACTCAAGTTATTTACTAAAAGTATTCTTTACTAAAAGTAAAGAATCATTGGCTGAGACTACACAGAGTTATTTGTATGGATGAGGTCAGGAATGTTTTAAGATTGTGTTTCTGGGACTGGAGCTTGTCTCCACAGAAATGCTCTCCCAGCCACAAGGTACAACTGCACTGCTGTACTTAAATCTCAGTAGTTATGTCAGAATGACTTTTTCCTTCCTGTAACCACTCTTATTCCAGAATAAGCATGGGCTTTTGTGTTTTAGTTTAACTACTTCCAACTACTGCATGAGATAAATAAACAACCAGACAGGCAAACAAACAAAAAATCTTTTTTGTATCAGAGTAACAGCACCCAGACACAAGGCAAAATCCACAAAGCTCCTTTAGTTTCTTTTGACGATTAATTTGATCAGAACATGGTTCACTTGCAGAGAAGCTCCTTGCTGCCCTTGCACTGCACAGCTTTTCCCCAGCAAAAGAATGTAGAATTCAATACACATTCTCTAAAAAAATGCCTTTGCCCAGGACTTTTCTCCTGGGAAGCTGAAAGGCCTCAGAGAAAAGGAAAACAATTCTTATCTCATTTGCTTCTCCTGTGTTGTGCTCATGTGCAATGTGTTTGGAGATTGTTTACCCACAGGTGATTGTTCCATTGCATTCTGCTGGGACTTGTTTTCACTCTTTGGCCAATCAGGGCCAGGCTGGGTCAGGACTCTGCAAAGAGTCACGAGTTTTCATTATTGTCTTTTTAGCATTCTGTAAGTATCCTTTCTGTATTCTTTAGTATAGTTTAGTTTAGTATTCTTTAATATAATATAGTATAATAAAGTAATAAATTAGCCTTCTGAGAACATGGAGTCAGATTCATCATTCCTCCCTGCCATGAAAGTCCCTGCAAATACAACAGAGGAATTGCCTGGATACAGACTAAAAGCTTATGGACTAAATCTCCAAGTGTATTTCCACGTTATTGTGACTGCCCACACCAAGGGGGGCTGTGGCTCATTCTCAGCCAAGCACTACCTGGACAGCTGTGACTCAGCCTCACCAGCTATCTCCAAAGCCATTTTCCAAACCCTTTTCCAAAGGCATTCCTCCCGCCACCACTGTGGAAGGTGTTGGGGTCACAGCCACCATAGGAAAGCAGAAAGAGCTGCAATCAAACCTAAGATGGAATGGCTGAGCCACAACTTCCCCCAAACACCTCAGCAAAGCTGGAATGTCCAAAAGGAGGCTCAGAATGCCTTGCCATAACCTGGGAGGGGTTGGGAAGTGCAGAAGTGGTGTGCTCAGCTCCCTGGAGGGAAGGTGAGCCTGGTATCACTCATCAGGAGGTTCCAAACCAATTAAGAAGAGAGGCTCACAGGCTACATTGTATTTTCCTTTTTAAAAATTTTTCTTAAAGGAAATTGCTGGGCTCCAGTATCACTGAAGTCCCAATGCTTTTCTGGAATCCCAGGCAGAAGATTATACTGAAAACTAACTAACTAATAAATAAAAAATTCCCCCCACAGATTTTCAGTGAACTTTTTCCACTGGCAAGAGCCCATTCCACAGCCCTCATTGATAAAACCTCCAAAATTATCAGATCTGAGTAAAACTTCTCAAGCAAAAATATTTTCCCAGCATAAAATCTTGTTTTACTGAAACGAAACCTTTTCCCTAGCAGTATACTTTATTTTTCAACATTTAGCTATGGCAACTCTCACAGCAAATTTTTCGTTGCATTAATTTCAAAATTTTGCTCCAAATATAATTTTCTTATTCAGAAATTTCCTGTCTTTTTAGAAAAAAAATTCAACAAGAACACCAAGGAACCCTCAACTTTCTAATGTTTGTTAAAAGTATCAGTTACTCGTTAGAACTTGTTATAGGAAAAACACAAGTAAAAAGACAACACTGTGACTGTTTTGGGTTTATGTTACAGGTTTATATGCTATTAAAATGTTTAGGTTTTATTGTGCACTTTAAAAATGCTCGTGCTTAAGGTGCTCCGATTAGGGCTTAACAAGCCCTTTAAAAATGTTACAATGTTAAACCACCAAATCACATTGTCTCTAAGGAGTAAGAGGCTTAAAAAATCTTCTGTTCTTCACAACCTAGCCCTTACATTAA
Organism: Zonotrichia albicollis; assembly: GCF_047830755.1. NCBI lineage: Eukaryota > Metazoa > Chordata > Aves > Passeriformes > Passerellidae > Zonotrichia > Zonotrichia albicollis. The sequence continues at coordinate 13,684,035 of NC_133831.1, forward strand.
TAAAAACAAAATCCAGTCATAATAAGTTTACATCATATATCAGAATGTTTTGACATCCTTAATGACTGGGAGTTAAGAAGTTGGCTTAACTCTGTGTGCTAGTGTGTGCTTGTTTGAGTGTAGGAGTGAAGGTTAGTGGTTTTCTGAAAGCCTTAAATAACAGAGATAATGGAGATGAACATTGTGCATTTTTGCCATAACTGGTGTCTGGAATCCTCTTGCCTAATTTAAAGGGCCAGTTATGTGACTGCGAGTAGTGGAGAAAATCTCAGTTTTCAATATCCATTTTCAATATCCATTTTCAATATCCATCAGCCTCAGAGCTGAGCTGTAGTGGGCAGAATATGAGGCAGTGACACTCAAAGCTGGGCCAGGCTTTGCTGCCTCACTCAGAGCAGTCACTGGGACAGCAATGGCGCTGGTGGTTGTGCATTCCCAAAATTCTGCAGTTCTGAGAGTTATGCTCCAATGAGAAACAGTTTAGTTACTCAAAATTTTGCTATTTATCACTTGGAGAAAAGGCTCCACAGCAAAGGATGTCCATCACAAACTCCAACATAACGTGACAATTAACTGAGTAATAATGTTGGCCTCACAAAACAGATGTAAGCGATAAAATGTTTGCAAATCCTGACATTCTAACTGGAGGAGGAATTGTTCTGGTTTGTACCACAAAGGCACACCAGCAAACATCCCCCATCTTCAGCTGGACACCAAAAGTCACAGCAGCAAGCAAGACAGTCTGGTTTCTTTACTCTGCTCTTCTAATTTAAATATGTGGTGCTCTGAAATTTGCATGATCACTCAGACAAAATTCACCTCATTATGTGTCCAGCTTTCTTGAAAACCATAAATATGGGAGACATCCAACTGCAGCTAAACAAACCCACACGAGTTATTTAGCTAATTACAGAGTGTGAACAGTGAATTCTAAAGTAATAACCACAGCAGATAGTTCTCAAGGTTGAAACACACTTGCACACCTTATTCATTAATTCCAAATAAATAATTCCAAAAAATGCTCAAGCTTCATAGATAATAGAAAAAGTGATCTACTTAGCTCAATAAACTGCTGCAATTGCATCCACTAGATTTTAAAGGGCCAATCTTCATGGCCACACTTTTCAAGAGGACTATTACAGCATTACTGAGTATTTTCCAGTGACTTGGGATGTGTTTCCAAACTGACTACTGTCACAAGTTGGATCGCTTCAAGATGTGGACAGCACTGATGGCTCTTTTTATTTTCTCATCATAGATAGCTCAAGTTTACATAAATAATATAATTTATGCACACATCTGTGCCAATATACTACCACACTGCTATATTCAAGTCCCCAGTTGAGAAACTTGCTTACTTTTACCTACTTACTGAAGTGTTTATTTATTCCTCATTAATTGGATCAAAATTTGTTGCTAGATAACATGGAGAATTTATGGTCTTTGGTTTTACTTGTTTACTAACATCAGCCTATTGTGAAACAAACATGAAAAATGTTCAAAGGCTTGAAAAGTTCTTTCCCTTTCCTTGGAACTGTCATGTCCTGGTCAATTAAAATATGTGGTAAATTGATTTTTTTCCATATTAAATTCTCCATGTTCCTTTGTATTAAAATAACTAACACAGACAAATGATTCCATCTGCTGTGCACTCAGTGGTTTATGCCTTCTGTGCAGAGAGAAGAATTTCAGGGCTACTCTTCTCAGTTCCACTTTCCTCCAGCCTTAAGCACCCAAAATCCCAAAGTTATAAAACTCATCAAGTAATCCAGACACACACCAAAAACCAAAAAAAACCCACCCCAGTGCTTTGGTTTTCTTTCCATTTTCTTTCTAGTGTCTGAATGTTTCTATTGAAGGAATGGTGGAGTTTCAAAGCTGTCTGTTTGACAATTACAGCTTGTGTGAGAGAGAGAGGAAACAGGGGAAGGAAAAGGAGCAATGAAGGAGAAAGAGAAGAGAGAGAAAGCCATGGGATTGCTGCCTCAGCAGGTACTGCTGGCCCAGGAGGGTACCAAGGCTTTCCCACAGAGCCACATTTGCTGCAGTGGAGAAACTGAAATGGGATCCTCTTAATATTCCTTAATAGGGGAAAGGCAGAAGAGTGGGCGAAGAGAGCAAACAATGTGCAACAGAGTTTAAATTATAGTAAAATACATTAACAATAAATACTCCCCTGTCAAGAATATGTCATGCAATTATATTTACTGCACTGAACAGGGCTAACCAATGTTTTGAGAGGGTGGTTTTGCACTCCCAAGATGACTCTCCTTCAGGGACAGCATATGTGAATAATCATTTAGACATGGGATATCAGCTGTGAAAAAAGCTGCTCCAGCACAGTGTGCCAGATTTGATGGCTAGAAAGTTAGCTCCCTCTCCTGGATTAGACCAGAAAATTAAAGTACATTGCACTGATCTAAACCAGTACTCAGGCATTTCTCAGCACTGTTGTTCTTTTTTCCCTAGTCCTAAAACCTCAGTCAAGGGAAATCTTGCTGCCTGAAGTTCTGGGGTTTGCTGAGAGAAGCAGCACATCACCTAAGGAGCAATGATAACAACCTCACTGCCAAACTTACTGCAACCCAGTCAAAATGCCATTAAATACATGCAAGAATGCACAACACACATCTGCACACATCTGGAGAGCCCAAGCAATGTGACTTACTGTCATAAAGTGCCACACTCCATAAAAATGTCATTGCAAACCAGAGCTCTCTTTGGCTTTGACACTGTCCCTCAGCCCTGCTGCCAGCAGGACCATTGCTGTGAATAGAAATTTGGCCAATGCCAACAGAGGGAACCAAGGACAGCAGGAATTCCTGCATGAGCTGAGAATTTGAGAAATAAGGCTGAGGTGAAGACAGAGAGCAGATCATAAAAAGAAATTTTACTGAAGTTTTGGATATTTTTCTAAGTGTCTTGCAAATAGGCTGAAATATTGCACAGTCTCCAGACCACACGGGAACTCAAAGTCCTTTTATTAGAGAACTGCATCTTCAGTTTTCAGATCACCAAAGTTTGGAAAGCTAAGATACAACTAGGAAAAGAATGAAAGCCTGCTCACCACTTGGGATTTGATCAAATTCAGATAAAATCAATGATAAAGAAGCTCCCTTTAAAGGTAGGGTTTACAGTGACTATATGAAACTGCACAAACAAAACTTCAAATAAAGCTTTTCCTGCCTAACTGTAGACTTTAACTACTAAATACAATTCTTTATGATTATATAGGATCTTTCATCCAAAAACCTGAAATTTCTTCACACTTTGAACGCTACCCTTCTGAGATCATCATGCACTACTCATAAATAAGAAGGCAGAAAACCTAAAAAGTGACATGAAATGCACACATGGCAACTGATTTGTCCAAAAAGAAAACCATTATGATTAAAGCCCAGACTGCTCAACTGCTCTGTCTCTGCTTTTACTACAAAAAAGTAATTCTAAAAGGGAGACTTTTACAAAAATAATGATGAGAGAGAGACATATCCATGGGCAATCCAACCTCCTGGAATTTGGAATCACCTCCTGGAGGAGGTTTGGTGTTCATGTTGAGGAGTCAGCTGCCTTCTAGCCCAGACTCTCAGGCTGGGGGGCTGGAGGATTTTAGGATCAATTATGTCAAGGAGTTTTAGAGCAGCAAGGGAATCTCTGCCATAATAGGAGAGGTTATTCTCTACTGTATCTCACTAGCTGGGTAAGAAAAACAATCCTGTTATCCAAAATGAAAAGGTTTGGATTTGATACTGCTGTGATAAGTGCCTGATCACAGATACACACAGAGCTGGCTGCAAGGGTGCTGGTCCTGTGTAAATCCTGAGTGAGCTTAGTTACTCTAGTTCTATTGCTTAAATAGGATGAACTCCCTAAAAAATTGTAAACTTCTCTGTTGCTGAGTCGGAGCCTCCTGAGCATCTCTCTCACAAAACTCCTACTCAGCTGCAAATTTTGGGGCCAGTTTGAATAAACTCCATTACTCTGAGGTTTCAAAGTTTGTGGGTCCCTCACTGAGAGCCTTTCCCAGGTGGGTGAGGTACAAATAGGATGGGTGGTGCCATGGACAATGCCTGCATTGCCCTGCTCTACAGACCTGTCTGTTTGGGTGACCTTCATAAGAGTCAAAATGTATGCAAGCAGGTTTAATAATGGCAATTTAAAATCCCATTTTAAACCAGGGCATCTGCCTGAAGAATTTCACTGGCAAAATTATGTCTTTCTACTTAGTTAAAAAAAAAAAAAAAAAAAAAAAAAACAAAAAAACAAAACAAAAAAAAGCTTATTCTACACTAAGCCCACAATACACAAAACCGTAAAATTTTATTAATTATACGTTTCAGCATATTTTTTCAGAATACTTTACTGAAAGACCCTCATAAAACATTCTACCCTAATACCACATAAATTAGCAGCTGGATTAGGGCTAGTTGGCCAATATTAGAGTTTGATGAGATAATAAAAAACTCTCTTTGAAATAGCACAGCAGCACCTACAGAACAGCCATTTTACCCAGGAGAAGGTGCAGAATTTTCTGACTCCTGAAAACATCAATAACTGTTGATTTTCACTCCTGGGGTATAGATGAAGTTTGTCTGTGGCCAGAGACCAAGTGACTGACAAGAATTCCCCAACTTTCAACTCAAATTGTACAGGATTGTTAGCTTGGATAAACCTGGAGGAGAAGGGACAGTGAGGCCAGTGACAGCTCTGTTCATTTGGGAGGAATTCAGCCAAGAAAGAAAGAAGATTGCCCCATGATGAAGCACAGAGATACAGAAAAACACACACTGGGAACATTCAAGGGGTCCTGCAAATACCATTTTACATTTAAAATCTTGATTAATGTCTGTGACATGGATGTATCTTCCCAAAGAGATATGGATTTCCAGGCAGAAAAAGGGCTCAAGTTGTGCTGGAGTGTTTTCCCAGCTCTCTGCACAGCTGGGATCTGTAAAGGAATCTCAGGAGTAGAGCTTGGAGCACTGAACCTCTCTGAGGACTCCAGCCAATGACATCATTTCTATATCAGCATGAATCTAAGTTGCCAGAAGATATGCTGGATCCTCCAAATTCTACAGAAGGCCTGGAAAAATGAAATATTCCCAAATCTTCATTTTGCTAAAGCTGTATCTTAAATTTGGCCTTATTTATGCCACAATATTGTACAAAGTTTTAAACACAAATAGTGTTTCAAACGCAAGCTTTGTACAAGAATTTAAACACAAAGAGTGTGTGCTGAGTGAACAGTAGTAACTAACAATACAACTGCTCTCTTATTCTGAGTATTTGGTATAATAATATACAAGCTTGTATAATATTGCAGGGTTATAATATTACACATCTTGCAGATTTTCTGTAATTCTTATTCATATGAACAAAAAAAAATCTTTTCTGAATGAAATATTGCAAGTTACTGAAGACTTTCATTCTGTGCTGTATAATCTGATTCATGTTTACCTCCAAATGCCTACAAAAAAGTAACAGCTTTACAAACTCTCAATTTCCTGCAGTGACTGTTAAACTCTTTTTAGGCAGCTTAAAATAAATGCAAATTGGTTTTTTTATTTGTGCACTCATGAAATGTGTATTTTAATGCTTGGCTTTTGAAATTACAATAAAATAAATTTTTTAAAAACTTTTAAAAATATGTTTGCCATAAACTCCCCAGTAGGTTCACTGCCAGTATTTTTGTTGCTAGTCCCCATGGAAACCAACACAATGGCTTAGAAAGGACTATTTCAGTCCCATCTTCCAGTCTCTGTAGATTTTCATTAATTTCTGAGATGTTTTGATGTTCAGTGATACAATTCAAATAAGTGTCAAAATAGTGCTATTTTAAAATAATAATTTTACATACTATATGCACATTATTAATTGTTCAAAAGTGTCAAGAAATTACTATTTTAATTTAAAATTTAAATAGACTATTTTACATAAAGTTACAATAAAATTATTTGCAATTTAAATTCATTTAATCATTCTGTTATTATTGAATTTTCTTGCTTAATTTTTGAGCTCTCCTACTCCCTTTTGCTTCCACATCTCTGCACTCACAATATAACAGGAAAAGAAAACAATAAGAAATTAGAAAGTTCATATTTTTAAAGCCTGATTTTCATGTGAAAAGATTTTAATTTTTAACCAATTAAAAATAATTAACATCTATCCTTTAAAAAAAATTAGAGGCATATACACACAGAAAAGATAGATTTTAAAGAATCTATCCTTTAAAAAAAATTAGAGGCATATACACACATGCAAACAAAGACCTAAATTGATAGATCACAGTTTGTGTTTCTTTTAATCAGCATCCATGCAGATTGCTAGCACATGCAATGAAGCGCAAGTCAAGCACACATCATAAGGCCACGCAAAACCTCACAGCTGTAGAAATAGTGGAGTGGTAAGCTATAAAACCTGATTTTTTCAGAAGAGATGAACAAAGACTTGAGATTTTTTTTCTAATTTTCTTGTTAATTTGAGTAAAATCAGAACACAGAACTTCAGACATTTTTCCCATCCAATTTCATAATACTGAATAAGAGGGAAAAAGATTTCAAATACATGACTTATATAAAGTAAATGAGTTGGTGTATAAGCTTTTACAATTTAAATGTTTAAAGTCAATTAATCATAAAGTCAATTAATCATGAGGCTCCAACTCAGCAAAAGAGAGGTTTGCAAGTTTTTAGGGATTTCATCCTATTTAAGCAAAAGAACTAGAGTAACTGAGCTCACTCAGGGTTTACACAGGACCAACACCCCCTGCAGCCAGCTCTGTGTGTATCTGTGATCAGGCACTTACCATAGCAGTATCAAACCCAATAAAATCAGAATAAAATAATTTTCTTGATAATTTGAATAAAATCAGAACACACCCCCCCAAATTATCTGTTTCAAGAGCTTGAATTCCCAGTAAGGAATGAGAAGTCTAAGAGCTGAGGTTTTTACAAATGAGTATTGCCATGATCTGTGTGTGAAAGCAGTCCTGAAAGTCCAGTGAAAAATAAGGAAGCACCAAGCCAAAATTAGAATATGAATGACAGGCAGCAATCACTTGGAAGCTTTGCACATTGGGCCTGTTGGGACGTGAACCTGTTCTTTCTGGATTTTGGAGTGGGAGCAGATTCCCTCAGTGCTGTCCTGCACACTGCAGTGTGTTCTGTCACCCTGCTTCCCACATTCCCAGGTTCTGAGAGAGCCAAACGCACCTGTCCCACTGGGAAAGCACAGAAATGTCTCTCCAGGACATGAAACAGGAAGATGTGGACACTGGATTTTCTAGGGCAAAAAAGAGGGAAGTTTTATTTTGACTTTAACATTTATAGATTTTTAAAAGTGACAGTGGATTGAAGGGTGACAGTGCCACCTCTCCAGTGACACTGGACAAAGCAACACTCCATCAAATTTCTCTTCTTCCATGAAAGAATGCAAAGCAATGAGTTATTTACATAAAGTGTGTGAGAAAGTTCGTTACAAGAATGTCAACATCAGAAGGCTTTGAAAAACTTAAAAAAACAGGGTGACACATAACAGCCACGGAGGACTCATTTAGGGACAGGATTAAGGTTTGTGCCCATTCTTACACCCAAAATGGTTGTTGAAAAGTCAAAGAACTGTCCAGTGACTCAATAAACTACACTATGGTATCAATCCTAGACTCTGAGACCTGGACAAAGTACCAGCCATTATTCTCAGTTTATGTTCTGTAACCTAGAGAAGGGAGTGAAATGAATGTGCAAGACATGGGAGCTGACCAGGAGGGTGTCTGTACAAAACAAGAGAGTGTCTGTGGTATTTTCAGGGTCCCCTGTTGTGGGGAGGAAAGATGAATCTGACGCCATGTTCTTAGAAGGCATCATATCATATCACATTATAGATTACTATACTAAAGAATAGAGAAGATACTTACAGAAGGCTTAACAAGATAATGAATCTCATGACTCCTTCCAGTCCTGATACAGCCTGACTGTGATTGGTCATTAAGTTAAAACCATTCACATGAAACCAATCAAACAATGACCTGTTGGATAAACAATCTCCAAACACATTCCAAAGCAGCAAAACACAGGAGAAGCAAATGGGATAATATTGTTTTCTTTTTTCTTTGAGATTTCTCAACTTCCCCAGGAGAGAAAAAGAGAATATTTCAGAAAATATGACAGTGATAAGTGTCTGTACAAAACAAGAGAGTGTCTGAACATAAAGAGATTCCCTCACTTACCCAGAGGATATTCAAGAGGTACTTGGTCCTGCATGCAGACAATCAGCATTGCTGAAGTAATGCTTCCTCAGAACTGCAGTCATCCTGGCCATTTCTGGCAAACAGGACACGCTCTACATTTTGTTCCTTATTTTTTCTCAGTACTGCACCAGTAATGCCAGAAGCTGACCAAGTGCTTCAATCAAAATAAATAATTGTGCCCTGTAGAGTGAACAGGGGCTTCATTTTTGTTTCAACAAAGGGAAATCACAATGTAGGTGACTGCTTTTCCTTCCAAACACATTAAAATCTAAGCAGTCAATTGATACTTCTTAAAAGCTTATACACCATCTCCGTTACTTTATATGTCATGTATTTGAAATCTTTTTCCCTTTTATTCAGTATTATGAAATTGGATGGGAAAAATGCCTGAAGTTCCTCTTTAATGGAGGGTATATCTCATACAGAAAGTACTATTTTATTACATCTTGAACTCTCTTTTTGTGACATATCTCCTTAGGTTAAAAGGGCAAGGGTTGGCCAGCAGTTGCTTTTACAAAGGACTCAAGAGCTAACTTACAAAGGCCAAAACATCCCCCTCTCTGTTCACAGCTGCACTTTTCAATTTACCTAGCTAACAGGTGATTTCAGGAGAACAGTCACATCCTGCACAGGGTGAGTTGCTGAACTATGAATGGTATCTACACTATTGTTGATATATCCCTTCAGAAGTTGTGGTGTGCCAGTAAATGTGGTATTTCTGCCCGAGCATCATTGAATAACACCAGAGTATTTGTATAATGGCAGGAAGGGAAGCTAAAAACTGAAACCTAAGATGAAATTTGAAGAGATAATTATAGTTAGAGAATTTGTGTTTTATTACTGGGCTTACATCTGGGAGTGTCCTATTGCACTCTCATATTAATACAATCTTGGCAATCTGAGAACAACTGGGGAAAAAACACCCCTATCATTCTGTAGAAATGTGAATCAGCACAATTGTGTTTTCTCAACTGGTAAGTGGTTTAAACTTCCTCTTTCATCTCCTATTGTTTTTAGAAAATTGTCTTGTGATTGTTCTAGAGCTACACAAAATAAGCCACTCCCTGGCTAGGCCCAGCACATGCTTTGATTTCATTAGCAATTTGAAACAAAAACCAAGGGACCTAGCAGTAGGATTAGATACGTACCAGGAGATATGATACCATCTCCCTGGCACAAAGGGGCTTTTTCCACTTTGAGCAATGCTGAACTTTGATTAAATGCAGTTAGCCAGGACATAATCACTTGGCTGAAAGAGCAAGGCTTGTCCTCCATTCATTCCTCCCTTGGCAGCACATCCTCAGTGCAAGATGAGACTGAGCCACCCTTTGCTACTTGCCTTGCAAATTCCATTGCGGTGAACTGGAGATGGTATCTGGGAGCTTCAGATCTCTGAGCAGATCCTGGGCCTCAGGTGTGCCTCAGACCTGTGTGCACTGACACTCAGAGCAGGAGCTGCAAGGCTGAGTGTGACAAGGAGACTCTTACAAGGAGCTCCGCTCACCCTGGTGCAGCTCCCACATGCTGGTCACTGCTGCAAGGCCTGTGGTGCACTACTGAAATTGAAACTCCCTCCATTCTCTTTCACTGATAAGTGGAACTAACATAGAGAAAGAGATCAAAATTATAGAGGAAGAAGTCTCTCATGTGGTCTGCTACCAGCACCAGCTTACAGTAATACCCTGCTTGAAGTTTTTTTTGCCTTATGACAAGCAAATGCATTTATCTTCATTTGATGACAGGGAATTGGTGCATTTTTAATTCTTTTCAGAAGTAGATTTGAATATTAGCTAAATACTTAAAACAAAAGAGAGATGGGCATTCAGATAATTTAGCTAGGACTTGTGTCTCTACCATGCCTGGCAAGTCAAGAATGAAGTCCAAGCAACAAAAGCTCCTCCTAATGGTCATCAGATCATACCAGGATACCAGAAACACCCCAGGAATAAACTCATCAGTGCTAACCTGATCAAGCTCATAAAATTACAATTGTCTCATTTGAGGTCACTAAAATTGTCCAGTTATAGAAGATAATTCATGGGAGGAGAAGGATAGGGCATTAATTCTGCAGGGGAGGTCCCAAAGGGGAGAATGGTGGAAACAGCAAACTGTGCAGGCAGGAGGGGACCTGTGGGGTAGCACCTGTGCTTGTCTGCATTTCTCTCCTCCCCCAGCATCTGCTTCTGGCCTTTGACAGAGACAGGGCACAGGGAAGAGGGAGATGAGGAAAGATGAGGCAGAATCTTCAGACACAGCTGCAATCACGAACTATCATGCAAATTACTTTCTGTTGGTTTTGTTCCTGTTGAATTAAAAACTGTTAACTGGCTATAAATGCATCAAACATATATATATATATATATATATTACTTCTAAACTGGGGGGAAAAAGCTGAAATTTTAAGCAGAAAAATTTTCCTTGAATAAAGTAAGGAAGAAGTGCTTTCATGGCTATTGACATCAGAGTAGTCAGCTGCATAGAATTCACATTTCATTGTGGAAAAAGCAGATAAACAATCTCCTTCCATTGTTTGCAGTAATCACAGGCTGCTAAATAATTTCATGTCATTATTTTAGTTGTGCAACAAATAAGGGAAATACCAAATGAAGTCTAAAGCTCCTTCTGAGAGTTTTGTTCTTGCATTTAAAAATCTATCCTTTTTAAAACCCATTTAAGGCAAATCTACAGTTTATACGTGAGGTATGTGAAAAGTGGACAGGCATACTTTGCCAGAAAAAAGTGTATCCCAGGTGGTCCCCATAGAAATGGTGCTCATTTATGAATTTGTTTTAAAAAAATTTAAGACAAATTTTCAAAGACAAATTACATTTGTTTTAAGACAAATGCCATATAGAGTTGAGGCTGTGTAAAACTTATTAAATCAAATTGTATTCCATTGGCCAGTTAAACTAAAACTTTCAAATATGTAAGGCTGAGAAGCTCTGGGCACTTAACACCAAGGGAATAAAGGAAGTCTGTATTATTTGGTACAATTCTCACCTCAAGCTTGGTAATCTCATTTTAAATAGACTGGTGGTTAGGGTACCTAGAAAGTAAAGTGAAATAAATTTTAAATTTCATTCATTCATTCTTATAGCACATATTATCATATATATCCTATAGTTCTTGTTCTGTTCAAATACAAAAGAAAAATAATCTCAGCCTGCAGGAGATAATTAATGAAATTAATAGAGAAAGTCTAGCAGACTCGAGCTCTGCTTGCTCACCTTTACCATCCTCAATAAATGCTGTGGGTGGGAGGGTATCACTATAATTTATACATCTATAGCAAGATAATGGCTCTTCTTGCTCTGTGAAAAACTTTTTCCCAATATCCAACCTAAATTTCCCTTGAAGCAGCTTGAGACAGCCTGATTTCAGACAATACTGTAAAACACCTGAAGCAGAGATAGGTCTGGGCAATCTGAACGTTTAGAGTTTAATGGGATAACCCTGTGGTACCTTTGCCTTGTTCTTACTAGTACACTGAAATTGTGTGACTGCACTCCCCAAGAACCACTCTGAGAAGACAAGGGAAAGATTGTATGTCAAGCTGTGTCCTCCCCACAGATTCCATGTCTAGGTAGAACACTAAAGTGCCACTGAGTGCACAATTACTACACTACCATCACAGAGGCAGGCAGACATGAAGGAAGCTAAATGCAGAACAGTCAGTCTTGACAGGAAAATGCTTTTCCCAGCTGAATTTAACTGAGTGGCCTACAGAGCATGTTCCCTATCACTAAAGTCATTCATTTGGTGAGATCTCGGGTATAATGACACAACCACAAAGAGCTGTGTGTCTCACTGACTTGGGACGTGGAAGTGGGAACTTCAAAGAAAAGAGTGGAGTCACATTGGAAAGAAGGGGTGTAAGGCAACTCAAAAGAGCCCATAAATGGGGAAGAATGTAGCCAGGGAAAGGGAATATGCAGAGGAGGAAGAAAGAATGGAGAGACATGATAGAGAAACAAGATGCACCAAGAGCAGGCTCAGCAGCAGAGGGGAGGAGGGTGACTGAGAAATGCTGCTTTAGTCATCCTGAAACTGTTCAGTGGTCAGCTGGTTTCATCTGGAGAGAATTACCAGGGGCACAGGGGAGCAGATTCACAAAACTGCCTGAGGAAGTGGTAGTGTCAACCCCCTATCACCAAAAATTTGGCTGTCAGCACACTCACCCTGGTTGTGTGGGATCTGCTGCCTTTTCTGGCTGATGATATCTGAACCAACATTTCTGGAAGTGCCTTGCCCTGGAGCGTTCGGGGGTGTACCAGCAGGGAGGGAGGGATGCAGCAGCCTCTCACACGGAGCTGTTTCACTCTGTAAGAAATACATTCATTCAGCATGCGTGAAAGATGAGGGAGTAAGGAGAAAATTACTCCATTACCTGCTTGCTGACAAGATGGATGTTGATGTTGCTGAATAATAGGCATTTCAGAATTTCTGCAAAGTGACAGAGCAACAAAAGGACAGACTGAGGACAATCAAAGGAGCCCAGACTCCATCCCAGTGAGGCAGCTGCATGCTCTCTTAAAAGATGCTGTTTCCCATTAGGCAGAATGGGAAAGAAACTTCTGTAATCCAGAGCAACTTACTTAACTACGGGGTCACTGGATAAAAAATACTTACAGAAAAATGGTTTGAAGTGTTTGGAACAAAATGAGAATATCACCTGACAAATGGCAGCAATTCATGTTGGTGAAGAAAAACTGTAATTTAATAATTTCCAGGATTTTTTGTTATTATTACCATCATTATAATTTTTATTGTCTCACTTGGTGAAGAAACCAAAAATTGATTTATTGTGCAGATCCAAAAAAGAGACAAGAACAGAAACAGTGGTCTTTTATCTGTGAGATACCAGAAGTTCCTGGAGAATTTGGTTATCAGCAAAGAGCACCCAAAATCAAAGGCAAGAAAGCTGAAAAAAGGAAAAATTAGATAAAAAGAGGAAAAGCTAAAGCCACCCTCTTCTTTCTGGGACCACAGGCACACAGAGTCCATGATATATGATTTCCTCCACTCTGTTATGGGAGTAGGAGGATTCACTTAATTTCTACCACACCTGCTTCTTATCTACCATCTTCCACCTACATTTAAGACTCAGAATTGCCATAATTCAGATTTTCTCTTTTGGCAACATTCTCTTGTCCCTCCCTCATTTCCCTCTGAATGTGCTGGGGTTACCAGGGTTTGCTTTGATCCCTCACCAGATCTGGAGATATCAGCACAAGGACTGTTCAAGCTGTGAGCATGCCCTTAGGTTAAGCAGGTTCTTCAGCACTGCTCAATTATTCCCTCAATTTCTCTTACAAAATAAAACCAAACTCAATGGGCAGATGCAATCATGATTTCAGTCATTCATGTCAGTCTAAGAAACTGTAATAGTAAAACCATTCAGAGACTTTGCAGTGAGATATCACTCAGAAAATACTTCAGTTGTTAACTTTAGGATCTTCTTTACATTTTTCAGTTTCTAATGTGGCTAAGACACCATCAATATTTCTAAACACAGTTCAGTCTTGAGCTACACTGACTTACAGGAGTTCTGTTGACTAAGTTTTTTTATACACTAGTTTATCTGAAATGTATCCAAACTCTGTTGAGCCAGTCATGACTCTCAGTGTCAAAGTAAGGTTCTCTATCTAACAATCAAGAACATTTCAACAAAGGGACAGATGAACGTGCTGAGGACCAAGCCCCACTCAGCCTTATGCACATGAGCAGCCTAAGAGGCCAGCTGTGTAAGAGTGTGATCTTTATATGTTTAATACTGTGAAGCTTCTGTGTGCAATTTAAAACTAGCTCTATTTGTGAATATGGCAAATATAGACTATATTACCTATTGCTTTAAATAATTGCTTGATTCTTTTATACCACCAGCAGAAAATGGATATTTTTCTAGTTATTTATCCTTCATATGTTTCAATGTCCTCTCTTGAAACATGTCCCAGGATGGTTTAACAGCACATTGTTGGTGTGATCAGTAACAAGCACACAGCTGAGGATTGCTGTGAGCCCTTTGCAGTACCCTATGTTCATGTTCCTTTCATGGTGACCACTTAGGAAACATGACCTTTGTGTTGGGTTTTCTGGATGGCTTAAATGAGCCAAAAGTCATTATGACTCCTAAAATTTAAATTAAAATAAAATGAAGTTAATTATGCATGTTAATAGGATTGCCTATGCAATCCTACGATATCTCCACAGTTTTGCTCATGAATTGCATCATTAACCTGTAGGTAGGTAGGTAGGTGGGGAGATTAGATAGATAGATAGATAGATAGATAGATAGATAGATAGATAGATAGATAGATAAGATAGATAGATGGATGGATGGATAGATAGAGGGATGGATGGATGAGTCACTGAAAAGAGGGATTCCTGTGGTACAGAGCATTATGCACAATCACCACACACTAACACAATCTTAATTTTAAATCTTTTGCACTTGCATGGTACTTTTCCTCCATAAACACCTTGAAAGCTGTATACAAAGAAACCCAGTGAAAGGTCTAGAATCCTGAGGCAAGAGCTCCCTGTCACAGGAATCATTCTGCAGGTCAGGATAAAAGCCCACTTGCACCAAGACAAGCCTGCCACAGAAGGAAAGCACCACAGGCTAATTGGAATTCCTAGAGGAGCAGACAGGAGCTGTTCTTTAACACAGAGAAAGCTGAAACTTCTGCATTTGTCTTACTTGGAAGAATGCAGTATTGAGATATCCTACAAATATTTCTCATACACAATGACAGACATCTCATTTCATGCCTCAGTTTGGTTTAAAAACACAAAAACTTTAAACTTAATTAGTTGTACACCTTTCCCAGTCCTTGTCATGTCACTTCCACACTGCCCCTTTATGCTAATAGTTTAATAGTTTTGTTTTCCTTGTCTGTCTTATCCATGCTGTTCTGTCATCTTTTGCTCATTCCAATCCTTCCTCACAAAGACAAGCAACACTAAAAATAATAGGTAAAATATGTGTGGCTCACTATTTACTTATGAATAAGTTCTCTCCCCCTTCCCCAGATGACAAATTGTAAAACAAGTTTTGTTCCTTTTTTTTACTGCAATGGGCCAAGTAGTTTGTAATCTTCTAATAAACGTATTTTTAGGCTTGTTTAACAGCTAAAATATACATATCTACTTGGTATTCAGAAAACATCAGCTATTAGTCAATTAAATCAAAGTAACTTTAAAGTGCTCAACTTGATAGGAACTCAGTCATTTACAAAACATATTCTTCAGGCTCTCCATTGCAATAACTTCTTTAAAATATCACAATAATATAATTATTTAATACAGAGGCACATCATAATCAGAAGACAAGTCTTGCTGAAGCACATCTGTACACTGATGTACCAGTGAATCAGAGGTGTTACACTCTGCTGGCTTCACCTCCTTTCAGGCAGTCAGGAGAAAACTGCCCAGAACAACTCCCACTTTCATGTCATAGCCATGACATTGTAGCATAATCAGACAATAGCAAAAAAAAAAAACCCACATAAATATATAAATAATTATTGTCATTGCTGTCTCTTCACTCTTGTTTACATTTTAATGAACTCTTCTAGTAATAACATTTTCCTCCATTTCCAGAAAGCCAGCACTCCATAAATATTGAGTTGTACTCAATCTGCTGATGTACCAATTTTCTATAAACAGAGAAAATCCAAACTTATCACTAGGTCTAGCTGTTGAAAAAGGTTAGTGTAACTAAATAACAAAACAGGAGTGTTGTTTACTTGTTAATGCTCCACTAATGAAAAAAAGCTGTTATGGCTTTGATTAATACAGACCATACAGGACAATTCTGGCATAGCTTTCCTTGAAGAGTGACTATTGATTTCCTTTTCATTCTACACTTGGATACCACATATCTGGAATCCAGCCCAGGTTTCATAACTGCTACTATCTCCACATTAACAGCCTGTGCAAGATTAGAAATAGCTTTTGAAGATATATGCATGGGTGAGGCAATCCAAGAATTTTCTCCATTTCCACAGGTTGAGCTTTTCCATATGTCTGTGTAACAACTTTTAAGGAATTAAAGGTGTTCGTAGGCATGATCAAATTCATCAATTGCAATTAATGAGTTATATCATTGTTTAATCTTTTACCATTGCTTTGTCTCTTCTCTTCTCTTCTCTTCTCTTCTCTTCTCTTCTCTTCTCTTCTCTTCTCTTCTCTTCTCTTCTCTTCTCTTCTCTTCTCTTCTCTTCTCTTCTCTTCTCTTCTCTTCTCTTCTCTTCTCTTCTCTTCTCTTCTCTTCTCTTCTCTTCTCTTCTCTTCTCTTCTCTTCTCTTCTCTTCCCTTCCCTTCCCTTCCCTTCCCTTCCCTTCCCTTCCCTTCCCTTCCCTTCCCTTCCCTTCCCTTCCCTTCCCTTCCCTTCCCTTCCCTTCCCTTCATTTATAATATCTGGTGTAGACATGGTAAGGAATTTTCAGGTCCACAAAAATTCCTGCTTGGAAAAGTATCAAGCAAAATTTGCAGCTCACTACTAGAAAATGTTCTCTAATGCAGTGCAGGAGTGGAATGGAGTGACCTGCAGGCTCTGGAGCTCCTTTGGGACAATTTATAGAACTCTCTGTCCAAAAGGAGGAGAAATAAAAACAAGAAAGTCCTTGTCTTTCCTTTGCTTTTTCCCCCATGTAGTAATGATCTCAGAGCATACAGGTTTTCTACTCTCATTATTCAAAGTGTAGAAAAAGAGAGAAAGAGAAGCAAAGGCCCACTCTCAGCTTCCAACAGCTCTGGATAAAACAAGAAGCAGTACTTGTTTCATAGTCCTGAAAACACCAACCACAGTCTGGATTTGGTTTCTCCCAAACTTCTTTACATAAATGTAAAATGTATCAGCCTAGTGGGACCATGGACTGGGCTTTTCTTTCCCTAATCTAGTTTCCTGAAAAACTGAGGAAACTTGCTGAAATGAGTTACTGAGGTGTTTTCTGGTGTGGAAATCAAAGGACAGAGTAATGGGCTGTATTTTATTGAAGATGCACCCTGGTAACAATGACATCCAATCTCTATGCACAGAGTAGATTATTATGCTCTTGATGACCAGTTGCATCCACTTGAAAAATTGGAAAATTTGGTTCCTGTATTTGCAGTGGATATTACAGTAAGCACTACAGACAAATAACAGGATGCTAAGACAGCATATGTTTTAGACAGGCAAAAGCCATGCCATGCATTTTTAATAGTGCTTAGTGATTAACCAAGTCATTAGGGATGTGGTATTAAAGTCTTTACATCAAGGTTGGATATCTTAGCATGTAACTAGAGGATACTGCTTTCCTGCAGGTATTGCTTGATGAAAGCCTTGGCCTTTGCCATGCAGGTCAGAGCATTCCTCCCAGCCCAAAGAATGTGCATAATAAGGGCAGCTCTGAAAGGACAGAACAAAGATGGCCAGTGGCAAAAGCAACAATTAATAAATAATAGTTTGCAACACTTGAACGTAGCCCTTCACATGTCCAGTGTGATAACTAATTAATCATAGCAACAACTTTGTACTCTGTGTGCCTTTCATCCAGCACCTCAAAGTGCCTTGCAAATGTTAATTAATACATAAGCTGTACTTTGAGGAATAATATTATGGCACAGGCCCCAGCCAGTGTTAATTTGTTCTTCAATAGCACAGCTTGTGAAATCTGCTCGACTTTCCCAATGAAACATAAAATGTGCAAATCTTCCTGGCACAAATCTGAAGATGTGTTTCTCCATTCAAATATAAGCTATTCCATTGTATTGCTGACAATATGGCATTCTCCACTCCTTCATGTTTTACTCCAGTGTAACCTCACATAACACAGCATGGTTTAAATGTAAGAGAAGATTAACTTTTCACAAGAAAATTGGGTAACTGGTATTTTAGTCTGAACATCTGGCCCATTTTTAGCTAAACTGTTTCTTTAAAAAGCTGTTGGGGTTTTTTTTTCTCAGTGCATTCACATACTACAAGCATTTGACTAACTTTAGCTCAACAGCTGAGATGAAAGCTAATTTCTTTGCTGCAATGACTAGACTTGGGCTGCCCAAAACGTCTGGAGGTCTGCATAGTTTGGAGTTATTCTAATTCCTCTATTCAGCATTGTAACTTTACATGACATTTTGTATACATTCAATCATTTTCTGCTCATACAGTCAATCTTCTGCCTTCAGAGGGGTGTGTGCTTGAATAAGATAGACAGGATTTATCCAACATCCCCTTTAAAAAACCCTAATATATTGCTCTTTAAATTCTTTGAGTGTGCTCATACTGTTGCACACATCCTGACCTCAGAGCTGCTGAATTTGGGTCCCTATGATAAGAGTTTGAAAAAGCCAGCTAGTTTCCCTCTGTTACACAGGTTAAGCAGAAAACAATTAATTGCTGGAAAGTTTTTACCAACTGTCACAACTTATTTTTTCTGGTCTTAAAAATCTCATAATAGCATATCCAGAAAACCTTAAATTTACACTAGAAAGCTCTATTTAACCTCTAGAATAATAAGGGAAGAACAATTTATGCCATTCAGGTTTTGAATCAAAAACATCTTTGCAGAGATATTTGAAATCCACATGCACACATTTAGCTTGGTGGAAGGAAATGCTAAGAAGAAGCAACACCAAACTAATCTAATCACTGACACATTAACATCACAAAAAGGGCTCCCTGCTCTTCTGTCTTTAAACATTTACCACTTATTTTGGGAACCACTGTCCATCTCCATGCCCTAGAAAAATATTAGCAGTGCAGGACAGAAAGAAACCAGCAATCCTTACTTTTGAAATGAAAAGTTTGCACAGCCAAGTTTCACCTTTTAGGCTGAAGAAGGGAAGAAAGAAAGAAAAGGGGAGTAAAAAGGGTGTGAAAGAGAAAAGCACAAGAGCTATCATTGAACAGGTGTCTGCATAATAACAACATGAGTAGAACTAATAAAGTTAATTTCAGTGAGCCTTGAAGCCAGTTGCAGGCTATTAAGAAAAACAGTGGGTTAGCATTTCTGGGAGCAGGTTTACTAATAGTATTACACAAATAAGAAGTAATTTCTTTACATCTTGAATGGTCATAATAA
This sequence comes from Zonotrichia albicollis, assembly GCF_047830755.1. Lineage (NCBI taxonomy): Eukaryota > Metazoa > Chordata > Aves > Passeriformes > Passerellidae > Zonotrichia > Zonotrichia albicollis. The sequence continues at coordinate 13,703,346 of NC_133831.1, forward strand.
GCTAGGGCTTACAGCTTTATTTTATCAATTAAGTGATTAAGACAATCCCAACAGCAACGTAAACTGACACACTTTGTGTCTGACTCTGTGTGTGTGTCTATACATGTGCAGCAAATGCTTCTGAATTATGCAAAACATCTACCTGTGTTACCCTAATTGGTCTAGAACTATAAAAGGAAGATGATGTAAACTGGAAAAAGATGAAAAACCTTTGCCTAATGACCAGTATCATGTTCCAATACATCTGAGGAATTCAGGGCTACACTTGCTGCTAAGAAAGAGGAAAGAGTTGACAAATCAAACTGTGGCTGGGATCATGAAGCAAGCAGTCTTTCCCTGCTCTTTAACCAAGATATATTTCAATTTCTCATTATTTCTTCAATCCAGGGACCTGAGAAGCAATTCCCTAGCTCCCACTTTTCTTAAAAGAGAAGGAGGGCAGGTCCCAGTGACACAGAGACCTTTTGACACCTTTCTCTTTTGGGAGTTCACATGTCATTTTTAAAAATAGTAAGAGCAATACTTTAAGCTTTGAGATATTAAGAAACTTATGAATGAATGCAACTTCCATCTAAACACATTTGAGTGTGTTGGTACAGCATTTCTGTGAATTCCTAAGGGTACACAAACAGCAGCCTCCTGACTTCAGCAAAATGCTGCCTTTATTTCACTGAATTCAGTGTTTCCTTCCATGACTACATAATTCAGATTTTTTTAGACTAAACATAAAGACTCTACTCTCCAAAACTTAGCATATGTGGCATGGCTGGAGATAGTAGATATTTCTATTAAAACAACCTATTCTTCCATATATATTTCATTTCACCAGAAACTCTGAAACTTAACAAAGAGCCATGATTACATCAGTTTGTGACACACTGCTTTTCTAGCTACAATTTTTTTTTTCAAACCCATGCTAGATACCCATTGTCAAGGTCAGGGATATTAAAAGTGATTTGTTAGATGTAAAATAATGTTTATTATAGTCTAAAGAGCAAGCCAGCTTGAAGTAATAAATTAGCGCCAGATGAAAAACTGCCAGAATTCTCTATTATACATACGTTTCCCTGGAAGGCATCCCAGATTTTTTTTCTTGATAGGCTCTTTTGCTAAAGACTCCCTGACTTATGGAGTGTGAGCAAAAGTTATAGCTCATAAAAGGGTCAGCGAGGAGCACTAAGGGGCTCAGAAAACAACAACAACAAACAAAACTCCTGTATAAACTGAGCTGTGGTTACAGCCTAAATAGTACAAACTGATGAACTGCAATAAAATGCTAAGAACAACTTATGGAGTTTACCCACATAATTGCACTGGGTCAGATACTTGTAGCATCATCAGAAATCTGAAATCTGCATGAAGGAAAAGTCCTGAATTATTCTCCTCTTCCCCACTGTTTTGCTCTGTGTTGTTTTACAGACAAGAGTTATCTCAAAGAAACAGGTAACTTGTTGAGTTATGCATTTCATTCTTAACATGAACTGTAGTGATTTGGGAACGACATAACTTGATAGTATGAAAAAGAAAAGCACTATTGATACCAGCAGGAAGGCTGGACTGCAATAGAAGATTGTTTCCCGTGCCAAGGTACATCTTGCCAGGTATACTGCAAACTGTTATCTGTTTCTATTCTTCAAAGGAAAACAACATATTCCAATTTTTTTTTTTTTTTTGTAACCGTGAGAACAAGAGAAATGGAAATGTCAACCTCTTTCTTGCTCTCTCATGCATGATTATTGACTTCACCACAATATGCTGAGAAAGCAGGGTGGGATCATTGATCACTGGAAGGGAGCATTAACAGCAGGGGCATAAGGAAGTGCTTAAACCCAAGCAGCTGCCTGTGCCTGGGAATGTGGAGAGAGAAAAGGAGGACTAGAAGTTTTCATTGCACATCTTGCAAATGCCATGTAGGTCCAGCTCTGTTGGCTAGCTGCATCATCACAAATAAGCCAAAAGGTGCCTTCAAAAGCAGTCTGCCAGCAACAAAGCAACAAAGAGGACCCCCACCAGAATGGTCAATGCTGAAAATAAAAGTCATGTTATAAATGTTTACATGATGTAAGTTTGGAGTGCAGAGTCCAATAATTCTATCTGGCTCTTCTCTCTCACTTCCGTTCTTGGCAGCTAGATAACAAGTTCAGCCAAGCAACTTACTTAAAATGTACTGACATGAATCCCCATAGTGTAAATAACATATCTTACCTAGGAAGGGTGATTATGTTCCTTTTATTCTTGAAAATACTATCTTCCCAGCCTTTTCATGAAAATTGCTTGCATTCCTCATAGAGTTTATAGTCTATAATCACAATACTGACTATTGCTGTTAATAACTAGAGGGACATGGGCGCAAATCTAAGCCATGGAGCTGACACCCCAGAGCAGAGAGGAAGTTTGAATCTGAACATTTCATCTCCAGTCTGTCTCTATGGGAAATGAATTCACAAAGCAATAATAATGCCATAAACAGCACTTAACGTGTTAGGGCTGATCCTGTCAACCCGAACTCCTCCAGCACAAAAACTCTTGGCACATCTCACACACTGCTAAAGCCTCACTGAAACTCTCTAAATGGACCTTGTGTGGGATTTAAAATCACACCACTGCCAAAAGGTGACATTAACCATTGCAGGTCCCACTGAAATAAATCTTCATGCTGGCATAATCAATACATGTGCTATACCAGCAGATCTACACATCACCTCTGCAAGCACTAGTCATCAGATTTTTGTCATCCTCCCTTTTGGGATTTTATCACCAAGGCAGGTAAACCTCATGAGCACAGAAGTCATGAAACAGATTTGGGTCATCTCCTGCAACAGAACAGCTGCTGTTGTTTGCTGTGCAGGATCAAGGCCTCTCAGTGACCCTTTGTGCAGCTCCAGCCCTGCTCAGGCTGGCTGTGCCTCTGGCAGGGACTGGCCTGGAGGGTGCTGTACCAGCTGAGAAGGAAGCCAGCAAAAAAGGCAAGTGCTGTGTTACTGCAGGAGGTACAGACATGCTGAACATGTTGGAGCAGCACAGCTCAGCTAGCTGGGATCTGTCCCCTGTCCTCACACTGCTGGCACTGCTGCAGCTTCATTCTCCAGCTGGCTACATGTGTGTCTTCCACAACAGACCAGCATTCTCCTCCTGAATACACTTCAGTACTTCTTCACTCCAGGATTTCTCTGCTGAGATTTTCTTTTCTCTTAACACATCACAGAAATTCAAGTTTTGTCTCTATCATAATGAATTTTCTGAATATTAATCCCTGGAGCAATTCCTTACCTTTTACTCTTCTACAATCTCCAATGAAAACATCAAAAATAAGAGCATAATGTACAAATCTCCCAGACAGTGAAGAATGCAAAGAACAAATTGGCATATGCAAATACCACGTTTGGATAAGATTACCTGCAGGAACAGGTACCATAAAGGTATCTGCATAGACAAGTATACAGACACATGTACTGTACCCAACTCTGTCACACAATGTTTGCACAAGAAATTCAGAGGTATGTCTGCTTTAATTTATTTATTGCAGCTATATTAAACTGCTGAATTTTTAATGTGTGTCTTCCCTCTATTGTTAAACTGCACTTCCAGAGTTTTGCCATGAAAGGAAAATGACTGTTTAAAACTGTGGAAATTGCCTTAATGACACTTAGTTATTATCACCTTTCAATCTAGACAAGAATTAAAAGCTTAAAAATAAAAGCAAAGAAAAAACATAAACACTGAGACACACTTTTCAAGTTGAAGGTGAAGAATGCCAAAAAGTAATACTCACTTGCAGCTGCCCTAGGAAACTTAGTTGAAGACAAGTCATACTGAGTTAGTGTGGATTCTTTTCACTGCATCAAAGGAAAAGCAGCAGTACAGATTGAGATCAACAGGGTGTGTGGTTCAGTAGTGTGGTTCTCAAAGGATCTTTGTCTCACACTGGCCCTCAACTGGAACTTCAATAGCTCCATGCCCTGTTGGAAATCATCATGGACAGAGGAAGATAAAGAGCCCTCAGATGAACCTCCTTGGCAGTCACAGGAGTGATGTGACATGAGCTGCTGAGAAAGAACTGCTCTCTTTGTCATACTTACCTACTCCCTTTGTCATACTTACCTGCTTTCTTTGCCATACTTAGCCCCTTATCTGCTCCAGGATACCAACCAGAAAACTTGTAACTGCAAGACAAAAAATTGACAGGAAGGAGACACGAGTTTCTGTGTTTGAATGCTAATATACAAACACCCACAGCTGATCTCTTTCTTCCTGACATACTCCCAATGGGGATTTGGAGCATACATCACAGAATTCATATAATGTGGGATGTATTTACTTGCTGCCTTAAGGCTTTCCTTAAGGTAACTTGAGAATAAAAGACTTTAAAGCTAACAAACTATACCATGAAAGAACCCAAACATCTCAAATGGGATAAACCATGTCAGCAACAAGAGCTAACAACTGACTGTCAAGCACAAGCAATGCATATCATTGAGGATAATATACAGAAGATGTACTTACTAAAACATATCTTCATGCTATATACATAAATTGAACAGTTGGAAGCCTTTCCTAGCAGAACCACAGCAGATAGCCACTGAAACTGCTGCTGGAACACAGCAATTGGGAAAATCAGCTTGGAACTCATCCTCTCACATATTGGTGTAAAACATGGCCTTTGTTTCCACTATCAGACAAAACTCTCAGAAAAACACCTTTCAAACTGGCTGCTGAACCATTTCACCTTCCCTTACCATCCCCCAGCAAAAAAGCAACACAGCTCAGGATAAATACATAAGTACTACTTGTACAATCATATTGCCCATTACTTTTAATAATGTTACCTCCATTATTTGTAATAATGTTTTCATTTGTTTCTGCTGTCTGGCAACCTCTGGCAATTTTCAAAATTAAGTCCTCTCTTCATCCAATGATGGAGAAACTGAAACACTGCAGCACTATAATATTGTTATAATTTCACTGCATCTGAAATGAATTCACCTAAACAGTGAAGATTTTTTTGGATGTATTTTCAGAGTTTTTATCTGAAGTGAGATGGTCCCACAGTATGAACAGCAATTTATAGGACTTAGCTTTTCATCCACAAATGTGGATTTGCTTAGCTTTTCATCCACAAATTTTCATCCTCAAAGCAGGGGCAAAACTTCTAGCTTTATTTCACAGACAAGGGAAAAGACAGCAAACAAGTAGTAGCTCTGCAGAAGTGCTTGTACTGAAACCCAGTACATGGAATTCTCTTCCATTATTTACTGGGAATTTATTCCTTCCATTCTCTGGGCTTCTCTCCACCTTTTCAATAACCTCCAGTAGCAACCATTAACTTGCCTGGAATTACTGAAAAAGGGAAGCTGAAGGTCACCTGTGGTTGTGAGGAGATGGGCTAGAGGCCCACAGGCAATCTGGTATCTGCTCTCTGCTGGCAGGGAGCATTGCCACATGGTTCTTTCAAATCTTCTCTGGCAGCAGGAAGATATTGAAATGCAGAATACAGCCAGGAGACATGAAGTCTAATGAAGAGCCAGAATGAATTCCTAGCCTTTTCCCACCTCAGTTCTTCTGATACAATGAAGTGATTCCCAACAAGGAGCACGATCGTTCCGAGTGTCAGAGCATGAATCAGCACATCAGCCCCCTCTGACCAGGGATCCTCCAATGGTTATCACACTATTCTCTAAGGCCTTTGCTCTGCTCATGTTTTCCTTTGCCAACAAAATGAAAGCTTCCATGTTTTATTTGTAGGATCTGTCATAGCACCTCATTCAGGGCAAAGAAGTCTTGCACTAACTTATGCTGCATATTTCAGTCCTGGACAGGCTCAAATTAGTTCAGACACTACAAGAAGTCCTACAAAATTTATCCTTAAGCACCAGTGAAACAATGTTAATATGCTTGAACACATGCTTCTCTCAGTTTCTGACAGTCAATGTTCAGGGACCATATTGTCGTCCCATCTTGCATTTTTTCATACATCCTTTTTGTCATGGTGCAACTCTACCAAGAACCTGTCACTCAAGGCTTTGCAATAACTAAATATAAGGTTATTTTGTGACCTGTGTATATTCTAAAGGAGCAGAAGCAAATTAAAGCAGTAGATACAAGCCTTCCAAATAAGACGCTCTAGTTTCCAAAGATATGTAGGGATCTAAGGATTAACTTGCATGAGGCTTGGGCAGCCTCACCTTGAACACTGTGTGTAGTTTTGGCCACTGCAATATAAAAAAAAGATCAAACTGTTAGAGAGCATCAGAAGATGGAGAAGGGCCTCGAGGAGAAGCCTTATGAGGAGTGGCTGAGAGCACTTGGTGTGCTCAGCCTGGAGAGGAGGAGACTGAGGGGACCCCTCATTGTAACCTCAACTTGCTCATGGGGGGAAGAGGAGGTGCAGACATTGATCTTTCCTCTCTGGTGACCAGAGACAGGACCAAGGGAAGAGCATGAAGCTGAGTCAGGGGAGTGTTAAGTTGGATATTAGATCAACATTCTTCCCCCAGGGGGTGGTTGGGCTCTGGAACAGGCTCCAGCTCAGTGGTCACAGCACCAAGCCTGACACAGCTCAAGAAGCATTTAGACAATACTCTTGGGCACCTGCTGGACTCATGGGGATGGTGCCCTGCAGGGCAGGAATTGGACTTGATGGTCCTTGTAGGCCCCTTAAGACTCAGCATTTCTGTAATTCTGTGCTATGCCCTAATTCCAGAGGAACCCTTAATTTTTACAATATTGTCTGGTTCCTTGAGTTCTGCTCAGTATGTACACAGCTGCTAACATCAATCAGGATGCAAGAATTCCCTGCCTGCCCATCAAAGTCTCTTGATCTGGCAGATGTTCTCATGCATGACAGCAATCAGAAGATGCCATTCTTTCAAAATGCAGCCAGAGAGCATCCTCTGATCAAGTGTTCATGTGCAAGAGGGAATTCAGAATTCACTGGACCAGAAAAGAAGGAGAAGCCATTAGGAGCCCACCTCCCTAGCCAGGTGGCCAAAGAGCTCACCTGGGAACTGTTTTGAACTGAGGTGAAACCCTGACTTCTGGTGAATTATTCAGTCACTACCTGACAGATTCATTCCCTTCCTTGCACTCACTCTCCCAGACTAAGTTGTATTCCTTAGAGGCATCAACACAGCTCTCCCAGGAGAAAGAAGGTGGCTGAAGACTCTCCTACCTGAGGAGCCTCTGAATATTGGCTTCCTCATTAAACTGCTGGATTATTATATACAAAAGGGGCTAAAATCACTTTTTAAACCATATTATTTCTACCTAATTTTTGAAAGAGCTGCATCTTTAGAAAGAAAGCAACTATCCTGGGGAGGGTTGTTTAAACAATGAATCCACAGCTCCTGCCTTATATAGGCCGAGTGAACCACCTGCCTACATATCCCCAGCTGAAGATTCAGTGCCCTGCACGCTTCCTGAAGGTTTTTACACTGTTTTCCATGCCCAAACCAGCCTGTGCAGCCTTGGGAGCACTGCACAGCCCTGGGCTGCTGCACACAGGGCATTGAGCCCCCCCTGCCTGGGAACCACACTCCTGCCTGATCATCTAAAAGCTGTAGACAAAGGACATCAATCAGCAGTTTCTCTCATCTCACTGAGCACCCACATGAGCACCAAACCCTCTGCATTTCCCTTCCAAACTGATCTGGCCATGATCCTCTGCAAACTGATCAATTCCTCCCTTCTGCCCACTATGCTGAAAAGATGGCAAGGCTGGATTTCAAGGAGCAATTTTCAATTTTCAATTTCAATGGAGGAACTGGAAGGAGAAGGAGGGAGTCCAAACCTAGAATAAGAAACTGTCCACCTGAAGAGTATCTAGAGTTGGCTGAAAAGAGATGGGCACAGACAAACTCATCTGTCTTTAAGGTCAAAGACAGCTTCATCACCCACCCATCCCAACAGGGAACTTCTTTACTTCCTCAGAGCTGCAGTGCAACAGCTTTGTAGAAGAAACCTGAGCCTTTCAGGGGTGCAACATCAACTCAATGAGACTAAAAAACATGAAAACCTTTCTCTGTGTGTGATGTGTAGCAGTCATTGTTAGCTCTCAGGAAACTAATGTCCTTTTGCAATCACAAATCAATTCTGTACAAAACCTAGCACCTAGCACAAAGCTACCTGAATCCAGCTGTGACTGACCAATGTGAAAACCTGATGCTGCTCTCTTTCCTTTTTTTCATACGCTGTGCTCCTGTAATGAAAAGATTAGGTATCTCTTTTAAAATAAACATAAAATTTAAAATAAAATTGTGTGAATGAGGTGAAAAAACTTTGACAGAGAGAGCCAGAATTCTGCAAGAATAACTGGCAGACATTTTGCAGTTTTACAGTGGTTGTAGCCAGCACTTCTGCAACAAAGGGGAGTTTCAATTACTCTGGGGCACCAGGCACAGATTGAAACTCATATTTTCTTATCTATTTAAAATTGCTCAAATAAGCATAAAGCAGTGGTGTAATCAGAGAAACTGTTTCCATTAATCTTTATTTAGATTTTTTTTAAAATAGGCCATAAAGTTAGTTTATAGGGATGATCTTTCCTTGCACGCAATCTCACAATGCACACAATACCTGTGGGTTTACCCAGGCACTATTCCCACTGAATCTACAGGGATTTTTTTTCCTGATTATAGAGCACAGAGTAATTTCCAGTATTTTATATTAGTTATCTCTAAGATGAGTATTGCCAGTACTAGAGAAACTTTAAACAGAGAAGCAAGACTATGGTAGCTTTTGCCTGAATTTTGCTAACTATGACATTTTAGAAGCCCAGAACCAGCTGTTATTAAGGTCCCTGGGTACATGTTAGGGCAGCACAACTTTTGATATTCTACATTTAATTAGAACTTTAGCTGAAATATATTGAGACAATAGTCAGGATAAAAGGTCTCCATCTCCTTCAATCAAAAGAAATTATACTCTCCAGCACAGCTGTTAAAGAGAAAGCTATATTGTTGCAAATTCTAATTACAAAAAAATAGAAAAACAATTCAATTACCTCACAAGTATTCCTGTAAGTTACTCATACAGAGCACATGAATGCTGTATCTTCATTACAAACAGTACAGACATGCATTTATTCCTAGTACACCAACAATTGCAGTAGATGATGTAATGTGTATAAAGCAGACTGCTAAGAGGAGAGACTCATTTGGGTGGTTTACCTGGAAATAGGAAAAAATGCACTAACCCAAGATACTGCCATTAACTTCAGCAGGCTTTGGATCAGGCTCTGCTTGCCTGCCTAATTAGGGCTCCTCTGGTTGCTGGCAGCCAATTTCCAGCTCTCCTGCTTGCTGCTGACTCCCCTGCTCTACCCCCCAAGGAGGTGGGAGTTGGACAGCACAGAAACCAAATACTCCTTTACTAAACACAAACATGGATGGCTCCAAACGTGCACGCCGAAACGCTGCTCAGCCTTAACAGTGTTTCCTTTGCCATATGGAAATTGTTGCATGCTCCAGTCCAAGGAAAACACAGATATCCCAAACCTCGCTCTGAAGCCCAGCTTTCAGCACTCTGGAGCAGGCTGGAAAGCTTTGGCAGTTTTATCAGTGGGGTTTAATTGCCATCTAGTGGGAACCATGTGCAATTCCTGACTTTCCTCCCAGAACAACTTTTATATTGGCAGGACATAACTACCCAGAGGGTGTTTCCACTGCCTCTGCTCACCTGGACAGGGATCTATTTTTTCTGGGCCAGGGGGTGTCTATCAAAACAAAGCAGTGGTGATGCCCTTTTGTCCTCAAAGACAAAACTATGCCTAAACTGAATAAGCCACACACTTTCCAGAGGTCTGAGAAACAAGCTATTCCTCTATGCCATTCCTAATGTGATGTTTTCAAAACTCTGGAAAGACTTAAACTATAATACCCAAAGCTGAGACTAAGGCACTGGTAAGAAGATACTGCAATGCTTGGGAATCATCATTAAATTTCAAGTACTTATAAGGAAAGAAAAAACACAGTTTTTCACTTATGAGTTATTAAATCCTTAGGACTAACTCAACAAGTAGGCTAACACTAATTTACAAACATATAATAAAAAATATTTTCTTATTTTCCAAGTGTAAAGCACTGAGCCTACCAGCAAACTCATTAAGCAAAAGCAATTTCCATTTATAAGAGCTTAGATTCAGCTTTCCAAATGCCTCATTTCTATTCTTCCAATTAGCATGCCACATATGGAAGATATTATACCAGCTACCCTTCACCTTTTGTCCTCAAAGCTATGAGAAGGACCAAGTGTTCCTTATTTCCTGATGAATCCTTAATTACCTGCAATATGACATATTCCTCCTTTTCTCTTTTTGATCTCCTAAAATCTAAAAGGCAAAGGCAACAGGGCACCATATCTTACTCTGACCCTTCCATTTTATATAGTTCCCAGTAACTGACTTTAAATAATAAATATTTGGAAACACAGAGTACCCTTTCAGTCTGTCAGTGTCTTCACAGAGCTGGTAATCTCTTTGTTAAGGTTCATGTCCATGACCAGTTATTCCTCAAAGGGCAGCAGAGATGTGCAGACAGCAAACTGCTGAGGGCCCAGGGTGATGCCAGACGCATCAGACCCAGCTATCCAATGGTCATCAGGCACCAGAGCACAACCAGCACTTGGTTTATTACATGACTTCAGGTCTCACATCCCATGAGTTAATGTGGGCATCACAGGCTGGCACACACAGGAGGGGAGAAACAAGGAAATGCTGGAGTCATCAAATGTGCCTGTGCCTAATCCCTGCTCTGAGAATGTTCCAGTTCCACAACACTCCTGATAATAGCAAAGTATGGCAAATGACATTTTTCATCTAACAAGCCCTACAAAATGCATATGCATATGTTTTCATTTAGCATCTATCCTACATCTACACAAGTTGCCAGATAAACTAAACTCAACATGCCTACTTGCAAAAGAAAAGCCAGCTAGATGTGGCTTTTAGCTGTCAGCCTGGAGCTCCCATGTGAGTGTACCTTAATCAGGGCTGGATTAGCATTTAAGATATACATTTTCTGTAAATTTAGAATCTTGAAGTTACTGTCTGGTTTATGCTGGCGAAGAACTCTTGCATAAAGTTGACAGAGCTTGCATTTGTCTCTGCATCTGTCAGGATTATCAAATGCTACTTTATACCCAGGACAGTGGAGACAATGACTCCAGTAAGACTGCCACTCTGAAGGGCTTTGCTTCATAGTGACTTTATTAAAGCAGAATAAAAAATTCAGTCTCAGTGGATGAGCTAGGTCTGCATTTTGCTTAGGCAGTATTGTGGTATGCATCTGCCTGCTGGATTCAGAAAGTGTAAGAATAGCATAAACCTATTCATTTCCTTTTGATATTTTGCTCTAACCTATTTTGGAATAGGATGGCACCAAAGCAGCTCAAGCGGTTTTCCAGTGAGTGTGTCTATGGGCAAGGACTGTCTCTCCTGACACATTTATCTAATTGCAATTAACAGAAGTCCTGTGTGTTAAAGTCATACTTTATAGTACATGGCAAGTGAGGACAAAAAGAATGTGACCTGCTGATAAAACAATAACCTTATTGAAAGAAGTTCATTATCCCCAAATGATCTGACCTTATTTGCTAATACTGCCTTTCTACTTCAGGCTCCTGAACTCTCAGCTACAAGAAAAGCCCAATCACATGCTCAAATCCATGTTAAAGAACAGTTAATAACTCAACACTTTCTGAATTATTATGTCCTTGGGATGTGGAGCTGCTGCTTCAGTCAGTACTTTTATTTCTGAGGTAGCCATGATTCCACCTGGAAACAACACAGTTATCTCATATCCACCAAGACAGCGAGATTCCACCTGCCTCCTGTCACCCTCTGGTATCTCAGCTTTCCCTGCTCTTCAGTGCTACAGCTGAGGAAAATAAGAAGAGAAAGAGGAGTGGCCTGTTGCATAAGGTGTGCTGAGCTCCCCACAGGTCTGGCAGAGGTTAAGGTGGCACCAGGCACGGATTGCCAGGACAATTTTCTGAACGATTGCTCCACAAGGCTGGCTCAAGCCTGACCAGCTGCAAGGCAAGCTGAGGCTCTCCAGCCTGCAATTGCTGGGCTAACTCACCACATTTAGGGGCAATGTGACCACCCTACACCTAAGTGAATGATTTAAAGTGCTCAAAGTATCCAGCCAGACATTTTGTGACAATCTGCTAATAGTCGTTAAAATTCTCAAATAAAACAACCTCACATCTCAATGCCAAAATTAGTTTAATTATTTACTGTGCTCATAGGGACTAACTTTATACCATACAAACCAAACTGAAAAGCAGTAAGTACGGTGGTTTTGGGGTTTTTTTTCCAAAACATGATTAATAAAATAGTAATAATGTATCAGAAAAACACAGACGCAACATAATAATTATCCCTCACACTTGAATAGCACGTTTCATCTGAGAAACGCAAGGTACTTGAAAGACTAAAATTAATTCTAATTAAACCTCACGGCATCCTGCGGAGTTATATGACATTTACAGAGTGGTAGGTGGGACTCAGAGGTTTGGTAAGTTGCACAGGATGATCAGTTTGTCATTGGTGGAGTCAGAACAAAAAACAAGATCCTGACTTCAAGTTCTATTTTAACTGCTAAGCCACCTTTCCTCTTCTGTCCAGCACCAGATTTTCTGCTGTAGTAAAATGACAGATGAGGCAAAGGGAAGAGCAGCCTATTTATATTCCAAAATTTGAGATTTAATGACGAGTTAAATTGTTTTAATAACTGACTATTTTCTTCAGGCTCTATATATGCTTCTCCATTCCCTGGATTTTAATCTCATACATAGTCTAAGCATGTTGAATCAAGCACTGTAAGGATAGAAATTACCTCTGGAAGAGAAAGAGGTTTTTGTCTGTCCACACAAGATGCATTTTCCAAATCTAGAAAAATTTCAAAGTACACATAATAACAGCAGCCATCACAAGTAGTGCTTTCCATTAGAAACACTTGTTCAAACATACATATTTAACTAACTGTATTTTAATCAGTTTTTTTTCTTTTAATAATTATTCAATTCTCAGGAAAACAAAAGAGAAACTGAAGAATTCAGACAAGATAGTGGGAGATGAAAAAGAAAGAAGGTGCCAATCAGATAATTGCTTAGACTAAAGATAAACACTTCCTAAAGCATAAGAATAACGTTTCACATTACAAGAGATGTAACATCTGCAAAATAGAAGATTTTTTGTCTTTTTTTTCTTAGCTTATAGTTATTTAAACCATAAGGTAGAAAAAAGTGCTTTTTTCAACTAGTGAATCTTGTTAAATATCCCTCAAATCTATTATTTGAAAAATATCAGCAAACTTAATAATTACAGCAATTATTTGAAGGTCATCAAGGAAGAGATTTCATCTACAAGAACCAACTCTTCTGGATTCTTAGTTTCATCAATGCAATTCAAAATGTCATTGATTTTCATTAAGAATATCATACATAATTTGGGAAATGGGGACAAAACTATTACTAACTTCCAAAGAAAATTCAATTTTCACGGTTCCATATCCTACATAATTCCCACTGGCCAAACATCTGAGGCTGACAGCATTTACATGCAGTTTAACACTACTGTCCATTCTACATGAAGGAAAGCAGGACAGAAAATTATAAATCTGATTGGAACCACCCATAAAAGGACAAGATCAAGGAAATGACAATAGACAGGACAAATAATTATGCTTAAAATTACCAAAATACATAACACAGTCTGAAGTTTATTTAAAAGTGGGTCTGCTGAATTTGCCTTTTTTTAATAGAAAAATTACCTATTCTGATGAGTTGAAAACCACTTACTATTTTTGTGTCACAGTATTTAAAAATCTGGCTTATCATGAGTAATTTCTGGCACTAAGATGCACAGAATGGGACACAGATCACAGAACAGCTGAGGCTGGAAGGGACTTTTGGAGGCCCCTGGTCCAGCACCCTTGCTCAGCACAAATCTAGCTACAGCAGGCTGCTCAAGGCTCAGCTTCAAACAGCCCAAGAGCAGGGACTGCCATCTCTTTGGGTAGCCTGTTCTAGTGCTGGACCACCACCCTAGTGAATAAAAAATTCTCATATCTGGTTGAAACATCTGTTGTTATAATATGTGACCATTGACCTTGTGTTTTGTTGCATCCCTCTGAGTAGAAAGAGGAATTAAACAATTCCTGAGGCTCCTTTTCCACAATGACATGACCATGTTTGGTATCTGAACTCCTACATCTTGTCCATGTAACCCAGAAGAGTAAGGGTGTTTGGTTTTTTTTTTTTTAATTTTTGAGTTGAAGACTGGGTATTTCATGTGGCTTAGGAGCAAACTGTAATTAATTAAACTGAATAGCTGGAATCACCAACAGAAAAACCTTAGCATGCATTCTGGAATGAACAGGTAAACTAATGCACAAAAAACCAGGTGGCAAAGCACTGCACCAAGGAGGGGTCACTAATAGAAAATTCCTTGCAGCTACAGAGCCCTCACACAGACCATCACATAGGACTTCACTCTTTGCTGCTGTTGTTTGGGTTCCAGGTACACGAGGTACAGAGCAGAGCTGCTCTATTGCAGTAGCAGATCACCTTGCCTCACATCTACCAAGCTTTTCCTGAGGAAAACCTCTCTCAGATGAACTTCTACTTCCTAATTTAGCAATGAACCCTTCCTCTTTCTTTTACTCTACCAGCAACGTTTCCTGTTTAAAATGTATTTTGCAATTTTGCCGAGTCTTTACATCACTGGGGAGGGGTTGGGGGGGTGTATTTATTTTTTTCAGTGTAGAGTTTTGAACTGAAATTGTAGTGTTAAGATGGTACAGGACACCATAAGGGGTAGGATAGGAAACTATTCCACAAAGGTCAGAAAATCGCTTGTTTGCTGCTTGTGCTTGCTATCCCTGAACACTTGCATGACAGAGCTAATCCTATTTAATAAGCAGACACTCGTTTTATGAGAATTCTGTTTTTACAATCCTCAGCTTCTCAGAGTCTATAATCCAATTTTTATTCACTTCAATCTACAAAATAATTAAAACTTCCATGCACTGGTTTTTGGTTTGGTTTAGTTTGGTGTTTTTAATGGAGAGACAAGGAAAAAGAAGGCCAAAAATTGAATTAATTCCATTTGAAAAATCCTAGTTTCACTGACCAATGTTTCTTTTTCTTTTCAGTGTCAAAACTCAGAGGATCAGAAAGGAAATTGTGTGATAAGCTTCTGTTTTGCCACAAGGGCCTGCTTTATTACTTTCCAGGTAGCCATTAACCTCTGAAGCAATGGACTGGCGTGTCAATCATTTAATTGGAGCAACAGGAGGAGAATGACTCTGTGGTTAGCACAGAGCACTGAAAGGCAAAGAGAAAAGTTTCTGTAAGAATCCTGAGTAAATTTCATCAGGGTGAGGCTAAGACCCACAGAAGTGTTAATAATTCATGGTATCCTGCCCAAGATATCTAAACTGCCAGAGCTACTAAGCACCAATTGTTCTGTGAAGAAGACTGAGTTCCTGATTGTCCATCATGGGCATGATCATCCAAAACCAGGCATTCAAATTTTCAAGATTTACTTTGCAAATATAAAGGCCTCAGTCTTTAGGACTCAAAATGTGTGCTTGAAATATTTATGTGACTCTGGAGTTGATTTGATGTCCCTGTGATGCTAGGGTGCAAAATGTGTGATAGGATCAGGATCACTGGCTAAGTAATCCAGCAATACAGGCAAATATGCTTCCTATAAACGCCTGCTTGGCTCTCAGATGCTTTCAAATGAAAACAAACAAACAAAAACAAAAACAAGATTGTGTTATGAAATAAAAATAACCAAAGGCTCACTGCAATAGGTATTTACAGCTTCTCTTTATGAAACAATACAGTGTGAGGTCCAAGGAATGCACATAAGAGAGGAAGGTATATATTTATTTAATCACATGTGTGCAACTTAGAATATTGTGCAAGAAAACATCGAGGAGGTTGTGATCTGTGTGCTGCTTTGGGCTGGGGTGGGTTAATTTTCTCCACAATGGTATGGGGCTGTGTTTCAGGTGTGTGGTGAACACAGTGTTGACAACAGAGAGACATTTTTGTTATTGCTGGGCAGGGCTTGCACAGAGCCAAGGCCATTTCTGCTTTCTGTACTGCCACACTGGGAAGAACATTGCAGGTTCACAGGAGGAGACACAGCTGGGACAGATGACCCAAACTGACCAAAGGGATACTCCAGACCATCTGACATCATGCCCAGTGTATATGAAGTGGGGGTAAAAGGAGGAAAGGGGGATGTCTGGAGTGATGCAGTGTAGTAATTACATATCCTCTGAAGAGAGACATGGTTCTCCCAGGAAGATCCTGAGAAGCTGTGTAGAAGCTGTGGGAAACTTAGAGGAAAGAATTAAAACAATTATTATCTCTCTTTCTGTGACCATTGTTTATAGATATGGTTCTCCAGAGTGTGCTGTTCATAGGTCACCAATGGTGTGAGAGGTTTTCACTTTGAGACCAATCAGGGGTCAGCTTAGTGAGTCAGACTATAAAAGTCAGACTTTTTCCTAATAAAGGAATTCTATTTCACCTTCTGATGACTGGAGTCATTCATTCTGTCCCTGACTCAACAGTGTCAAAGGAGTTTGTCTTCCCAAGTCACTGTTATGCAGGATGTGGCCCTCCTCACCTGGAGATGGCTGAACACCTGCTTCCCATGGGAATCTGTCAAGTAATTCCTTGTTTTGCTTTGCTTTTGTGTGCAGTTTTTGCTTTCCCTATTAAACTGTTTTTACCTCAACCCACAAGTTTTGCAGCTCCTACTGCTCCAATCCTCCCTCAGATCCCACTGGTGAGTGAGTGAGTGGCTGCATGGGCCTTGGTTCCTGGCTGGGGTTAAACCACAACAACCACCTTCTATTTTAACTCTTAGCATTTTGCAACCACAGATCATCTGTTACCAATTGCTTCTGTACCAGTTTCCACTTTCCTATTGTGTAAAACATTGTTTATTTAGTGTATTTCTTACAGCTCCACTAACCTTAGTTCAATGAGGTCTCAGATACCCCTGTAGTATCCACACTGCATGGCCAAGAGTGTCTCATTGCTGCTGGGGGGCACAGTGGAGCGGGTGGATAGAGAGACACAGTTACTGAAAACCTAACAAGGGTTTTTTTCCAAGCCACCCAAGTGTTTAAAAATAACAGTCCTGCTTTGAGGACAAAAAGCAAGAGGATGAACAGAAGCAGGCAAAGATAAAGCTCCACTAATAAAATACTCAGGATTTCAAAAAAGAATTGACCTGACCAGGATGCTTGGATAGGAGCCATCCTGTTCTTTACAGGCCTAGACTCTTACTGTTATTTTTTAAATTCAGTGACAATGCAAAAAGGCTTTTTGCTGGAGTTGAATGAGCAGAAGTAGATTTGGTTTGGAGTTTTTTTAACATGAAAATCATTTGTTGCCCATTAAGATATCCAACAGCTTCCTTCTTTTCAGCTTTTCTTAAAACTAGATTTTGCAACTTAATAGGATACCTCTAAATAAATGACACAAGCCCTAGTGCAGGGTTATGGCACCCAGACACTGCAGCAACAAAGCACTCACTGCTGAAAAGCCTCCTTAATTCCAAGAACTAGCTAATATAACTACTTTGTTTTCAAATGCTTAGTCTCACAGATTTGCTCTCCATACTTCCCAGCATAGAAACATAGTTTTCTTTAGAAAGTTCAAGTTTCAATTTATTTCTTCCCTTATCACAAGTCTGTCCAACTCTGCCCTCTTGTCACTGTTTCACCTTAGAAAATGCACCAGACTAGAACTATTTCAGCTCTGTGTTCAGAACACACCATGGCCCACACAGGTCTTTTTAGAATCCCATCTTTGCTCACATCCTCTCCACTAGAACAGAAAAATGTTACATGCAATTTCCACACAAGGTCATAAGTTCTTTCATAAGTTCTTGCCTAACTCATCAGATGACTCACTTAGAATTTATATAGCACTTTACTGATACCAAGTTGCAAATATTTATAGGTGGCAAGGAAAAAATTGCAAGATCACTAGGCATTACATTTAGTTTCACATTTAAGATATATCTGGGATTACAAACTCAGAACCATCTGGTTGATCTCATTGAAAAAGCTCATTGTCAGATCCCAGAGCAGACTTACCAGGTTGGACATTGAAGAAGACACATCTGAAACCAAACAAATCTGATACTGTTGCTGATTCCTTCTATCCCATCAATTCAGTGCAGTGAAAATTCATCTGCAATGTGAGACATGTCACTTGTACCCCAGTCTGTGTGAGGGTCTAAGCCAGAAATCCTTTACAGGCGCAAGTGCCATTACATTCCACTGGACAGTCACAATATGATGCACAAGAAACAGAGAATGAACCCTTAGCCTGTGGTTGCAGCATTAAATTGTCAAGAACAGCAAACTGAGTGACTTCAGTGAAAACCAGCAGTGACAGTGACAGGAGAGCCCTGCTGATCACCCTGCCCTTGCTGAGCCACCCAGCCCTTTCACTGGGTGAGGACCCCGATGTGCAGGGCAGGTTTGGGGTTTCCAGCACAGGCACTGTAGGAGGGGCTGCCTTAGATCATAGTTACAGGTTACACATCACATCACAGGCCAGGCACCCTGCCCCATATCCTGCAGCAGCCCTGATTTACTGAGTGAGTAAATTTACTAAGTGAGTAAATCAGAGCTGCCATGCAGAACCACTCACAGCATATCACAGGCAATGGTCCTCAGTTACACATATAAAGACAGAACCATTTTTGCAGACTTCATTCCCAGATTCTGAAACACTGAATTAGGTTCAATCTACGTGAGATAAAGCAGCTCCTGGATCTGAACTTTTATTCAGAAGCATTCCAACTCTATCTGTTCATCTGTTCACTGGTCATGCCTTGTCACCCAAAAGCAGCTGATGGTTAAATATCTACCATATAGAATACCAGAATGGATCTTGTCATTCCAAAATATTGCCACTTGTCCTCTTCAACTCTGCTCTGCTGGTTGTTTTTTGCCCTAGAAATGAACAGAAATTTAAAGAAAACCAGGTAATTTGAGAATTTCACAGAGAAACCCATCCTGTGTGGAGTATACATGTGTTTATGAGTGCCAGTGATCTTCTTTATCCTTGGAGGCATAGGAGAAAATGAGTCTTTATTTTCTTCTGCTGCTGGCCTCCCTGATTCATGTTACCTTTTCACCCCAGTTAACATTCTTGTTGCAAGGAGCATGCAAAAATCAAAGAAACAACCATGCACAGCTAGGGCTAGTGCCCTGTTTTACAACACAAAGGAGACGGCTGTAGGCATTCTGCAGAAATTGAAAGGCTAGGAAAAATGGGTGTGTTGGGGTATATGAATTTTAACTTCATAATTACCCTGTTATTTAAAGCTAATGAATAATTACTACAGCAACCTTGCTGTCATACAGCATACACCTACTCACCCAGAGCTCAAGCTGAAACCAGAGAATCACATTTGGGGCCCCAATCCTCCAAACACATCTTGTTGAGTTTAACACCTGGTTTGCCAGCATCTCATGGCATTACTCTCAATTTACCCAATCAGGTCCTTCAGTGGCATTCATTGGTCTCAAAACAGTTTCAGATCAGAAATCACATCAGGGGTGTTATGCTTCAAAATTATTCACATTCATGTTTACATTCATCTTTCAATTCTTCCTTGGAATTACTTCTAGTATTTTTAAGTGCTGAACTTTCCCTCAGAGGTGCTGCTGACAAGGAAAGAACAAACCCAAGCCCTTTCATTTAGTGATCCACAATAACTGAGGAATCCCAAAAGTGAAAGTGAATCCAAGCAAGCCGTGATGAGAACTTTTGCAAATCTTCTAACATTAGAACTTTGAAAAATTAAGGCACTAGAGGTCTATATTCTCCTCTGCAAATCCTGCAATAGAGCTAGTACTAAAGAAGTTAAAATGGCTCTCTTATAAGCAAGATTTATCTGTATCTGCCATTAAGTAAAACAGATTTTCTGACAACTTGGGCTCCTGTATGGGAATCAGAGTAAAAACAATGTTTGACAAAAAAAAAATATAGAAAATACCAACCTCAAATATGCTTTCCTCCTATTATCCCCTCACCATGGAAAACACAGGAGAAAGGCTGACTCTGGTAAAGAGTGGTGCAAAAGCAGATGAAATCCCACTACAACTCAGCGTTACCATGAATAAATAAATACTGTATTACCCTAATGGAAAGCAGGTAGACTTTATTCAGCTGCCTTATCAACAGTGAAATCACTGTTTCACACACCACAAAACCAGAAATGGGCCTGCTTTTAGGCAAATGTGGGGTTTTGCAGGGGGAAGGGTTGGGTTTTTGTTTCAGGTTGGTTGGGTTTTTTGTTTGTTTGAAAGACAACCATGGAAGAGTGCAGGAAAAGAATGCAAGCTGTCTCACATAGCAAAGTACTGACCCCAGCTCACTTCTGAGTAGAGCAAAAAGAATGTGGGCAATGTCTCTCTTGCCAGAAGAGAGGAATAGGCCAGCTCTTCCCTTAGCAGCACAAGAAGAGATGCAGAGAGACATAGTGAGGAGCAGAACCTAGAACAGAGACTTAAATTCACCCCATCTCTTATGGTTTCTGTCATAACAGTTCCAGAGTTCTGGCTAAATATGCTTATTTGTGCACTATCACACAGGATAATCAGGGTGATCTAATTGTTATGACCACTAAAATTGAAATGTGGATATTAACTAGGACTATCTACACTGTAAAAGATTTAGGACTAATTTCTAACACTCACCACTTAAAATTTGTGTTCAGCACTCATCCTTCTCCTCATCAATACTGTTGTGATGATACTTTTCAGCTAGAGTTACTGTCTGTTGGTATAATGTAAAAGAAAAATTATCAGCAATATATACACTGTCCCGACATAAAGCAGAGTCAGTTAAAATATATGAGATTACATTGTTTTCTTAGTTAATCTCAGAAGTATTTTGATATTTCTAATGTAACAAGCTCTACAGAAGAGTTGCACAAAATATCCATTATGGACATCCTAGCAGCCTGCACCACCTGCAGGCCATCCTTTCCAAGGTGGTTTGCTCATTTTTAGCAATATTTCTAGAATCACCTTGACATGGATATCAAATTTTACACAAAAAATAATGACATATGATCCCCATTTTAATGCTGAGAGAGACCTGAGATTTCCCCTGACTAGAAAGAGAATAAACAAAAATTGGGTAAAATTTCTGGACTACATTGCTACCATTAAAACAATTCCCTTTAACAACCAAATGTAGATCCAAACATCCTCAGCTCTATTTCTCTAACCATGTGAAGCACAGACTAAATGCATATAAATGTTTGTCATCTTTGGAACTAAAACACTAAGCATGATTTCCTTTGAATTTATTTAATTCTTATACAACCCCAGCCATAAGAAAATTTTACTTTCAGAAGGCATTTCTTACCTGAAAAATAAACTTACTATTATTTTAAACACCTGAAGTACATTTGACACCAAACAGAGTACATAAAGACAGGAAATACATGCATAATGTTAGGTCAACTCTCTGCTGAAACCTTTATTTTCTTAACCTCTGTGAGGTCAAGTTCTCCACAATAACCTGACTGTTCACTGCTTTGCAGGTCTGAGCCCCAGGACAGGATTAGCCAGAATCAGCTGGACAGACACAGGCCTAAACCACTAAGGAATGATATGTATATGGGATTTCCAGAATGCACAGTAATAATTCCAAGTGCAAACATTTGTTCTAGCTGTCCTCCCTTGACAGCATCAGAAAGAACATGACCAGTACCTTGTTATACAGGGTAAAATAAACCAAATCTCCTCTTTGTGGATATGAAACAAGAAACTGAAAATTCAGGGAAGGATTGAAGTCCCAGCCCTTTAGCTGGTGTCACCTGTGATATGGTGAGAATGGCAGACAGGTGTTAGCATGGAGATAGGCAAGAAGTCAGCCTAAGGCAAGCAACTTCACATGTAGGTAGCAAAAAAGCACCAAAACTTCCAGGTAGGCAGTGGACACTGCTCTAGTCAGGCTTCCTGGGTCACAGGACAGAAATTCATAACTATGAACACAGCACAGCTACCAAAAAAAAATCCCACAGGAGGAGAGGTCAGGGTGTTTTCTCAGGGGAACACAGTGATGGAAGTTTAGCACTCCAAGCTGTTCCATTTTTCAGAGAATGAACAGTAAAATAAGTCATTATTAGAGTGGAAAGTGTTCTGCTCTTGGCCTCCTTTTAAGACTGCTTTTCCCCCTAGTCCAGGCATCATGCAATGAGCACCAGGTCCAAATAAAAATCTATCACACAACAGAGCTTCTCTGCTGTGTTCTGTGCTACCTCTCCCCTGGGAACTGTTGCAAAAAATGCTGGTTGCTCTGCAACAGGATAGTGGAGTAATAAAAGAAAGACATTGACAGTCATCCCACTGTGGACTTCAGGAGGGGAAACACTGTGTATCTCTTCACAGGCAACCTGATTTATCTGGTGTTTGTCACGTCTGGGGTTCATCACCTCCTTCTGTCAGAAAGAGGATGGAAATTATGAAGAGAATAATGAATGTAAATCACAAAGACAAGAAGAGAGCCTTTTCCACTGAAAGGATGGAGGAGGAGGGAGAACAGCCTGGGGGTGTAGGGAGCAATCCAGAGCTTGTCTGCAGGGGAAGAAGGGTGAACTAAATGGGGAGAGTGAGCATAGCTGCCCCTGACCATCAAATGTCTCAGGAATAAAACAGCACTGGTGTTTGCCACTTTACAACACACTTTTGGCTACCTTGCTTCCATCTGTTTGGGCCCTGACACCCTGCATGTTTGACTCAGTGTGAGTTGCCCTACACACCAGGCTCTCCTGAGATACCCTCCTGACACTTGGGGAAAGAGAGGCAAAGAAAGACCAGGCAATTGAGGACAGTGACTGTGCATCACAAGCTCTGGTTCTCAATTCACTTAAAAGGGAAAAATTAGTCAGCTGGATAGCACAAACATTGCTGAATCTTTGCTATTAAATGAAACTAACTTTCATTATTTCTGCACCTGCCTTGTAATTGTGACAAGCAGGGTAAATGCAAATGTATTCTAGTTAATATTAGTTTTCTGAAACCACATAAAAATGAAACAAAATTTGGATTTGGAATATTCTCCATGTTGAAACAAAGCTTTATAACACCTTTTGCAACAGCTATAAAGCTGTTGCTGCATATCAAAACAATAAAAAGACAGCCTGGTGTGTGTTAATGTGGCAGTATTACAGTACATTACACCTCTTAGCTATTTTTATAGATTTATAAGAACTGAATTTCCCAGTTATTCCATCTTCCCACAGGCCCCATTGTCACGGATATAAGTCATTCACGCATTCACTGTATGCAAAATGTTAGATACTGAGTGCCCAGGACCAGCCCAATTACTCACACAAAGAAAAGGACCATGAACAGCTTCCCACCCAGATTCAAAGCTATCATTTACTTCCCTTAATTCACTTCTTTTCAGAAAGGCAGGAGCTCTGACCAACCACAGAAACAGAAAGAATGAAGCAGCCAGTATTTCAGTTCCGTGATATATCCTACAATAACTCAGTACCAAAAGAGGTGGGCATTGGAATTTGGGTGAAGAGTTTCAGAAGGCCAGTAAGTGAAAGGGGCCTGTAACAAGCCTTATGTTTGTACAGCCAGCAAATCCATTATTCAATATCCTCCTTAGAATATGCTTGATTTCATGGATTAGGAGTTTGTATGAAGTCTTTGTAACATGTTTCCCTCAGCTCTATTTCCATCATTAGCTTTTTTCCATGGGAGATCTCCAGACATGAGCCATAGAAAAGTCACCTGAGTTACTGAGAAACAGGGAATAAAATACCTGCAGGGATTTCACAACCATGTCCAGAGACATACATTATTTTCAGATGACTCTCAGTTTCCAGGAATTTGCTCCACATGGGGGTATCCTGCTGATCTAATGTGTCTTTCAAGAGCCAGTTCCTTGGTCTGTTGGGTTTTTTAATTACCTGACAGGAACTTTTATTTATTTTATTTATTTCTTAGCTGTGAAGCAGAAAATACCTCATGATTTAATGAGTCTATGGGTAAAATAATTTTAAAATACATGCAATAATTGGAGATCAAGTAGACCTGCCATAGTTTAAGATCCTGCATGGTTTATTAAGCAGAGAATAATATATGTCTAAAAAGACATTCAGTAAAACAGAAGAATGCTATTTAAATGATTTGTGGATGGTCTCTCAGGGTACATTTAATGTATTTCTGATGATGGAGCATCATTTAATCCATGTTCAGAAACAGACAGAAGTAGGTATATAAAAAATCTACTGGGAAGTCCTCCTCCACCACCAGAGAACTGGTGGGTGTTCTATGAATGGAAAGTTTGGTGGTAGCAGAATTTTAAAGTAACAGAAGCCTACATCATAAAAATACCTTTTTGAGTAGTGGCTCTATGAGAAAATTCAAGAAAAAAACTACAGCAAATCTGTAATGAGGATTTTAGCATCCTCTCCCCATAGAGCAAATAGGAACCTCCTGACCCACCTGCTGCACCAGAGCTTCAGGCTGCAGTCTCTGAAGCACCTGTTCTTTGAAAAACCAAAAGAAATTAAGATGACCTGGATAAATGTGTGACAAGAATGGCAGAAAGTCCTGCAACAGAGGCAGATCTTGAATATCAGACGAAGAGAAGAGAAAGAAGGGAAGGGAAGGGAAGGGAAGGGAAGGGAAGGGAAGGGAAGGGAAGGGAAGGGAAGGGAAGGGAAGGGAAGGGAAGGGAAGGGAAGGGAAGGGAAGGGAAGGGAAGGGAAGGGAAGGGAAGGGAAGGGAAGGGAAGGGAAGGGAAGGGAAGGGAAGGGAAGGGAAGGGAAGGGAAGGGAAGGGAAGGGAAGGGAAGGGAAGGGAAGGGAAGGGAAGGGAAGGGAAGGGAAGGGAAGGGAAGGGAAGGGAAGGGAAGGGAAGAGAAGAGAAGAGAAGAGAAGAGAAGAGAAGAGAAGAGAAGAGAAGAGAAGAGAAGAGAAGAGAAGAGAAGAGAAGAGAAGAGAAGAGAAGAGAAGAGAAGAGAAGAGAAGAAGCAGGGGGGGAAGCTGGAAACTGTAGTCAGAGGTGCACAAAGGAATTCTCTTGGTACAATACCAGGCTCCAGTGGAGTATTGGGTCAGGACTCAGTTTCTGTACATTCAGCTCCATCCTAGGGTGAGAGAAAATAGCACAGATTATGTGCTGTATTTTGAGCAAGGAGTGCTGGTACTGGTGTGATCAACAAGTATGATCTGAAATTGAAGATGAACGGGAATTTCTCAAGCTTCAGTCAAGATACAAATACTTTAATTTAGAAAGCCCAAGAAAGAAAAGAGCTCCATCTATTTCCCCAATCTACAGAGACCTAATACTTAACAAAAACATGTTCTTGTAGAATATTCCTTTTTAAATGGAAACAACCCACTTTTCTAATTAGTAAATATAAGTAAGTCTTCTGTCTTTTACTTTCTTTTTCTTCCCCCCCCCCTCCTATCTCCTCTTCCACCTCTTTGTGACTGAGTAAAACTTCTCACTTTGCTGGGGCAAAGCTGAAAATTGTTTATTTGCTTGAAAAAGGACCTGTATGAGGTGTACCTGGAAAAACAGGCCAGAAGCTAGATATGGGACTTAAAGAACTTGATTTGCCCCCCTCTTCTGAGTTGTCTTCTGCAAACTTGCCTTGTCAATCCTCCCTGTGACCCAGCCTGCCCCAGAAGGCTCCTGTAGAGCAGCTGTGGTAAAGACTGAGGAATACTGAGGACAAGGGAATGGATGCCAGCAAGGAACTGTTCTGTCTGTGCACTCTGTTCCCTTCCCTTCGAGTTAATAGGGACTAGAGCAAACCCTTTTGTAATGAACATAACAAAAGATGATGAGTTAGCCTCAAAGCAGTAATAAAAAAAAAGAAGAACTCTTATAATAAAAAATGCATTCATACAACTGGGTTTTATTATTTCCCACAGTTTTATTTTAATATATGACTCAGGGTGTGGAGATGAAGGTGTGATTCAGAGCAATAATGGGACTTTAAAAGCTTGTGCCACAGGGGTGGGCTAGGCCCTCTGGTTGCCATTTACAGGAAGCCTCTAGTCAAACAAAACTACAAGCCAGCTCCACTTATACTTTGCCCATGTAAGATAAAATGCACATAAGGCATGGTGGGTATATTGGGAGGAACAGACAGGAGATACGTATATGAAGACAGAAAATAGTGTGAGTGGAAACTAGCAGAACCTTTAGATGTTGTTAAGTATTGGTAGCACATAACATCAGATAGCAGAAAGAACACCTAGAAAGAACACCCAGATGCATGTTGGTTCTTAGACCTTGCAAAGTGTCAAACTATGCTTCTTAGATTTAAGGAGCTGAGCAGCCTGCAATCCTGCACCACATGCAGGGTAACCAAAGAGAAGGAGGTGAAGCATGCAGGTGTTCATCTTGGCTCTGGCCTTCTCCACACACCTGTGATTGCTCCACTGAGAATCACCAGCACAGCAGAAAATTGTGCTTGCTCCCTTTCCTTCAAGAGGTCATCTTAGGAATTGTCTGTGGAAAGAAGGAGATGTTGTTGGTGAATTAAAGGAATAGATCAAGCCTCAGAAGCAAGTGCAGCATACAGCTACAACAAATTTAAACAAGATTCTTTGACTTGTCACTGGCTTTCCCAAAGCCCCAAAGATCTGGTGTGAGCTCAGTTTGAATGGCCAACAGCCCAGATAGAAAAACTCCATTTTGTCTGAGTTGTCAGCAGCTTCCTAAGCTATTCCTAAAACACTATGGGACTTGACTCAACAATTTGAGACCTTCCAGCTGAAAAGGTTCCATGTGCCACAGTATGGACCATGGTTCCAGTTCAACAAAGCACTTAGGCACATTTCATTAACAGCACTTGCTGAACAGTCTGTTGTCCTAGGTTCTGCAGGTAATACAAGGTCTAAATTATCAATATTTCCAACACTATGCATCATGTGGTGCCAGATTCCTGCACCTCAGTACTTTAGGACTAGCTGCTCTTGAATACTTTTGAGCAAGATTTCCCAAGAAATGAGAATTTGCAGTCATGCTACGTGTATGCCTGTCTGTCCACATCTTCCTTTTTGAAAGGAGTATGAAAGATGGTCAGGAGGCATGTAAGCACATATGCAGGGTATCAAGAAAGGAATACTAAAGGCAGAATACTGAAGAAAGGGAAAAAGAAGCCACTGAAATTACAGTGAAAAAGCAGAAATCTTTGACAGATCAGTGAAATTACCAGTAAAGGAAGATCTCCAGATTCTGGCCCTCCTTTCTGTTAGGGACAGAACCTTTCATAGTTTACAAATTCCCCTTCCTTACTCTTTTATACCAACTCCATGTGAATACCAACACCCAACCAAAACTGCATATTTCCATGAGACTGATGTGATCACATGAAGGATCACTAGCCAAATGCACACACACACAGAGAATAGCCCAGCTGCTTCCAACATAATCTTCTTATCTGTTGGTGAGTTGCTCCAGAAAGAAGAAATGTCCTGCCTTGGAGAATCTTCTGATTCTACTTGCATTTGTTCAGGCTGCTCCCTATTTGGACTGAGGGCCCTCTCCACTCTCAGTAACTCTACAGAGAAGTGCAGCCAAAAAATCTCATTGCACCCACCCACCTCCTGAATTTCATCAGGCAACACCCAAAGAGCCTAACCTCTTCCAAAGGAAAAGGGTAAGAAGGAGAAAAATGTGATGCTATCATCCAAAATGTTTGTGATGATGCACTCCACAGCAAATCCCCTTCCCCTGCAATGATGCTGTCAAAGCCTAACACAAAGAAAAGGCATCCTGTGCCTCCTCTTGAAAAGGTCCACCACTGGTAATACCAAAGGATAATGTAATATATACAACCCTCCAGGCAAATTGCAACAGGAAGGAAACATCTGGTTTAGAAGTAAGCAACCAAGTCCAGAGAGGTAAGAACCTAGATCACATTATGCACCAGTATCTGAGGGTCATTCACTGCTTTGTGGGCTGGTGCACATAGCAGATGTGAGTGAATGGGCTCACAGACAATCCTACCTACACACAGCATCCCTGCTCCCATGCAGCTTTTCCTTAAACACAAATTGTTCCTACTGGGAAGCACTCACACTCAGGGCTGACATTTAAAAATGCCCCCCCAGAAAACCAGCAGTGCTGCAGCACTCTTGCAGTCCATATTCTTCAAGCACTGAGAGGGGAAAAAAGGTCTGGTGGTGCTGGGCTAGTGTACTTGAACAGGTGTATCATATTATCTACATCTCACTCCTGCTCTGCTTTATGTGTTAACAAAAAAAAGCAACAAAAAAGCTCAAAAGCAGCCCCAGTCCTTTTTGTCTGAGTGCACCTGTACCCTGCAGCAAGCAGAAAGGAGGGGTAGGTGGATGACCCAATGTACTTGCGAGAGCCTGTCATCTCTGTCTCAGCAAATTCTGGGGCCTGCCTTTGTCATTAGTGGGGAAGCCAAGCCCAGGTTTTAACTTCCTTGCAGCTCTGTTTTCCCTCTTCACCAGAGAAAATTATTTCATAAAAATTATTCCAGCAGTTTTACAGTGTAGTTTCTGTGAACTCATTTAATAAGTAAGTACTGGAGGGGACATGTGTGAACTCTAAGTACAATGCACTTGTTATGATGTGATTTAAACCCAGAGGAACAAAGAAAGCTAAGTCTCTATGTAGAAACCAGAAAGAACTTTGAAGGTTCCAAATATTCCCATAAACTAGACTAAAACCAAACGAGATTAAATGTTGATGCCAAAAAATTAATATATTTTTATTTAACAGTAAGGGAAGCAAAGAGAAAGAAAAAGTAGAGAAAAGTTTAGAAAAAGCCAAGGTTACTTTAAAAAGCATAGGATAGGTGCTGCTGGGAAGGGATGGGGGAGCAGAGAAAATTTTTGTCCTTTTTTTTTTTTTTTTTTTTTTTTTTTTTTTTTTTTTTTCTGTTTGAAGTGTCTTATCTGCCGTCTCCGATCTCTGGAATGGGCAGCCCGTCCGCCGGGAGGCAGGAGCGGTGCCAGATGGCGGCAGCGAGCCCCGGGCTGCTCTCACCGCAGCAGGAGCGGGGGTTCCACAGTTCGCTTCTCACTCCGGGCCAGCGCCGCAGCACCGTGGGGGATCCTCGGGCCATGAAAGGTCAGGGATTCTGCCCCTCGCTTTCCCCTCCACATTTTGCACCAGTTTTGCCTTCCTTTTAATGAGCCTCCAGGCGAGCTACCCACAGTCCACACCACACACAGTTCTCAGGTGTTCAAGACAGGTGATAATAAAGAGACATAATGATGAAGTATTTTTGGAAAAAGCATTTTTTGGAGCCTTTCTTACATCACTTACACCAAATATAGATTTCTGTTTGTAAGACAACGCTTCCTCTTGCAGACAGATTTGCTCTTGGACAACAGGGGAATCTACTTTATTTGTGGTTCTCTGTGCACATATTCACCAATATTCACATTAAGTGAAGAGCATGATACATATTCTAACTTTGTTATTCTTCTCAAAAATTATAATGTTGTAAAGATAAAAAGTGTTATAATTTCCTTACTATTCCATGATCCAATGGATGCGCCAGCTTACTAACAGAAGTGGGAAAAAAAAGCATTTCTGTATTTCAGAAAACCTAGAGTGCCAAACTGCCTTCCCCACTCTCTGAAGTACACAGCAAAACAAGGCTCTGCAATGGAGCCTCCACATAGGCAGCCCTGTAAAGCACTTTGTGTGGCACCACTGCACACCTTGGGTACAGGAATGTCATCTGTGCTGCACAGGTAAGGGGCACACCTCGGCAGGAAAGGTACAGCTGAGACATGACAGCTTTTTATTGAACTCCTCAGGTGGAACAGGCCATAGAAGCGCACTTTATCTCTCCCAGGGAAATGAACAGGCTAATACAAAGCCTCTCACCCAGGGCACACAGTTCACAGGCCTTTTAAAAAGCTGTTCCTTTCTGTTTCTCTGTTAACATCTTACAGCTGAGTTCCAGTAACTGGCTGTGTAAGCACTTCTAGTCAGTTCTAGGGCAAAATCAAACAAGTTCATTCAAACCACTGTCAGGTGGCTCAGCTAACTTGTTTTATTTTGTCCTGGAAGACTCAGGAGTGTTCACAGGTCAGGAAGAGTTGAGAGGGAGCTCTGAAATCCTTGGTGAATGAAGTTAACTTGGCATCCTAAGCAGTGCCCTTTGAAGGCAAAGCCAAGACAGGGTAAGCTAAGCACCACTGGCTTTACCTTAACAAAATCAACTATCAGGAGACAATATTCAAAAAGGCAGGAGACAGCAGTGTACCCCATCATTTCTCAGTGGTAAATCATTGAAGCAGCAGTCTGGAGATTTCCTCTGGCAGCTGAGTTGCCCCCTACATGCAGAAAGCTGCCCTGCCCCAGCACATTGATCACAGGCCCACAGCACAGCCACAGAGCCAAGCCTTGGGCACCACAGAAAGCAGAATCCACACTCCACTTCCAAACCATTGTAGGAGCCACAGAGCACCCAGCATGAGCAGAGTCAATAGATCCAAGCTGTGCTCACATGAGGCTGGAAATGAAGCAGTAGGTATGGCTTCAGGCAACTTAGATACAACAGAAACACAATTCCAGAATTAATGCCCTTAGCAAAACCAATGTTACTTAAAGTCTTTAGCACAGACTATACCTTTTCTGTGGATCCTGGTAATACCTAAATATATATATCTAGATAGATAAATAGATAGATACCTATGGATCATGGTAATAATAGCTGGTCTCATCAACCTTCATGCCTTCATTCAAATTATATCTGAGCCATACTCAGACTGGGAGAACACATGGCAGGATGATCCCCATTCTGCTCCTCCTATTTTGCTTCTTCATCATCAAACATGGATACACAAGTGCATAACTAACACTGGAACATGTCCCAGTTGCCCTCACAGGGCTGGATTACCCCCTCAGTGGCATACATAAAATTGTGCTTTAGAAATAGATGCTGAAGGATTACTGGGGGGGAGGGGGGAGAAGTAAATGACAGCAGGAACCCAAACCCACTTACACAAGCCTTTTACTGCTACAGTAATTTTAATCTTAAACTTAGATGCCAAACTTCAAAAGTAAGTACTTCCAAGAATCATCAGAGGAGGCAATTGAGATCACATTTAGTGTAAAACACAGATCCAGAGTGCC
This sequence comes from Zonotrichia albicollis, assembly GCF_047830755.1. Taxonomy (NCBI): domain Eukaryota; kingdom Metazoa; phylum Chordata; class Aves; order Passeriformes; family Passerellidae; genus Zonotrichia; species Zonotrichia albicollis. The sequence goes on from NC_133831.1 coordinate 13,734,512, forward strand.
ATCTAGTGCACTTCTGTGACAAGAGTTTGCAGAGAGGGCGTTATGTGACTCGTGGTTTAGGTGTCTGATGGGGAACTTCGTTCAGCAGATAAACAGGAAGAGGCAGAGATGGACTAGCTTCCTTTAAACTGGAGCTTTTAACTCTGCCAAATGTGTTATGTTCATAAGCTAGAATATATAAAATTAGAGCCAAGTTTTAATTGTGATGTTACCTGTGTAACTAGTTTTTAAAAAATAATAATAAAAACCCTGCCCCTCTTGATGTAATTATTCAAAATATACTGGCAAGCCAGAAAGAAATTTCTGAGTGATTCTCCTGGGATCTATCCATGGGCCAATATAATTCACTTTGAGTGACAAAACAGAGACTAAAAATTCATGGGTTCACCAAATGCAGAAGTGAGGGATAAAATTCAGGACAATCTCAGCTGGCTGGTGAAATGGTGTTAAGTTAGGATGCTGATGTTTAGCTGAAAAAGTGGTGCAAGAAGAAAGAAAGGATCTAGCACACATATGCAGAATAGGAAGGACAGGGAAGGCAGCAATGAAGAGGAAAAGGACCTGATGGTTCTCTTCCTTCTGTAAAAGATATGAAAAGTTCCAGTGAACCTCAAGCTAAATGCCTGAGTCAACAGGCACAATTTAGATTAGTGATTTGAGACAATCTTTTTGCTTTTTATAGTGGTGAAATGTTGAAATACTACAGTGTTGTCAGAGAGCTTTAAAAGATGCATAAAACAAGTGCTTATTCTGAAATTGATCATCCTTTCATTCCCTTTCACCCTGCATTTCAAGATAGTCTCATAACACAGCAAATGAGGCAATGCTTAATTCAATCTAGATTCTTTCAATAACTCTGCCTCCAGAAACCTCATTCATCAACAACCCACAAATAACTCTACACATAATTTACTTACACTCATCTACTTATGAGTTGTCATGAAATGTCTTTGAAGGGAGGATAGAATGATAGAATTTGAACATTAAATGACCCATTTCATGTAGATGGAAATTTCGAAATAGATTTTTGCACAGATATCTATGTATCTAATGGTATCTAAGTATCTAGCAGTTCATACCTGATGAATTATCTACCTAAAAGACAGCAAACACTCCAGTCACCAGAATCTACAGATAAAAGTGTGCTGTTCAAAGGATGTGATGCAGCTGGCCCTGAATTTTCTGCACTTTGTCAAAATACTGTCCTTTATAGAAGCTATGGAGTTATCAACACCAGGCAAGCACCTGCTGTATATAAGACCAACATTCCTGTTAGGGGAGAACAAGGCACAACGACACTGCCTATAGAATGCCCTGAGATTCCCAAATTGCAGAATTAAAGTTCCCAGATCCTGCAGAGGGCCATGGAACCATTGCATGTCAGTGCAAACAGTCAGCCCTACCTGTGCCTCTTCCCAATGCCCAACAAATGCAGCACACAGCAGAATTCAGAAGGTGTACACCATTACCTGCTGGAGTCCCTGCATTTGGACACTGCTCTCAGGCACAGGGTGGGATTCTTGGAGGTGTTCTGTGCAAGGCCAGGAGTTGGACTTCAGTGATCCTTTGGAGTCCCTTCCAGCTCAGCACAGCCTGTGATTCCATGAGCCTCTTTAACATAGTGCCAGAACAGATCCACAGCTGAGGGAACCTCTCTCCTGCTGCCCTGAGTACAGAGAAGAGTAGCTACCCACCATAAAAGCTACTCTGGACATTTTCCTACTTTACTGTGTTAAAGAAAAAGATTCTGCTTTTCCTTTTCAAACATACATCCCTCATTTTCTTGTGTGGGTATTGGGGAGTCACATAGCAGTCACACACTCTTCTTGTGCAGGCACTGGGGAGTCACACAGTAATCACATACTCATGGGCCTCCTTCTTCTACAGCTTTCTGAAACAGATGTACAATAGAAAACAGTACCAGGAATACAAAGGTTTCTGTTTTCCACCTTCATCTTAGAGACTGAACACAATAAGGAAAGGTGATGGAGAGTAGGATGCTTTCAACAAGTAACTGATCCACCTGCAGCTGGGCTTGATTTAGAGTAACCTGTTGGGTCTCATCCCATTAAAGTGGAAATGCTTCCTATGAGTCCCTCTCACTGATGTCGCTTTCCAATAATGGATGGCCTTCTCCTGTTTGTGTTCTTGTTTAATCCTAATTCTCCACAAGTTTCTGTCCTGCTACAGAAGTGTGATGAAACACTGGGAAAGAGCAATCCCATCGCAGTGGGAGCCCAAAGGCCCAAATCAGCTGCAGGGGTGGCACATCCTAACTAACCCCTGTAACATGCACTTGTGCAGGGCACATCCAGAGCACAGCTAAGATCAGTCTCCCACATTCTGTATGAGCCTTCCACAGACACAACATGGAAAACCTCATTCACAAGTTTATTAGCAATTAAGAAACGCTTTACAATCCCATTAGTCTCCAAATTTCCTTTTGCTAAGCCAGCCAGCCCACTGTTTATTTAACAATATACAACAAACAGGTTATTCTTCCAAGTAACTGTTTCCCAGCTGCTGTTCATGGAGCCCATTAAGTTCAAAGTTGAATTATGTTTTAATAACTCTTTTAAATTTTGGTTCTGTAAGGTTGGTTATATTTTAGGAAAACAGAAAATTGTGTAGCTAAATACAAAAATTGAGTGAGACTGGGGAAAATATCTGCTATCATGGAGAATCTTTATATTTCTTTAACCTTGCTTCCTTTCCATATATCAAACATCACATTCATTTGAAACTCAGTCACAGCATCCCTTCACAAATAGCATATTAAATTTCCTTTTTTCTTTCCAAAATACAAAACTCAAATTGCTAATATTTGCTTCTCTTTTTTTTTTAGAGCATAAGTAGCAATGAATGAAATAACTCATTCCAACAACTTCAAGAATTTCTGTACATTTCAGAACATGAAGAAAATAAGGACAAAAATAGCAACAAAGGAGAATACATGCAAGCTTCACTGCATCCTCTCTATGCAGTTGCTATGCAGCAATTGCCTTCCCACAAAGAACTTTGGCTTTTTTGCTTTCTAACGTTTTGTCACTCAAGTAGATACAGTATGTTCAAATCCAAAACAATTTAAATGAGTTTTCTGCTCCAAGAGTTGCCTCAGATAACTACTAATTAGAACCTACATGCCCTCTGACTTGCTCATTTTGAAACTATATTAACAATAGGACAAAATACACAACCTGAATAAGCCAACACCACCACAAACTGAGAAAAGTCCTCTCTTCACCCTCGTGCAAAAACCACAGTGTAGCAGGCAGGCACTCAGCCTGAAAAAAAAAAATAGGAAGAAAATAAAGAAAGAGCGTTTTTTGGCAGTTAATGTGGGCAACCTTTGTCACTGCTGTCTTTTCCAACAGGTCTCTGGCTCACTGCTATTCTACACTCCAGTGTTCTGCTATGGATGTGGGCATACTGAAAACTTGTGTCGTAAACAGCCACCTGCTTAATCCTTCACCAGTAGTAAAACACTTAAAACTCTGAAAAGGAAAGTAAATTATTATGCACACCCTGGGGAAAGAATCAGTAAATCAGTGTTCTTTATATGGATTTAGGGAAAGAATTTGTCCCGGGACAAATGAGAAAAATTAAGTTCTCTACAGTGGTCCAGGACTACAATCCTAAATTAAGTGACTAGCACAGATTTCTTGGCTGCACCCCGTTAATCCATAGATGAAGTCAGTCTCACGTGGCAGGAAGGGACTGTGCTGCTGCTGCACAGCCTCCATCCTCCTTCATCACCCCACAGCTGCACCCAGAACCCCACATGCCCACCAAGCAACCAGGCTGCACTGCCCACAGGGTTCTACTTGCATGAGGAAGGATGTTCTGGCAGAGATGTCACAAAGAAGCAGCCACGAAATTAATGCTAAGCTTCTTGAGAAAAAGGTAAGTCTATACCTTATACTGCTGCTTTTATAGAAAGCCTTACTGATTTTCAGAGGCTGAGGCTTGTTTCCTACTGCTCTGTTTCTGAATGAACTACCTCACTAACCACTTCTAAAATGTCCTTTTGTTGGATGACTATGTGATTTTTATGAGAAAGTTTACAAGAGTTACTTTTTGGACTATATAAACAGTACTACTGTTCTCCTTTTATAGACTATGAAATATATACAAAGTCCCAGAGCAAAGTCCCCTCAAATTAACATTTTTAAGGTCCCTGCTTGAGCAGGCAGCTGAGAGTTGGGTCTGCTGTGTCAGAAGCCCCTGGAAGCACACCCTGCCCAGCCACAAAGGCTGCCTAATCCTCCTGGGAGCAGCCCCACACAAAGACAGGGGCACAATGCTGCCCTCGGGGATCAAACAAACCAGGATCTGGTGCTGAAACTGTAAGGTGTAATAGACAATATCCTGCCATTCTCTGCCACACTGAGATGTGGCAGCTCATTAATGTTTTTGCTGCAAGAGGTTTCACTGGGATGAAGCTGAGATTTCACCTCATGGTTCTCCAGTGCCAGCTCTTCTAGCCTTGTTCAAAAGGCACCCAAGGTGAAACTGGATAGCAAGACAAGATGCTTTAAGGTTCCTCTGCTTTTCACAGCTTTAATGGTTTGTTGACTGCCTCTCCTTAGGAGAGATTTCTGGTACATTTCTGTTAGGTTTTTCCTTCTTATTACCTGTTAAATCGGTATAGTCACTTAGTTGTTTCTCTTGACTTTCAGTAAGGAAGAACAATTACAAAACAAAATATTACCTATCAGCAAGGAAGAGTACACACAGACACAAAAATATTTAGCATTTTCCCTGGGAAAGCCCTATAAACTGGCCAGAATTAAAAAAAAAAAAAAAAAAAAAAAAAACCAAAAAAACCCAAAAAAAAAAAACCTGCTAGCTACTGATCAGTTGATTTGAAGATTATTAGAGTTAAATGAATTCTAGCATTCATTTCCATCATCCCATGGCCAGCAGGCTCTGTTGCTCACTAATCAGTAGAAGAGTGCTGACTGGGATTTCTATCACACAAACTTCGGAGCAAACCAACACTGTTACCACAGCCAAAGAAAACAAGTGCAGTGTTATCCTTCTCAAGTGTCATTCATTTAACAGATTGTGTGGGGTTTTTGTAAAGGTTAATTAAGCCTAAATTTCATTAGGTTCTTGAAACTCAGTAGAGTTAGAAACACCATTCATTCACATATTTCTTGACTTTTGTACTTTTTTAAATTATGTTCAAACTAATTTATTTTAGCTTTTACAAAAGAAATAGATTATCATAGAAAACTTTCCCAAAATGCATTATTTCTTGTATATAAGCCTAGCACGTAGAGACTTTCAGCAGTACCTACTAGAATATACATGAGTTACTAAGAAACAAGGCTATGAATCAATCAATTAGGGCAGCTAGAAGAAACACCCAATACATCAGATTACTTTTGAATACCTGAAACTTTGTTTCCAGTCTTTGTATATATATTTTGTAGTCTTTAAAAGAAGAACAGCAGTACTGTTTATATAGTCCAGAAAGAAACTCTTCTTGTAAACTTTTTTTATAAAAATCACATAGTCATTCAATAAAAAGGACATTTTAGGAGTGGTTAGTGAGGCACTTCATTCAGAAACAGAGCATTAGATCAACTTAGGAAACAAGCCTCAGCCTCTGAAAATCAGTAAGCTTTTCTATAAAAGGAGCAGAATAAAGCAGCAGTATAAAGTAAAATCACTTAAAATTATCAGCTTTCTAAGAATAATCCACGGATTTTCTCAAAGGCTTACCAGTTGTCATAGTTTTCATTGTGAAGACAAAGAAAATCAGATTGGTGTCACCACAGAAACCTCCCAACTTCCTTCACTGGGGTGAAAAACCAGACATTGCCTGTCCCACCCTGCCACAGCCTCGCCAGTTTGCACTGGTTGTTTGTCCCACTGGTGCACGTTGTCAGTTACCACAAAATCTTCTTAGGAAATGTTTCTAACCTGTGCACTTTCAGAATAGGTCACCTACACTGGGGTCTCCTCTGAACACAGAAATGGCCTCAGGAAGGTATCTTCATCTTATAAACATCTTGTAAACAAGGTATCATCTTAGAAACAAGTAACGATCTGGGCATTCCCATCAATAAACTCTTGGCTGTTACAACTCGAGGAAAGAGCCCAGGTTCCCAAGCTACGATTCAACTTTTTGATATCACATGAGAGCAGACTTCATTCACTGATATTCTTGTGAAGGCAGTTTGTTCACAGAGCAAAGACTTGCCGAACGCAGATCCCAACTTTTAAGCTCCATCCCCTGTGTGAGGAAAGAAAACATTTCTTTCCTTATGTTCCCCGGCAGATACCCCCAGCTATAGCTCGTCAGCAGCCGCTGCCGGCCCGGCGAGCCCCGCGGGGCTGTGGGGGACACGGGAGGGAGCCATGGCAGCCCCTCAGCCCCGCAGGGATGTGCGGGACACGGGAGAGAGCCATGGCAGCCCCGCAGGGATGTGGGGGACAAGGGAGGGAGCCATGGCAGCCACTCAGCCCCGCGGGGCTGTGAGAGACAGAGCTCCGGACAGAGCCCCGGCAGCCGCTCAGCCCCGCGGATGCGAAAGAGCCGGTGCGAGAGCCCTTCAGAAATGTCAAACAACGTGGGAAGAAAGAGCGGAGAAACTTAAGTTAAAAAGTACGGAAACCAGCCAATCTCGAGCATTGCCGTCTTGGTTTTAACTCCGGCACTACCGATGATAAGCAATAAAACGTTTATTCTGTACGTTATCGCACCACCTCAACTAACAGAGCCCAAGAGGAGGCGGTGGCCCTGCAGCCCGCTCGGGGCGGCTCTGCCAGGGGGCCCGGGCACGGCGCCAGGCTGGCTCGTGGCGCCGGGCAGAACCCGCTGCCCGACACGCCGAATGTCCGAGCGCAGCGTTCGGCGTTGAGCCCTCGCCGCACAGCGCTGGCTCTGCTGTCCCCGCACCTCTCGGGGACGCTCTGGCAGGTGCGGAGGGCGGCCCGCTCCGAGTGACCGCAGCTCTCAGGCACCGCTGCCCTCAGGGGTCCCGCGGCCCGTCCGGCCCCGTCCGGCGCGGCCCCCCCGGCTCCGGCCCGAGGGGCGGCGCATGCGCGCGGGGCCGCGGGGCAGAGCAGCGCGGGCAGCGATGGCCGGCGGGGAGCAGCGCTTGCCCGGCGGCCCCGAGCGGGTGGCGCTGAAGAAGGAGATCGGGCTGGTGAGCGCCTGTGCCATCATCATCGGTAAGGGCACCGCTGACAGCCCTGACGCTGGGCTGTGCTGCCGCTGCGGCGGGGCTCGGCACCGGCCGGCGCGGGGATAGGCGATGCGCGGCTCCGCGGGCAGGTGTGCGGCACCGGCCAGGGACAGCGCGCCGCTGCTCCGTGCGGCTCGGCCCGCGGCGGGATGGGCGGCGAGGGGCTGTAACACACGGTCCGTGTGAGGGGCCAGCCGCGGTGAACCCCCTCTGCCCAGCCATTCAGCGAGCGCCAAATTGAGGTGACCTCAAGTCTTTCCTGATGCCTGGTGAGCTGCTGAGGCTTCTGCGGCGCTCGCTTATCAGGCTGAGCCAGGTTGATTATCTGAGATCGGGGCTCTGCAAAGTGCAGGTGGCAGCGCGGGCTCTTGGAAGGCAGCGCCGGGCTGTCCCGGAGCCGCGGTGGCGGCAGCGCCAGCTGGCAGCGCTGCTGTCCCGGACCCCAGCAGCCGTGGCTGGCACAGCGGTGCTGTCCCCCAGGAGCAGCCGTGGCTGGCAGCGCTGCTGTCCCCCAGCAGCAGCCGTGGCTGGCACAGCGGTGCTGTCCCCCAGGAGCAGCCGTGGCTAGCAGAGGTGCTGTCCCCAGCAGCCGTCGCTGGCACCGCGGTCAGCAGCGGGGCTGAGCTGCTGCTCCCGTAACAGATCAAAACTGGGAGATTTGGGCAGCTCTCTCCCTCCGTGTGCTCCATCACTGTTGGGGATGTGAGGGCAAGGAAGATTCGAGCAGATCAATAAAAGCAGCCTGTACTAACCCAGTCAGCCTCCAAACCCCGCAGGAAGACCGTTCTGTCACCAGGACCCGGGGACAAGGCTGGCAGTGACAGCTGTGTCGAGGTGCGCGGCAGCACAGGGAGGGAACAGCGGGCACAGCAGGACCTGCCACATCCATGGAGTGCTCGGCTCAGAGGCAGAACTGCCTGGACACCCCCATGTGTCTCTGTGATTGATGTCACCAAGCTTGAGGAAGAGGACTAAACTGATAGTAATCACAGTGCCCTACTGCAATTTTATGCTCTTAGTCATGTATGCCTCTATGTCCAATATAGGTGGATATGGTCTTGCAAAAAAAAAAAAAAAAACACCACCAAAATTCGGTGCCATTGAACAGGATCATTGTGAGCAAAGCTGTTTTATGAAAGGAAAATATTTCAGTCCATTCCCACAGTGAAACACTGAAATCCGTATCTGCAGTTTTTGGGGAGATGTGTTCTACATATCCAAAGATACCTTTATTTTGAATCCCTCAGCATATTTAAGGGGAAAATCTCAGTTCTGGATCTCAGTGGAGCTCAGATGACCTTGTGTTAGAGTCAAGTTTTGAGTGCTGCACTTTGCTGTAGGTAAGGCACTTCCAGGGTTAGGTATTCCCTGAGTTGCTATTGGCCCTAGGGAAGATTTATGGCATCTCTGTCATTTATTAGGTATGACAGAATGGTACCTTGAGACTGCTACCCTTCTCTCCCAGTCAACCTTTCATCAACCTTATTTGCAATTCCTGCAAGCAGAATTCATATATGTCATGCTTGTCCAAAATAAACTTTGTGAAACAGCTTCTCATCTAATCAGGGACATTTGAGCAAGGAAATGCACTGACATTTTTGACAAACTGTAGTACTCTCAAGTGGTCTAAGTGTTAGAGGTTATCTGCTTTGCCACATAAAGCCTGAAAATTCTTCTGCCAATTTCCCCATATTTTCATAGAAGACATTTGAAACACAACCATAGGATCCTATTTTTTAGTTTGATTTGTTTGTGTGCAGATGCATGAAGTTACATCACGTATCAAAGACTTCTGTAATAAAGTGGTATCTAGTAGGAATAGTCTTTGTAGGTGTCACTGCATAAAACATGACAGCCTCAAATCAGAGAACACTGTGAATTACATCAGATAGGCTTGCAAGCCATTACTGGAGTTAACTAAATGAAATCTTATTTAAGAATTCTTTATAAAAAAAATTAACCAGTTGATCCAAGTTGATATTTGGCAACCAGGTAACTCACAAATTTTCTGTTTGATAGAATTTAACATAGGAGGAAGATTTATTTCCAAGTGATTGAGTAGCATGGAAAGAACAGATGCAGTCAGTGTGTTAGAGCCTGTGGAACAGACCAAAGGACAGACCAGGACTTTTATGTCAGCCATCATATTGGATTTCCTGGTTTGGAGTGGAGGAGGGAAACCCATTTCAAGGGTTTAGACATCAGATTCTGATGCATCCCACAGCAAAGTCCTACCGAGAACACCAAGAAAACCAGAAATCACTTGTGAAAAAACCTCTTCTTGCTCTGTATGGACATAAGCATTATGCTTTCTTATTTTTCTTTAAATGTTCTGGCAGGTACAGAAAATGTATGAGCATATTTTAATATTATCAAATAGAAATTTGATGCTGTGATCTGCCAGCATTACACCAAATGTTCTGGTTTAGCTGACTGTTCTACAATTCTAATCAGCTGCAGGATGGATATAGAGAATTATAATCTTCTAGTAATTAGGAAGAGGAAGCATGAGGGAGTATTTGAAAAATGCTGTAAATATGAGCTTGTAAATACATGATTAATAAGTTTTTGGTTGCCTTCTCTACACTAATTCTGCTTGTTTGAAACAAGGTATTGTATGAGTTGCAGAGCTGGGAAATCAGACAGTGCTGGGGAGCACTCAGCAGGCAATGACATGGAGTGAGGAGCAGGTTTGGGGGTGGGAGCACCTTTGTCACTATTACACTGTATTTGAGAGTATTCCAATAATGGCAGGATGCAGTCTGTAGAATTTGCAGTCTGTCAGCAGTATTCCGTCAGAGTTGCAGCCAAGAGAATCAAGGCAGCCTCTGTGGGTACCTCAGGTCAAACATCCATGGCTGTTGAGCTCAGGGGGCTCAGCCTGCCCTGGGGTACAGGGCACAGTCTGCTTCAGGGAGCAGGGAGGGCACAGACAGCCTGGATCCTGCCAGCTGAAGCTCCCATGCCCTGTGCTAATTCCCTGGAAAACAGGTCTTACTTTTCAATCTTCTTGACATGTTTTGAATTGTAGGGCAATTTCTTACTACTTTCACAACAGAGGTATTTATCAACATAATAAATTGCTATGCTGTCTTAATGCACTCACAAAACTTACGCTTTCAAATTTTTATCCTCCTTTTATAGAGCTTTGAAAGGTTTTGCCATAAGAAATACCAGTTCATCTAACAAAAAAACTATGCAGGAAAAAACCCCCATAATAAACTACATCAAATTTGGACTACATCCTTCCTGTATCCACCCCATAGAACAGTCTCCTGATCTCTCTCAGCAGCCTGACTTTTGCACAACATAAATCTGTCTTTCATTACTTCATTTACATTTTTTAACTTGTTTACAAACAAGCCTGATTAGAGAAGAGGGCTATTTCCAAAGTTTATTTCACACTGAGGAAGAAACCAGCTCTTCTGAATATCCTGATGTAAATAAAGGTACTAAATACAAAACCCTTTAACTCCAAATAGAGACTGGTAGTCAATGACTGTAAAACTGAACAGTGTTTAGTAGTAGTAACAAATCTTTCTGGCAATTCATCTCTGTCACAGAAAGAGCACTTTTGGGAAGTGCCTGAGACAGGCTGTAGAAACACCCAAACTGCTCTGTGTCAAACATGGTTATGTACAGTGAAAACAAATAATCTAATGCACTCACATGCACTGCAAATCAAGCTTGCCAGTACTTAAATGAAGGGATACAGCTTAAAAAGTAGTGACATACATGTGTTATTATGTCCTAGATAATAACATAGAGATAGTATATCATTGTTTGAAATCCACACTAGATTTATTTGGCAGACACAGAAATCAATGCTGTATTTAATTGAACAGTTATTTCATGCACATGCTTTCATAGGACTGTATATGTAATTAAGTTTTTTTATGTGTATTTTCTTTGAACACAGGCATCTTAGTTATACAGTGCCTCCCTTGGAGTCTTGCCTGTGCAGATAAAAAGCTAAGTAAAAAGTTCCATGACTTGATGTAATTTCTACCACATTCCATTGTTCTTTAGAAAGTTACAAGAACTAGAAAGTGCAGGCTGATTAATGTCTTAAAGCAGCCTGGTTCTTTGGGTCTGAAGAACAAAATTTACCATTCATATATTAGAAATGTATACTTAACTGTATACACAAATTGTATCTATAACATGTAAAAAGGGTTGTTTAACTGTTTAAAAGAGGTCAAGTAACATTATATAAAACAAACAGTTAAACATCTCTTAAAAGCTTTATTTATGTGGTTGTAAAACTGCATGAAAGTAGCCATAGGGTCATACTAGCATTATGATAAAACCTGTTGTATACTCATGAATGATTTAGTATCAGGTTATATGAGACTGACTAGAAGCCTTACAAATTCAACTACAATGAAATACTTCAGCTAAAACTAAATACATCTTATTTTGCTGAGCACAGGCAGGCAAGTTATCTGCATCAGCTGACTTGGCATTGCTTAAAAAATGCTTGTGGTACTTACTCTGCTCACACATGAATTTGATGTGAGATCCCTTATGAACTGGTTCAGGTCCAGTGATAGCAACAAAACTGTGTTCAATGAGCAATATGTTCAATTTTTGCTAGTTCTGAAGGTAACTTTCTGGCATTTATCTGTCCAGTTGCCCAGATGACAGCACAGGCTTTGCTTCCATCCTAGCTGAGCCCATGACCTGGATGGTCTCAGCAGAATGCCCCCAAGTTCAGAAACCTCCTTCCATCAGAGATCCTTCCTTAGGCAGAGTTGTCCTGGCCTGTAGTGCAATTTGCTGCCCACACCATGGTAATCCATCAGGAGAACAACTCAGTTGCCTTGGTTGTAATTATAATTATAATTGTAATTATATCTGCCTGTCTTATGTGCAAATAATTGCATATGGATGTACACAGAAGTTTTTATTTGCATAATATCACTTCCCAGTGCAGCACTCCAGTGTGATTTTCCTCCTTGTCAGTAACAAAAAGCCATTTGCCAGCCTTCTTGTGTGTCAATTAGCTGTCTCCTTACTGTGTGCCACTGCCATTCTGACATCCCTTAAAACCCCACAGATAGTCTTTGTTGGCAGAAACAGGATTCAGCAAGCTGCTAGCTTAACACTGGGGAGAGAGAACACGTGGAACTGGGAATTGCCTTCATATTCCTCTTTTTCAAGTGGAAATGGATAGGTGTTAATGCACAGTGCTTGCTGTATCCTCTCTGGTCACGTTTCATGTGCCACCATTGCTCAAGTGGACTGGGCTTGGTCATTGAATCAGATCCATCTGTTAATCAAATAACATTTCAAATCATTAGCAGATCATTACTGGTCAGACCCAATGGACTTCACTGGAGCAGTACCCAAGTTACAGAACTGCAGCAGAAAGAAAGATGTATGAGAAAAAAACAGCAGAGAACCACCACCCACATTACTGGATGGTTTTTCCTGATTTCTCTGATCCTGTCTGGAGTCACAGAAAACAGTGTTGTTGCAGCAAGAATTTTCTCACTCTCTGGATCCGTGTGAGAGCATTTCACTTTTATAGCTAACTGAAGTTTCAGGACACACTTTTGTTTGGTGACTTGTGAGAGTAATACAGATTACACTTCAATGCTTCTTTCTCTCAAAAAAAAAATTTGTTTCTAAACACTTTAGAAAGGAGTCAGCCTTCCTTATCTGTTACACACTTTGCTAACTAATATGTTGAGCATTTAGTTCCACATGGCATTTACTGATGGAACACACAAAGTATTTACAAATGCACAACTGGGGTTTTTTTTCAGGGCAATGGTTCAGGATTGAGCTCTGGACTGTAATTCAGTGTCTTGTCCTCTCATAAATGCAAATTATGGTTTAGTAAAGTCAGCAGTCAATCTTTGTTTGAGATAAATGGCACAGATTCCTTACTAGTGAGAAACCACAACGACACTTTTGAGGGACTTGTGAATGATTTTTTTCCGTACAGCCCAGAGGCTTAGGCTCAAATTCAAAACTACTGAAAACTACATGTCCACATTCCATATGTACATTTAACCTGATAAGTATCCATAATTTGGTATGGTACCCAACAGGAAAAAAGGTTCATACTGCTGACAAAGGTTGGATCCTGCAGTTGGAAAAAAAGAAAGCTGGAGATCACAGAGTCACAGAATGACCAGGTTGGAAGAGACCTTCAAGATCAAGAGTCCAAACCAGCCGCAACACCTCAACCAAACCCTGGCACCCAGTGCCACATCCAGGCTTTGTTAAACACACCCAGGGATGGGGACTCCACCACCTCCCTGGGCAGCCATTCCAGAACTTTATCACCCTTTCTGTAAAAACTTTTTCTAACATCCAACCTGTATTTCCCTTGGTGCAGCAGATGCCCATCCAAAATGCAAGTTGCATTTATGGCATGATATTTTACATATTCCCATGTTCTTCAAGACTGTTCCAACATACAGTTCTCCATCAGAATTGTTTAGAGTAGCCTTTCACTTGAGTTTAGGGAGCTGAAAACAAGCTGCAGTTTCACTTGAAAGTAAAAACCATGGCAAAGTTCAAATTAAGGTTGGTAAAAATTCAGGGAGATTTTGCAGTTTCTCTGGGCTAGCAGCTTACCTCTGAGACTAAACTGACTTACAGAGGAAGTCTAAAAAGGAGCTGTAATTAGAAATTGCTGGGGGAAGGGAGGAAAGAGCCCTAAATGGCTTAACTTCATTATTTTTTTACTGAATATTTTTGGAGAAAGAAAAGGGTTTTATTTGTCCACAGATATGCCTTTCTGCTGCAGTCTATATAAAGGAGAATTCAGCATGTGAAGTCCCACATGTACAATATGAAGAGAGAAAAAAAAGCTGAATTTGTATTTGAATTTGTGGCTGAATGATTGTCACACAATTCTGTTTCCAAGTCATTAGCATCAAGCATTCATTGGCTGATGGTTTTGGTTTGAATGAATTTAGTTTGGGTGAGTTTTGCTACTTTTTGGGGGTTTTTACCTTCTTACCTTCTAAAAAAGTAGAAAATTCTGACTGAGACAGAGTGACTCTGATCACAAGGCTGAAGCAATGAGCTCTGCAGTGAGTGCCAGGAGTTCAGATACAACAGCAACTCCTTCCTTGACAGATGAACTAACAAAGGTAGCATCCTTGGTAAGTGTCTCACTCCTGATCTGGCAGTACAGTGCCTGCTTTCAGCACTGCCATAAATCTCCACTCGTGTTCCCTTTTCCTGTGCCTTGCAGCTCATTTCCTTCTAGCATAATGTGGCCTTTTCTGTTGAGAAAATCTGCTCTGCTTTGGCAGGCTCACAACAAGCAGAAATGGTTTGGTGGAGGTTTAGCTTTTTTTTTGTTTGCAGCTTTTCATGTGCCAAACTTTTCCTTTTGAGACCCTGTTTTTTGTTGTGCTGTGGGGGGAGTTTCTACTAGCTGCCACACTTTTTTGTCATCTTGATTGCAGCATGATAAAATGAGAAGGCATTTGTCAGTACTGAAGTGCCCCAAATATAAAATATCCTAACAGTGTTGTGTTATTCTGCTGGTCCTTAAAAACCCAGAACTCTCCCAAAGAGTTTTTAGCAGATGTTCCATGGCAAGGAGCAGGGAGCCAGCAATCCAACATTGACTGAGCATCTCAACACCCTAATTCCTTTTAAAATGCTTGCAGCCCTCTCTGTATAGTGAGAGAGCATAGAAAATATGCAAGCCCTGTTGTCCTGCAGAGAAAAGGTATGTGCAGTGGTAAATACATTTATTAATGTCAGCCTGCACAAAATCTCTTTATGCAGTATTAGTTTATTCTCCTAATGTTTTCTTCTGGCACTGGCCTTGCAAGTCAGGAGTGAAAAGCAAGATTTGAAGAGTGATTGTCTACAGACTGTTCCCATCTTCAGGAGCTTGCAGGTGCTGGTGTTCTGATTGCAGGGTAATGCACAAACCAGTGCAGTGTTGGGGTGAGCTGTTTAAATTCTTCCTTTTACACATGGTTCATCATCTCTTTCAGGCAATAGAGACAAATTCCACTGGATCCCAGAGCAAGGAAAGTGGTGAGGGCTATACTGGTGATGTTTAAGCCTGAGGAGTTTCTGTATTATGGAGTAGTGGAATAACCCCTGGAGCTGAATTCCTCTGATTCATTGAACACTTTCTTTAGAATAATTGCAAAACTTACAGAAAACTAAAATCTTTTGGCATCTGAGAATCAAGTTGAATTCTTTTTTATCTGATCCTTAAATAATGGCATAATCACACTTCACATGTGGGACCAAAATATCAATAGTGTGAAACATCCCATTTAAAAGCAGTAAAACTTCAGAAAGGTTACCTCTAACTCCAAGAAATAGGTCAGTGATCTGGATGAGTGGCAGTTTCTCTGCTGTGAAAAACAATAGCTCTTTCATCAGTTATATGAAGCTGCTTAATCTAGATCAGGCCAAACATCTTAAAATAGTATACCACAAAAAAATGATGCTTGAACAACATAAGGGCCTTATTTACATCCAGGAGAAATCAAGTTAAGGAAGAAACTCACTCTGTTGAATACACTGGGTCAGAGAGGTAAAATCCACAATATTAATGTGATCTGTGGCAATGAAAGTCACAAGGCTGCCCATCACAAAATTATTAATTCACATGTAAGACTGATCAACACACAGGCATGTTAATTATTGTACATTAACTCTGGGTTAGAAAATCCAAGGATGAGCATGTTCTAATTCACATGTAGCACTGATCAACACACGAACATGTTAATTATTGTACATTAACTCTGTGTTGGAAAATCCAGGGATGAGTATGTTCTAATTCACATGTGGCACTGATCAACACACAGACTTTTAACTATTGTACATTAACTCTGGGTTAGAAAATCTAGGGATGAGTATGTTCTAATTCACATGTAGGACTGATCAACACACAGTCATGTTAATTATTGCATATTAACTCTGGGTTAGAAAATCCAGGGATGAGCAGTCAGTGTAAAAAGTTGTTCTCTTACAGAGATACATCCAGACAGTGGAAGACAAAAGCTGAGGTCTGAATATTGAAACACCTTCTCTGTAACACAAGTAGTTTTGTGAAAGGCCATTGCACTTGTGTACACATGTATGACATTATAAGCTACAGCTGTGACAAGAAAAAACATCCTTGCTTGGCTGGTCTCCCAGTTCTTCAGTGTCTTCCATCTTTTTGCTGTTAAATTGTGTAACTATCCTGAGAGGAGCAGGAAAAGCTATTAACAGGTGCCATATATTCCAGGTTTGTAATGGTATTGTGCTGTGAGAATCCCCTGGTCCCATGTAGAAGGCTGATGAATCCACAAGAGTTTCTTGCCTCCCTGCCCACCCATGCCTTGGAAAGGATCAATTTGTGTTTCTCCATAAACCTGAAGTTAATGACTGCCAAGGAATGAGGACTTACAGCTTTAAAGTGTGTGCTTTTGTACAATAAAAATTCATCCTTTTGGACAAAACACACAAGGGATCATTTTTTCTTAGGGAGTTGCAAGAAAAGGACTGACAAGAATGAAAATGTGGGGTTGAGTTCCTTGTCTGGATTATTTCAAATTCTTTAGCAGCTCTCCTGAGAGCTTAATAGGACAGGATTTACTTGTTTGTTTTAAGGGAGGTCACCTCAGACTATATTTCATTTTGATTTCCCCATGGCTTATTTTTTTCTCTGCCCAAATTTTGTCCTGTTTTGATAGCAGACTTATTCTTTGGTATCTGGGGTTCCAAGCCTTGTTTTATCACTAATTTAAATCAACTCAGACAGTTCTGATGTCCTGAAAGGGTTACGAAACTGTATCAGAAATGTCATTCTAGCTCTCCATAAATACAGGTTTCTTTTTTCTGATACTTTTAAATGCAGTCTGAAAACCTGAAAAACCATATATTTTGGAAACATACACAATGAATTCTTTTTATAAGAGTCTTGAAAATAGTAATAGCCTTAGTTAGTACAAAAGAGCAGAGAGTATCCAAGCTTGTTAAGCTTGCAAACACTGTACTTTGACTCAAGTAAATTTAAAAATAGCTGAATCAGTATTTTAAAGAATAAAGGAAAGAAGTGTTTGATTCTGGTGCTGTCCTCACATGCCTAGCTTTTAGCTTGAAAGGGATTTCCATGCGTGTGATAGAATTAAAATATTTGTAATTTTTAAAAAGCTGACAAAAAAGCTGACAAATCACATTTTTTGTACTACTGTTAGCAGATCTTGTTGCAATTAAGCCATTTCTTATGGTAAACTCTGCCAGAAACCAGTAGGACACAATGTCTCCATGTTTTTTGGTTGTGGACAGGGCCAGTTCCCTAGCAACACAGCAAGATTTAAGCAGACTTTACAAAAGGTGCCAATCCTGTACATATTAAAAGTGCATACAGAAGGAACAGCTCTCCTTCACATGCTTGTGCTGCTGACAGAAAATTAAAGACCCTTTTCTTAACTGGTCCCAAGTCCCTCAAATCCTGCTGAAGACATCGGGAGTGGAGGACTTCATTGCCTCATAGGCTTTAAATGAAATGAAAGCAGCTAGATGCAAACTCATTAATCCTTGATTGCCCCATACCTGAGCAAGGCTGGCAGTCAGGGAATGAGCCTTGCAGTGTTCAGCTGGCACAGCAGACAGCAAAGCCACCAAGTGTAATCTGTTCCCATTTATTGAATTACAGGGGTCAGTCCCATTCCCTCATTGTACCCCAAATCCAAAAGTGAGCACTCTTGTCACTGAGCAAGCACAGCCAGGGACAGGAGCAGCATCCTGGCTGCCTTTGCAGCAGGTGGGGATCATTCTCTATTTCAGACAGGGAAAGGGGCACACAAAGGGAAACAGGAGCAAATTCACTTTTAGCCACCCTCTCACAGAACCCCCCTGAAAAAGTCTGTGAATATTCCATCTATTGAAATGCCTTTGTTTCCTTTGAGACCCTCTGAAAGAGTCTGAGGAGCTCTTGGCTGAGCTGCTCAGAAGGACTAGAACTGAAAAACCAAAAACCAAGGAGAAACTTCTGTAAAGTGACATTTATAAAGAACATGCTTCAACCATACTTTAGGAAACCAGGAAAGCAGAAAACAAGACAGATCTCCAACTCTTGCAAAGCTAGAACAGAAAATGTGGATTATAAGCAGGGTCCCATACACTGTGATACAGGGATATTCAAGTCTGTGTGAACATCTGTTTTGCAGGATTAGCTAATTTAATTCCATGTTTCTGTGTACTCAAACTATTCTATGAACAAGTTTTTCTGTTCAGGGGACAGGAGTGACATTCTTTTGATGAATTTTTTATACAGCTGGTCAACTGCTTAGATAAACCTGTTGCATAAAGACATCACTGAGCAACATGAAGTCTCATCATTCTGAAGATACCTAATTTCAAAAGATACTTGTGATATCTGCAAATACAAGATTCATACATGGATAACAATATTATATAGCAATTTTGCTAACTCCTGATCATATTACAACAGGTCCTTGAATTCCCAGATCAAAGATATTTAAGAACTGCAAGAAAAGCTGCCATTTCTTTGGAAATCCTGGAGTTTCTAGTTCTCTGCAGTAAAATTGACTAAACATGTTCTTTAAAATAAATTATATATTTAAAAATAAAGTCAAGATACAAGTCAGAACTGGTTCTAAATACATGAGGACAGCAACACATCATCATAAGTGGTGTCTGTCAAAGTGTATACTGAGCTGGTAAGTGTTTGTAAATCTCATTTAAACTCAGGTTGAGCTGTTTACCAAAGTGCATTTTGAGTTAAGTGCAAGCTTTAAGTCAGGTATCATTGTGCAATAGCTGTGCAAACCCCAGGAAGCATAAATGCCTTTTTTTAAATTTTATTGCTTTTAAATTCCACCTCAGTTCATTGACCATAGCCTATCTTTGTATTCCTTGATAAAACAGAGATAAAGCCACTTAGAGATGTGAATGCTGAGATTACTGTGCTAAGAGGTAAAACTAACACAGATTTACAGCCAGAAGAATGTAAACTCAGGAGATTGAACGATTTTCTTTTAAGGAGGTGTGAAACCTGCAACAACCCCAAGCTTTGCTAAATTCATGTCTTGTTTACATCTGCATCCAAAAAAAGGTTGTGTAAAATGCTAGGCAATGCAGTAGATCTTACAGGAGACTCTAAATCAATCTTTCTTCTCAATAACATGAGCTATAACACAGCAGTTAATGTATTTGGATGATTTGTTACTGCCATTTTCACATAGCTTTGTTTTAAATATGTATTGCCAGGAATTGCAATTCAGGAAGGCACTTTGAACATTTTAGCCTTTTAATATACAGGGTAATATTGAAGAATAAGCTTTACCTTGAAAGTTTAGCATCCTGAAGTTCCCATTATACCCTTTCAGAAATCAAGGATGAAGTGATGCCTGGTTTAGAGATGCTCTTGATGGATCCCAAGTTTGCAGAAGCTGTGTAAGCACAGTCAAAAATCCACCAACCTAGCCTGAGCCTGAGGACACTTCTGCAGGGCTCGTCTTTGTGGGGTCACAGCAGAAGGCATAAAAGCCAGTAATTTGAGAGAAAATCAGGGGGAAAAGTGGGAATTAGGTTTTGCTTTAGTTGCAGTTGAGCCATCAAGTTCAAGCTGTGTTTTTTCTCCAGACCTGCTCATTCCTGTCATGCTGCCCCATAAATCCCCACAGTGTCCCCTGGCTGGTGCAGGGCACACATGGGTGTCTGGCAGCCATAGCTGAGGGTTGCAAGGACACCAGTGTGTGCAAACAAAGTTTTTAATTTGCAAAGAGGAACGTTTTTCACAGCAGAAAGCTGCAGTGGTAAGCAGGGAGTGTGGAGCAATGAGGGGGTCAGAGAGATGTGCCAACTTCCAGGCTGGTTTCTTCCTCTAGAGCCTACACCTGTCTGACAAAAAATCCTTCTGTGTGCTGTGTAACTCTCCAAATTGCATCCTGATGCTTTATTTAATCTTTCTGATTTGGCCAATGGCACATCCATGATGACTGACAGCTTTCAGGAATGGACAGCAAGAGGCTTTCCCACTGGGCAGCAGCTCCTATTGAAGTTTCCAGACTGAATAATCTGTTCACTGTGATCAGTCAGTGAGCAAAAAGAATAGAGTTAGGGGGAGAAAAAAGGGGAAAAATCCAGCATTTCCCATAAAACAAATTGTGCTTCAAAAATGGTGCAGGGTTCTTTACCATTGGCATGAGCAGGGCTGAAGAGTGGCCTGCTGAAGAGCTGTGGCTGTCACATTGTCCTGTCTGAGCCTCAGCACTACCCAGCACAGCTGAACCCTTTGGATGTTTTCACAGCTGAGTTGGTGAGCTTTAGAGCAGCATTTTGGAACTGCTTTTCTTCTTGGTAAATACCAAAAACCATTGCAGGTATAGAGAGCCCTGTGAGAAATGCAGCTGTCACTTGTGGGATTTCTCAGCTGAGGGACAGACATTAAATCAGCTGAATGGGCTGGCATCTTACCCCTAAGCCACCACAGAAGGACCAATCTCCACTGTCAGGTGCTTTCATTAAAATCAGAATTTATCAGTCACACAGTGTCCTAGAGAAGACCCCCATGTCCTCCAGCATGCTTGCAGGGCAGAGCTTTACCCACTCCCATTTCTACACCAGGGGATTTAACAACACATTTCTGCCCTTTGCAGGTAAAATTGCCAGTCAGGATATTGAGATGCAGAGAGCACAGAAAGCAGATGTTGGACAGATACCAAGGGCCAAAGCCACATAAAGCTGCAGTGTTTGCAGAGCAGTCAGTGGGTAGAGCTGCAGCTTCTTACCAGGGCAATCCAGGCATGGTCACAGGGATCCTCCACACCCCTCTCACAGCACCAAGGTAGGCTTGGCACTCAGTTTCTCTTTGGAAATCAGCAGGAGGGTTGAAGTCCCTCTCCTTTGCTTGGAGGGTCACAGAGCTCCTTTATGTCCCACAGACGGGGAAGTTTGAGCCTCTGTTCCCCATAGACCCAAGTGCCACTCCCAGTGGGGATGCAATGGCAGCACCAAGAATTACTGCTCTGCAGCTGTCTGTGGGCTTCCCTCATGCTTACCTGGCAGCACTGCCCTGCCACAAACCCTGCTCAAGGCCCCTGATGCCAAGGAAAAAGGCAAAAGAGGAAGGTGCAATATGGGGCTCAGCAATAGCAGCAGGTTGTGATCCCCTCCTGGCGCAGCTGTAGTGCTGCACAGGCTGCCCAGTGCAGCAGGGTGTGGGAGCTCCCAGTGAGAATATCCCACTGAAAAAGTCTCCCAGTCCCCAGGAGAAGGCTTTTCCTGATGTTTCTGCCTTATCACTGCAGCCACAGAGAAGGGCAAGGGAGGCTGAGTTTTCCTCTTCATGGTAATGAAATGCAGCCCACATACCCCAACGCTGGCAAGAGAAGAGGAGAGCAAGTCAGAAGTTAAGGAAGTAGAGAAGTCAGACCAAGTACAAGAGTCAGAACAGAGGAGCAGGAAATAAAGCAGTGGACTGTGTGCCTGAAAAGAGGAGACAGAGCCTGCAGCCTGTGAAAGGATTAGCAGAATAAAAGGAGTTTCAGTTTAGCGCACCAACAAAATCCTATCATAGAGGCTTTAACTTCTTCTTTGAAATAAACACACTGTAACAGTGTTAATCAAATAAAACTGAATAAAACCATGTACTAGCAGACATCTGTCATCTTTATTATTTCCCATGCTCCTGAGGTCTGATCCCCAGCACCTCTGGCCATTTATCTGCCTTGGTGCAGATCTGTGCTGGATGTTCGCTCTCCAGCAGGGCAGCACTGGCACTGACTGATAGGGACAACCAGGTTTCTATCTCAGTTGTAGGTCCTGCAATTTTGGACCAAAGGACAAAAGGATTTGTAAATTCTCCTATCAAACCTAGTTTATACCCACATACATACTCAGGAAAGCATGATGCTTGCCAGGCAGAGGACTGGATCAGAGGTTCCAGGGCTGGTTTTGGTTATTGGAACATCTGCATTTGACTCAAGTACTATAATGAGAATATCCCCACATTGTATCTCCTTCAGTAGGGTCCTTATGTGCCCTTCCTACAAGTAGTCAACACATGCCAAAGGAATCTCCTTTCAAAGCTGTTGTATTTTGTGAATACCATGTTACCAAAACAGAGGCTTAAAAGCTTTCCTGATTAAGTTTCTCTTGGTTAACCTGCTCCTGTTGAAGAACAGTAATTGACAAATTATCACTAATTTTACAAAAAGGTAAAAATTTTAAACGACCAGATTTTTGTGGCTTTGAGCTGCTGGGTACTTGGGCAGAGGTTGGATTACTGATGGCCTGAGCATGGTCAGTCTCCTGTGGCAAGCAGCAGGCTCCAGCTGAAGAGCAAAGCACTGCAGTGCCATAATGCATCTTGCAGGATTAGAGTGCTGCATTCCTGTAAGGCTGCCTTCCACTGCCAGTGGAAAGGGAATCCAAGCAAACCCTCATCATTCAGCAGTTTATATACCTTAAGCTAGAACCAAATGTGTGGCTTACTGCTTTTAAAGAACCATTCAAATGGCCCCAGATATATTAAAGGTCCTGTGAAGACTGAGGTTAGCTAAAATTTACCTTGATTGCTCTTCTCTAGATTGTGATTTTTTCAACTAATTGCAGCACAACTGCCTAACACACTCCCAAAATCACAACAATGCAGCTGCCATGCACAAGGTGCATACACTTGCTAGTTCTGTTTATCAGTGGTCTTTGCAGTTTAATAACTCTTATATTTTCTTACAATAACAGATGAGAAGGCAGAGGTTGCTCTCTCTCTGGGGAAGGATACATGTCATCATCCTGCAGACTGGATGATTACTAGGGAGAACAGCAACCCAAAAATCTGGCACCCACAGTAACATTCACTAAAATTCAGGATAAGGATGATATTCCATCCTTGCCACAGGTTCTCCAGATAACAGTTATTTCCAGCCCATTTCCCACCACATGGGCAAGTCTGCGTCTTCCTGTCCTTTGTGCAGCTGGGCAGGGCACAGCTGTGCCTTGCTGAGCAGATATTGATTTTTAATATAGAGAAATTTAAATTATTTACAGCTCTCCACAGTACCTCATGCAATAGCAAAATCTAACCCTAATCACTGGAACAGTAAGGCTGCATCAGGTATCATTAGTGAAGCTATGCCTGAAATATCTTCTTTCCTTAACTCAGTTTTCTGTTCTATCCACACCTTCATTGTTAGAAAGTTTTGGTTGTTCAAGCCCTCATGGACTACACCTGCATATTGGTGCTCAGAAGGTAAATGATCTTTATACATCTAACAGAAGTTAAGGAAAACTCTCCTGTCAGTATTTGAAGCAGCCTGATTTTTTAAATCTTTAAAGTTGTGTGTACTATAATCAGATTATAAATTCTTAACACAGTAAAATCCTGTTGGAATGCTGGAACAGCAGTTTGTAATGGCTGGTCATGTTCTGGCTTGCTAGGAATTTTAACATAAATATTTGAAGTCAGGTTTTAAGTTTAATTTTGTTAAATACTAATCCCTGTAAACATTAAATTATCACTGCTATTTTTACAGCCCTTTTTGAGGGTTTTTCTTTGCAAGCACATTAGCAAAGCAGCCATAATTCATTTTCCACTGATATAGAAGTTGCATTTTTTTACTTGCATATGAAATTAAATGGCTATTATTTTAATTCCAGGCTTTTATTCTTTATCTGTTTTTCACTAAGAGTTTTCTGAATGCTATTTAAAAAGCAAAAAAACTCCAGGAAATTGCATCAAATATCTTAACTGCCACATAGCCTAAATTCATGTTTGACTAGAGGTTAAGAAAATGCACTTGAAGTGTTTGATGGTTTTAATTCCATTGAGTCCCTACAGCCTAGCAATTTTATTTGTTGTCTTGATGCAGAATTTCATTTAGTCTGTGTATTTCAGAGGGGGAGGAGGGGACACTTCAATCCTTGCACTGGATGTGCACTTATGTGCTGCATGGCAGCCTCCCCTCCTGGCACGTGGCTGAGCCAGGGCTCCAGCTCAGCCAGGGCAGAGAGCAGCAAGTTCATTTTCTGGGAATAAACAGAGCCATTGGGACTGTCTGTGCTGCCACAGCATTTCCAGTTTGCACCAAAATTATGAGCTGGGCATTTTATTTCTTGACTGGCTTTGTATCTGTGTCATGCCCTGAGTTCACAAAGGGGCAGTGGCAGTCAAAACTGGGCACTGACATCCTCAGCTGGGAGTGCTTAACTCCTGGGAGCCAATTAACTGGTAATTAGCTGCACCAGAAGCTGCTTCATTTAGCAGATTTCTGCTAAATACATACATAAATAAATATCCATGATGAGTTACATTATTGACATAATCCACCTCATATTTAATTTGGATTGAAACAGTTTGCAAAGCACAATTCCTTTTGATTAAGCTCCTTTGTTGCTGTTGCCAAACAGGATTCTCAATTCTTTACAGTATTTTCTACTGAAAAAAGATATATTTATTTATAATTCCTAGGCAGGATGCAAAGCTTCAGCATTTGTTGATAAGAGAACTTTTTTAAGCAGTGACACAGACTGTCATCCTGTTGGCTGGGCAATATCCACCTGGATGTGGGAGTCCTGAGAGGATGGGAGAACTTTTTGATTATTATTCTATTCTCAGTGAAAACTGCCTGTTGAGGATACAGTACACCAATCTATCAAGAGAGAGCTGAACCTGAAATCAGGTTTGTGGTGGTGTTCACAGGGGTTCCAGGATGAGGGAAGAGACGAGGATCTGACTCCATGTTTCAGGAGGCTGGTTTATTATTTTATGATATATATATATTATATTCAAACTATACTAAAAGAATAGAAGAAAGGATTTCATCAGAAGGCTTGCAAGGAAAAAAGTGGAATGGAATGATAATTACTGATCCATCCAGAATTTCAGATGTACAAGAGATCTTTAAAGAAATGTGCATGCAATAAAAAGGCATGAATGATTTTTTTTTTTTGCTAGCTATACAGGAAATTGCTTGGTTTTATCCAAGAAAGACCAAATATGGTCTCTAAATATAATAAATCAATTTTTACAGAACTGAGGGATGCTTTCAACAAGCTGCAAGATCCACTGGTTTTATAGTCTGTGTGTATTGTGTGCTGCAGATAAATGAAAGATGCCCTAAGGATTTTGCATACTAAGTGAATATGCCAAGTATTACCAAGTCCCTTTATTTTCTCACAAGCACAGGGATACTGTTTTCCTTCAAAGTGCAGTTCTTGAAGTGTTTTGGTGAGAATTCAGCTTTTGTTTAAGAAATGAGTTTCAGTTCTCATAGTTATATTAAAAGACATCAAAACCCCACATCTGACCCCAAAGGCACTCTCATAGTTCAAAAGCCAAAGGCAAAATGAAAACACTGGATTTTTCAATAAGCCAAATGTCCTAATTGTCACATCATTACCACAGCTCCCAAATGGTTTAGCTCCACATGAAGTGCTGACCTCAGAGCCAAACCACACACTGCATGTGTGTGACTGGACTGGAAACCCATTCCAGGGCCAGGTCACAAAAGATCCTAAACACAATCAGATAAACAACTGGAGATTTGAAAGGATGGGGGGTTGGCATTCTCTTCATAGAAAGCCAGGTTTGGGACCCACTTCCACGAGGCAGAGATGGAGCAGGGCTGAAGGGAGAGGCTGGACCCATTTCACACCCACGTTGCAGCAGCTGGTTTGGGTTCATTCACCTGGCCCAGGATTCACAAATTTGGCCTCTTGGGCTGAGCATGCAGCTCACAGAGAACAGGCTGGGCTCCTCATCTGGGATTGTCTGAGCTGGAAACAGCCAGAACTTCCTTTCTTTAAGGAGAATACCTTCTGGGTGCAACTATCTGCAGGAGCAGACAGCCTTCTGGATGGTTCTTCCATGCAAACGTTCTACCAATTTTACTACCAGCACTGCTGGATGTGTTACTTGACTGGAGAGATAAAGAGACACAGATATTTTTTTTCCTTTTTTTTTGCTTTTGTATTCCCTTCCCCCATTTCCTATTTTTCTAGGATGTGGAAACTGCTCTCAACATTGTCCTCCCCCAGAAAAATAATCATGACACTGGATAAGATCTCAGAAGTGATATATATATATTTCAGGATATTTTGCTTGCCTTCTGACTCATAATTGTTGGTAACATAATTTTTAAACAAAAGCCGAGGTTGTCATGGTATTTTTATACCAACGATTCCATATTATTGTGAAAAGGAGGAAAAAAGGCAACAAACACCAAGAAACAAGAGATGACAAAATACAATGCTATGTATGGGAAAGAGTGCATGCTGCATTTTCTCACTCCTAAAGCTGCTTACCAAATTCCCTCCAGATCCTGCTGACCAAGACCACCTGAAAACTGCTTCTCATCAGGCAGTTTCATTCACAGACATCTTCATTTCTGGAGCATTTAAGTATCTCCACCTATTTTAAACATGTCCTACACCAAGTGAAGTGAAGGTACTTTTTGGGCACATTTACCACATCCATGGCAGATTTTCGTAAGAACATTTTGTTATCAGAAGGGGTGTAGCACTTCCACTCCTACTGATATGGCTTTTGCACATGTTGTGAGTGCAAAGTAAGATGAAATCCATAAGGACTTTGGAAGGTAATTTTGCCTTATTATTTATTCATTCATGAAGGATATTGCATTTATTAAAATATGATTCACTATTTAATTTCTACAAAATTAAATCACTATTTAATCGTCTACAAAAAAAATTAGTAGAATGCTAATAGTATGAAAGAACTTTAGTATGAAAGAGCTATGCAGAAATCTGTCTGGTCCTTGTCCTGCTCCTGCAGATAGTTGCACCCAGAATATATTCTCCTTAAACAAAGAAAGTTCTGGCTGTTTCCAGCTCAGACAGAGTTGCAGATGAGGAGTACTGCTTTGGAAGCCTTACCATAACAGGAGGCCACAGACAACTCCTCCCTGCAGCCATTTGGATTTGGGGAAGAGCCCCAGTGCCCTTCAGTGCCCACCACCCAGGTTGCCAGGGATGAGCAGAGAAACAGAGAGAGGTGAAACACAGAGAGCTCTGACAATGCTGAGTGCAAGCATTCAAAACCCACATCAGGTTTATTTAGCCTCTGTCCAAACCCAGGGCACACAGGGAATATTTCTGTGTCTGCTCTGGGGTGCCCTGACCCCCAGGGCAGCCCTGACTTTGACCCTCACTCTGGAGAAAGTTTCCCAGGCTTCAAGACAGACTGGAACCCACAAAAGTGTGAAATAGATTATAGAGAGCAGTGTAGGTGTATCACTGGGTGAGAAACTGAGGGTTTGGGATTTTTAGTATGTTGTGGATGGAAGCAAGATGGAGGGCACAGGGTGCTGTCCTAGGTTTCTTCTTCATGCTTCTTCTTCCTTCTTCTCCATGGGTTTGGGTGGCATTTGTAATTGGGCAGAAAAGTTCCCATTGGGGGCTCTTTGGGATCAGTTATTGGGTTAAAAGGGAAAATAATCCAGGTGTCAGCTCTTAATTGGATAGTTTAGTCTTAAAAGACCTTGGAACAAGAGATCGTTGGCCATTTTGTGCCTTCTAATGAAAAGCTGCTGAACTCACAGCAGTGAGGCTGTTTTACTGATAAGAAATAATGAACACCTGAGTGTGAACATGAACTACCTCAAGTGCCTTCAATCCAGACCCAGAGAAACCAACACCTGGTATCCCCACAAGCCTGCACTGTGCCACATCACTGCCACCACCTTCCCTCTGCAGTTACAGCTCACCAGGAGCCAGCTCTCTCCCCTGGGTGTCTCACAGCATGGCCAGATCCCACTGCTTCCCCTGGTGCTGCTGATGTTTGTCTCTGCATTCCCCACCCTTGCCAGCCCCCTGCAGCTCTGTCCATCCCCCATAGCTGAATGGGCACAGCCAGCCCAGCTCAGCCCCTGGCCAGCAAAAAGGGCAGACCCTGCCAGCACCATGCAGACCCCCTGGAACCTTGGATTTCTTGTCCATTACCAGTCTGAGGGATGCCAGGCTGTGTTTGGATTGCATCCTTTCCTCATGTATGGACAACATGGAAAGGTGACCCAGGGGACAGGGGTGGAAACTGAGAGCCTGCTGAAGGGTGAGCATGTGTATCTGCTCTTTGCAGCCAAAACAGCAGCAAACCTGAGCTAAACTGAACAAGGGTAGGAGGAGATGGTAGGAAAGGAGCCAGCGGACCTACTTAGGGATTGTTCTGCCTTTGGGCATTTGCTCAGTACTGGAGTGACCAGAAAGGAATATGATTCCATCCCAAAGAGGCAATGGAAACCTACAGGTGTATCTTGGTAAAAAACACTGTCTGAACTTCAGCATGCTCCCCAGAACACCACCAGCTCCTCCTAGCTGTGCAGTGTCCTCAGGCATGTTGATCTGTGGAAAATGCAGGTACACAGGTATGTATGCTGGCAAGAAGCAGATAATCTTTAAAGGGTTTTTATCACTTAAGGTCTTTCTCCATATGCAGGAGAACAACTGTTAAACTGTGGCACACAGCAGCACCAAAGACTCACTGAGGCTTCCCCTGCAGACCCTTCCCCACCCTCATGGCCTCCTCTGGGCACTCTCCAATGCCTTCATGTCTTTCTCATGCTCTGGTGCACTGAAGGTGAGGCTGCCCCAGCCCAGAGCAGAGCAGAACAATCCCCCAGGCCTGGCAGTGCTGAGGCTGATCCCCAGGACAGGGATGTCCCTGCTGTCCCCAGGGCACTGCTGGCTCAGCTCCAGTGGCCACTGGCCAGGAGCCGCAAGGCCCTTCCTGCAGCTGCTCTGCAGTTCTCAGTGCCCAGAGTGACAGTGGCTGGGGTTGTCTTTCTCTGCCATGGCCTGGGGCTCTGCAGGGCTCTCTGCCCTCCAAGGAGCCAACAGCTCCTCCTCATTCAGTGCCATCAGCAAATCCCTGAGGGCTCCTTTGGGTCCTGGCTCCAGACCATGAGTGAAGGTGTTGGGCTCAGGGCTGAGGGTGGAGCCCTGCAGAGCCCCACTGGGGACAGGCCCCAGTCTGGCGTCACCCTGCCACTGTCACCCTCTGTCACCCCAGGCACTGCCACACTGTCACCCCAGGCACTGTCACCCTCTGTGCCCAGCCCTGAGCCAGCTGCTCACCCACAATGTAACACACATTGACCCCACATGGAAAAAGAGCACCTGGTGGTTTCCAGCACTCCTTTTCTATACCCAGCACTGCCTGAACTCACATCATCTCAATTGTCTCATGCTGTCCAATATTTTAGCCATGCCACATTAAAACTTTACATTTTTATGGCTGATCACTAAGCAGCACAGGTGTTGTAAGTACAAAATGCTTATGGATTTTTACTATTTCAGACTTTGAGACTGCTTTTTCAAGCACAATCTTAAATCCATCCTTGGTGGGAAGCACACCTTTTGGGCCCATCGTTATAGACAATGCTACACTCTTCTTTTTTGACCTCCCCAACTCCCTGGAAATTGGCCTTAACTTGTTCAAATTCCTCTTAGGAGTGGATGAAAAGTCTTCATTACAAAGTCACTTCTAACTCCTTGCAGTAATACACTTGGGCATGGCAGGTGAGAGTTACGCAGGCTGAGGAAGTTGGTACCAGAAAACTCACGGATCCTCAGCAGCAGAGCTGAGCACACATTTAGCATCTTTGGTTGCTGATAAATGGCAGCACTTCTGCCAGGGCATAATCAGAAACAGTGCAGTCGTACAAAATCTGAAACGGGAGCACAGGGGTGGCAAGGCTGTGCTTTTTGTTTGGGTGGGGGCTCTGGGCTTGTTTCCCTTCTTTTGAACAAATAAAAGCCAACTATTTACTTTCTTTTCCCTGACTGCTGCCGTGTTGTCCTTTGCAGGTAACATCATAGGCTCTGGGATCTTTATTTCCCCCAAAGGAGTTCTGGAGCATGCAGGCTCGGTGGGACTGGCTCTCATCATCTGGGTGCTGGGGGGCGGCGTGGCTGCCCTGGGCTCGCTGTGCTACGCTGAGCTGGGGGTCACCATCCCCAAGTCAGGAGGGGACTACTCCTATGTCACTGAGATTTTTGGTGGGTTGGCTGGGTAAGTACCCTCTCTCTATAAACTGATTTGAAAGCACATTTATGTTGTGTGTTTGGTGTGGGAAACTTGGAAGAGACGACATTTGTTAATAAAAATGCTTCAGCAAAGTCAATCTTTCTGTTCTGTGTTAGAAATACCAAATTGTCCCCACACAGAGCTCCCAGTGCTGTTTCCAAGGGAAGGTGACAGATCCTTTCACTTCCCTCCAAGTCCATGACAGAGGAGGTGATGCTGTGTCTGAGTGATGTTTCTGTGTTACCCATCCCAGGCCAGGCTGGAGCTGCTCACCACAAATAAAGCAAAGCTGCTTGACTTGCTGTTCAGAATCACCAAGTAAATACAGAGAGGTATTTACTAACTCAGGGATGGATTGCTAACTCAGGGAAGGATTTCTCTTTGAAAATAGTACTGATGGAGTAGTGTGGCCATGTGAGGAAGGGACAAGTGAGAGGAGGTTATCTTTTTTAGAGTGTACAGTTTTTGATGGATTCAACACAATTAATTAAGCTGTCAGCCTGTACTCACAGACTACTAGAGAAGCACCAGAATGTTCTGAGCAGCTCCGTCATTGTGAGTAGAGAGGCCAGACCAAATACCGGTGGTTTAGTTAAGAAAAGTAAGCACCAGTACAGAAAACTAGAGAAAGAGTAAGGAAAACCCCCACCAAACCAGAGTATTCCTTCTCATGTGAGATGGAAAGTGAGCTTTTAACAGTTGAGCTGGCTGCTGAACAAGAACAGATCAGAACAGGCACAACACAGGCAGTCTGTCACCCTGTCCCAAAGGCTGTCCTCTCATTTCTGCCTCAGCTCAGTGCCACACAGGCACAGCCAGCACTGCAGACCTGCCTGCTCACAGGGGCATTTCTGATGCTCGCCATTGCCTTCTGCTGGTTCATGAAGTCTGTCTTTACTTGATGGGATCTCTCCTCTGCTGTCCTGCTTTGCACAGAAAATTACACTGACATCACAGTACAGATGGGGGCAGATCTGAGCTCCACTCAGGTGTGTTCTCTCATGGGGCAGGAGCACAGCAGAGCTCTGCTTCCCCAGTGCCTGCTGACAGGAGCAGGGTCTGCAAGCGGGGACAGGGCAACTGAGAGCACAGAACCCCAAAACTCCCACCCCTGGAACACCACTGTGAAGGAAGCCAGCAAGATGAGACATCCACAGAATCAAAGGAATTCTGCTTTCTAGGAAAGAAAATGAAACTGTTTAGAAATCGAGTACAACTAAAACTAAATTTAATTAAAATTAATTTAAATTGTTCCTCAGCTCCCGTCTGCCACACTCAAGAACTTGCCTAGTCCCTGCAACCACCAAGCTGTGCAGCTGCTGTAACAAACCACACAGCAGCCGACTGATCACTGCCCAGCATGAACCTAGGGACAGCCTCACCTCCCAAAGCAGGAGATTCTGCTTGGGCAGCACTTACATGGTGTCCAGGCTTGTAATGCACAGGCAATATCAAAAAAGCACAACCTGTCACCTGAAGGGAAGCAGTGCTCCCATCCTGCCTTGTAGAGATGTTAGCTCTCTCTCAAGAAAAGAAATAGTCCCACTGTTGTGGCAAAGGGTTGCACTAGGCAAGAGGTTTTGGTGTAAAAAGGGGGATTTGGGTCATATTTCCCAGGAAAGCCAAGTTGGGATTGTGCCCTGCTGCCCTTTGCTGAGCCACCACCTAAAGGCTGCAGCTCTGGGAGCTCCAGCACCCCCAGCTCCCCGCCTGGGAGTGCCCATCCAGCCCTGGCAGGGCACAGGCAGGCTGAGCTTCAAGGGGCTGCCCTGTGCCTCCCTGGCACAAAAACCACTGCTGCTCTCTTTGATTTAATCCTTCCACAGCTGAGCACATCAAACTCAGCGCACAAAGCTTTAGTGCGCCTGCCTTTCCTGTGCATCTGGCTGTCCCAGTGACCAGCTGGATGTTTTGGTTTATTATTTATATTTATTTATAAAAAACGTGTTTGTTGTAAGAGCACAGCTGTACCCACCCAGACCACAACAACTCCACTTCTGTTGTCTTGTCCCTGTCTCCCCAAATCCTCCCATTTATTATTTTTTATATATTTATGCAGGTTTTCCTGCACAGATACAAGGCCCAAAGAAATACTATTTGATTGTGGCAGCCACTGGAGTACACCATGCCCCAGCTTCTGTGTCTGGCACTACTGATAGCTGGATGCTAAACTGTTTATTGAAAAAATCACATTGCTGTGATATAAGGAGCTGAATGCAGTAACAGAGGCAGGACAGGGCCATCTCCTGAGCTGGCAGGAGCTGTGGCTGCAGAGCAGCAGCCTTGGATAGCTCAGGGACAGCATGAAACACTGCTGAAAAGTGGTGGTGATAGCAAACCTTGTCTGGGGACAGCCCTGAGCAGAAACACTGCCCAGCTCCTCTGGCCAAGGGAGAAGGAACAGGTGAGGAAGGGTTCCAGTATTACCAGGCTCTGGTCTGGTGCCAGAGAAAAACTCCTGCTTTCCTCTCTATTTAGGAATCATTGTGGTTTTAAACAGCATTTGTGTGTGAGCACAAACTGCAGGGAATGGCCACAGCCTGTGCTGCAGGAGCCCTCTGAGCACAGCTTTCCTTGCATGATGTGGGCCTGCAAGTCTGTTTGAGTCAAAAGAACATTGCCCCAAATGATAAATAAAGGCCTTAATAGGCATTCTTGCAGAAGAACAAACCCTGCAGTGAGTTTCTGATCAATACCACTCCTTCTGAATGCTCAGCAGTAATGCTGCAGCTCCCACAGCAGAGCCTGCTCTCTGGACATACCTCCTCACCAAAATCAGTGCAGAGTTGGCAGCCAGAGCTTTCATAAGTGTCACTCCAAACTGCAAGTGTAACATGCTTCAAATATACTTCCATGTTTCTTTTTCGTTATTGCAAAATTTTGAATTTTCCAAAGGCAGTAAGGCATCCAGCAATGTAGGATGGCATTAATTGTATTCAAACTGGCTCCAGCTTAAACCAGTCCAGTTTTTCCTGAGCTGTACTACAGCGCCTGTTTCAAACTGTTTTCTTTTGCCAATGCACAAGTAGGGTACACTGGAATTTTAATTTTCACAGGCTGCTTTGAATCCATAACGTATCTGAGATCCTTGAGGGAGTACAGGCATATCCCAAACAGATATTTGAGAACCAGTTTCACCAAGTCCACTAGACTACTCAGGACCCAGGTGAAACCATGTTGTTTATTTCTTTCCACAAGTGAGGGAGTTAGTATGCAGAGGTATCTGCAAAAAAATTCAGTTTTGGTCCAGGGATGGGTGGCACTCCACATGAATGCCACACCTGCCAGGGGTAGCAGGTGGCACAGTCACCCCAGGCTGTTCCTAGGACAGAGGGAGGGCTCTGAGTAGACAGGATCTCATTCATGTACACACTGATGGACTGTGGGACTTCAGGGAACTTTGGATGAGGCTCAACAACCAAACACAGCAGAGCCCATCCAGCCAGCAGCTGGAATACAGGCAGAGAGGATATTTCACCAGCTTCTTCACCAGCAGCACATGCAGGAGCTCAGATTTCTCATGCAAACTCCAGTGTTCAGAAAAATAAAACCCAAACAAACAACCAAAACCAACCAAACAGTTAGATCTTCTTTTTTCTTTACATTCAGCTGTCTCAAACCTGTTATAAAGATCTGATCACTTCTCAGTCAGCAACAAGAGAAGATTTAACTTCTCTTATTTTTGTGATCTGAGCTACTGAGTAACTGTGAAAGGCTGTAGGGTTGAGTTCCATCTCCAGCTCTGTAGCTCAACACTCAGGGCAATAATTCTGCCACTTTCCAGCTGAAGAACAAAGTGATTCCAGGTGTGCCATGCTGTGTCCTCTCCCACATCATCTCCCATGAGCCATTTTCCCCAGGAGCAGCCATTCCCACCAGCTGGGCCCCAGCTCCTCATCCCCCAGCCCTGGCAGCTGCTGGCACTGTGAGCACATGGCACATGCCAGCCTTGCCCCCTGGCCCCCACAGCTGCTTGTTTAAGGATGGAAATGTGATCTCAGTGACCAGCAAGGAGAGCTTTTTCTCAGAAATAGGTTTTGATTAAGACTTACATGTAGAAACACCATTAAAGTGGGCCTACACCTTAGGCAAGTTGCCTTCTTGTTTTGGTGCCATCCCTCTTTTGAGCTTCACATTTGACAGTGCAACTTTGTCCCCCCTCTGCTAAAATTATGCATTTTCTTTAATTTCTGTTATCAATCCTGCATTTCAGTTCTATGACTGTCATTAATCCATTCCCATTAAACCAAGTTCTACCCAATACCAGCTACCCCACACTCCATATTACAGCATAGAAACCAGGGCAAATGTTGCCTGAAACAGTCTTTTCAGAGTCATTCTCCCCACTGAATGTTTTACACAATTCTTAGCCTACATATGTAGGCTAAAAGTTTGTGTAAAATTTGAAGAAAAACATGGCAGGGAAAAACTGGCAGCCTCTGCAAAGGCCCTGCCAGTCAAGAGCCACACAAAACAGCTCAGGCAGCACCATCAGTATCCAAATTATATTCAGCAAATTGTTACGGTAGTCTTTAGGTCCTGTTTATTCTTCAGTGTGGACCAACTGAGTTAACTCAGCAAGCAGGATCTGCAGAGCTGTCCCAAGCTGGGTGCATCATCAACAACACCAAATAGCACAAAGCAATCACTGGAGAAAGCTGCTCTGAACCACAAGGAAAAACATTAGAAATGGAGGGGGGAAAAAAAC
Source organism: Zonotrichia albicollis (assembly GCF_047830755.1). NCBI lineage: Eukaryota > Metazoa > Chordata > Aves > Passeriformes > Passerellidae > Zonotrichia > Zonotrichia albicollis. The sequence continues at coordinate 13,769,415 of NC_133831.1, forward strand.
CCAAAAAGGGATTCACACAACAAAATAAAGAGAAAGAAAAAACTGCTGAGTTTATTGTAAAAAACTACAGTGGCAGCTGGGAAGGTACCCAGCTCTGACATTGGTCTAATTTACCAAATTATCTGTGGTAGCTAATTAATTGTCCCATCCTTCTCAGGAACAAGAAGGCAAAGTGAGGATGGGGCTGAGACGTTTTGCAGCTCAGCTGAGGAGCAGCCAGAAGCAGCACTGCCTCCAGGCTGGTGACAGAGAGGCTCCTTCAGCAGATTTCAGGGCTGGGAGCAGGGAGCACACTGGGTGGGTGCAGCCCCTAAAGAGCAGCCCATGTAATATTGAAATTATACTGTCATATTTGGAAATATCATCTCAAATCCTCATTTGTGTCATGCATGCCTGCACATTATATTTGTGCATTTATGTGAATGAATGACTATGTGTGTGTATACATGGCAAGGAAAACTCCACTTTCTTGCAATGATTACTTCTCACAATAGAAATAATTATACTTCAAATATTTTTAAAGATTAACCTGATCTACTGCTGCCTTTTTAACTATTTTTTTTCCTTTGCACAGAATGAAAAACCAAAACATCTCACACTTTTTATTTGCACAATACCTTGTTGGGTGCAACCACCTGAAGCCAGCCCAGCTGTGTGATCCATCATAAAAACTGCAGCATTGGCCTGGGTCACAGAGCCAGCACCAGCAGTGACAAGAAACCCCCCAGTGACCAGCAGGGAGCTGGTAGCAGTCCCAAAAGTGCAGCTGCTGCCTTTGGCTGCAGCCAAAACCCTTCAGAGGTGCCTTCAGTGCAGGGACTGCTGTCTGCTGTGGTGACATGTGAGCCCAGGAGCAGCAGAGCTCCTTTCTAGACACAGAGTTAAACCCAAACATGCCTGCTGGCCATAATCCTCACTGTTCCACACATTCCTAAGCCATGTTTGCTTTACAGTGTTTGATTTAAAATGCAGGTTGTGCTGAGCACATGGGAGAAGGGCTGAGGAGGGTCCCACTGGTGTGTGTGACAGGGTGGAGGTGCCCAGCCCTGACTCCCTGTGCACAGCTGGCTGTGTGTCACCTCCTCCAGCACAGCACCAGCTCTCTTGTGCTTTTCCTTGTCTCTGCAGGTTTCTGCTGCTGTGGAGTGCAGTGCTTATCATGTACCCAACCAGTCTGGCTGTCATTGCACTGACCTTCTCCAACTATGTCCTGCAGCCTGTCTTCCCCAACTGCATTCCCCCCTATAATGCCTCCAGGATCCTCTCCATGGTGTGTCTGTGTAAGTATTTGCTTTTTGCACACACACAAATCTTGCCCTGGTTTTACAAGGGGCACTCCAGCCAGGCTGGGGTCAGGGCCCCAGCTCCAAAGGCCAGTGGGGAGCTCCCAGGAGAGGCACTGTGGTGGCTGGTGTGGGATGCTCTGTTCTGGAGGGAGGCACAAAGGCACCCAGACCCCTGTGGGTCCAGGGAAAGTGGTGGCAGGTGAGCACATGGGATGGGGCAGAACTGCAGAACCATCCCATGGGCACCAGGCACAGGTCACCACCGCCCTGTGAGCCCTTCCTGTCCCCTCTCACACTCACATGAGTGTGCAGAGGCAGAGTGCAGCCAGCTCTGCATCAGCCACTGCTGGGGCTGCAGGAGCAAAGCTGAGCTGCTGTTCCTGAGAGGAGGCAATGATCCTTCACACTTGTCAGAACCCAGGACATTCTTCTGGCTGCCCTGGAGGATTCAAGAACCTGGCAGGACGCTCAGAGACCTTGGCATGGAGTCAAAACCACCTGTGCCTTTGATTTTAGCCCATGGAAACAATGACCAACTTTGTTACAAGCCACAAAATTTTGAATAAAATGATAGTGAATTTATCACAAAGTGAAAAAGTAGAACTTTAAAGTTTTTAGAATGGGGATTCAAGAAGTAAAATAGAACAATCTAAGCATGTCCTGTCTTCTTCTTCTTCTTGTTCTCTATCTTGTGCTATGATAGTGACACTTCTAAATTAGTTTAAAATAAAGACAAACTATCTAACATAAGTAATAAGTATTAAAAATTATTGTAAATAAAGTACACGTATTTTTTAGTATAAAAGATAACACTGCCCCAAGGGTGGTCAGTGTGCCTCAACCCAACCTGCTAAACAAACCTGCACAAATCCAAAAAAGAATGTATTAGATAAAAAAAATAAGCAACCTTAAAAACCAAACCCAAAAAATCCCAAATTCTTTGAGCACAGGGCTAAGAAAAAAAGACTTTTAACACCTCAAGAGCCATTCTAACAACTCAAACCCCAAACACACTGGGCACTGCTCAGGCACAGTTATTGAGCTGGGGAGAGCCCCTGTGGCAGCACCCAGGGGCTGATGGCTGCCCGGGATGATCCTCCTCATCCTCGTTCTGGCCATGCTAAAGCTCCCTGCAGGAACACTGTCACCACATTTCTCTTCACAGAGAAAAACAAGGAAATATTCCCAAGAATATTTCTGGGTTTCACATTCTCTGAACCTCAGAGAAAGGAAAAACAATTCTCATCTCATTTGCTGTGTCTGTGTTGTGCCAAAGTAGAATGCAATATGGAGATCGTTTACCCACGGTGATGGTGTTTTGTTTCCTTGGTCTGTCAGGGCCAGGTGTGTGTGTGTGTGGGACTATCAGGGGCCAGTCATGAGATTCTGAGCAGTTGAGTGCTTGGCACATTCAGTTTAGATGTAATATAATATAGAATAATATAGTATAATAAAGTAATTAATTAGCCTTCTGATAAGATGGACTCCTCATCATTTCTCCCTGCCATGGGGGTCAGCCTGTTTCCATAGAACATGAGTGTGGTTTTTACTGTTTTGACTGTATATTCTCAAGTAAACACAATTTCATCCCACTGAACTCAGCCTTTTGCTCTGCAGTGCTGCTGACATGGGTGAACAGCTCCAGTGTGCGATGGGCGACGCGCATCCAGGATATTTTCACAGCAGGAAAACTCTTAGCCCTGACCCTCATCATTGTTGTGGGCTTCATTCAGATCTTTAAAGGTACTCTGTGAGACACTATTGCTATAGTACTGTTGATAGACCTGATTTTTCCCACTTACTGCAATGTTTCCTCCTTACAAACTGACCTGAAGGTGTGCTGGGTTTTGCCAAGCTGTGGGATTGCACACTGACACAGCTGGGGAAAGAATGACACAAGGGAGAAATCAGCTGTATCCTCTTAAAAAAAGTCTCTTTCCAGCCCACCTTGTAGGATTTGATAGAATAAAGGAGAACAGCTCACAGTGTTTTGGAATAGTTACTTAACATTTTTAATCTGTTGTGCATTCCTTAATTTGAAGTGTTCTGGATGTAAAATGAATGAGCAATGCTTTGCCTAGGGCAGGATGATATCTGCTTCATTTCAGGCACTAGTCCAATTTCCTACAAAATGTCACTTATAAGATTAAACTAAGGTGAAAAATGTCTCACTGATTCACCAGTTATTGGAAAGCCAAAAGTACAAAAGACTTATATTTTTATCATGGGTCATATAAAAGATGAAGAAATATGACATTTACAGAGAACAGAAAACTTGTTTTCTCAGTGGTGCTAGTCCTACAGTCTTGACAAATCTTTCGGGCCCATAGGTATTTTATTTTAAAGGATATCTCCTAAACAACACCAAACTCTTGTAAAAGAGAATGTCATTAAGGGCAGGTAGGAATTTGCACTGCCCAGGATCCACCCTCAGCCAGTGCAGGCTGCCAAAGGGTCCCATGAGTTGCTGTGGCCCAGATGTGGGGAAGGAGAGCAGGAGCTGCCGCACCAGGACAGTCCTGCAGGAAGCACTGCAACTGCTCTGTCAGCCCATGGTGCCATGAACAGCGTGAAGGCTCAGTTCTAATAAAGAATAAAAAGCAAAATCTTACATATTTAAAGTCTGTGAGGTAGGTAGGCATGGCCTAACATCTGCCTTGCACTTTCTATGCAGGAAACTACAAAGAGCTGACACCAAGCAATGCATTCAGATTTTGGATGACTCCATCTGTGGGGCATTTAGCTTTAGCTTTCCTCCAAGGGTCCTTTGCATTCAGTGGCTGGAACTTCTTGAACTATGTAACAGAGGAGCTGGTGGATCCCCGCAGGCAAGTACCCCCCTCATGGTGCCCTCCCTGCAGTGCTGAGACATTGGAGCCCTCTGGGAGCATTTCTCATTTCACGAGGGGCTGCAATGTCATTCCATGGCTGTGGGACTGGTCTTTCCAAAGGAGACAGAGTTTTGTTCAGAACAGATAGCAGGCAAGGTACAGAAACACTGAAATTCTATATGAACTGAATCAAAGCAGCCCACAGACAAGGCAGGATCTTTATGTCACTATTCAATTCCAGAGCAGAAAATTAACCATGGATGAGGTGCCACACAAATATCTACAAGAAGAATCTTCTTTGTCATAAAATAGTTTAATTATTTGAAAATTACTTTGCTTTTCAACCCAAAGCTCTCCCACAGATACCTGAAAGAGAAGATGATTTGTGCAGTAAAAGTGGCACACACTGCCAAGGCAGCTTACCTTGGGTCACTGCTGATCCTGGCTATGGGAAGGGTTGGAAAGGATTCATCACAAGCAGCCTGAGAAGGCTGGAGGGAAAGGGAATTTTAGTTCAGCAAAGCTCAAATGTTTCAACATTTCTGAGTTAATAAAGTGGGATGGCAAATGTCAAGAGCAGCTCTTGGAGCATTAGTTACTCCTGGGCATCCAGTGCACACAGCAATTAAACAGCAAGAAATGGAAGCTATTACAGCTTGGATGGGAAGGAATTAAAGCTACAGCCTTATGAGCATCTGTGCACACCAGTGAGTGGCAGAGTGTCCAGGGATTTGGCAGAAATAAAGAAAGTGTGGTAATGTGTTTCCTTATTAAACAATAATATTTTATTGGACCACCACGATTTCAAAGCTGAACAATAAAAAAGTTATTACTTAAATAAGGTAAATATGGCCTTAGCTGAGAAATAAAGAATGGAGCAAATGGCCTTTTTTAAAAATTATTGTTGTAAAATTAGTGGAGAAATTAAAGTATTAAAAAATTGGATAACCAAAACCACTTCCTACTTTTACTAAATCCATTCAAATTAACAAGGTTAAACATGCTTTCTAAAATCTTTTTTGTCAAATCTGACACAGCAAGAAAAACACATTCTGTTAGATATAGAACAGCTCAGGTGTGCACCTCTAGGAAGGTCTCTGGGTTGGAGATCAAGTACATCTGTACTACTGTGAGTTGTATAACCAGACCAGATTTAGGGTACACAATGGGCCAGGGCAGCAGCTGAACAACAGGAACCCCTTCCTTTTCAGAGCAGGTGAAGGTGAAGCAAAACAACATATTTTATTGCACCACAGTGCGTGTCCCCAGGGCCTTTGGGAAGTGGATGTTTCATTTTTCAGTCTGTCCCAATCCCAGTCAAGAGAGCCCCAAGGCAGCTCGTGGTATCTATCCCCTGGAGCTCCCTGCAGACACAGCATTTCATTTCAGCCTTCCCTCACAGACACAGCCAGGGAACTCACCCAGGCCCCACCCCACTGTCATGATCTCACTGTGCATGGTTGTAATCTCTTATCTACCCTCCCAATTCTCTTATCAGGAACCTGCCTCGTGCCATATTCATATCCATCCCATTGGTGACATTTGTGTACACGTTCACCAACATTGCATATTTCACTGCCATGTCTCCCCACGAGCTCTTGTCCTCCAACGCTGTGGCTGTAGTAAGTAAAACCATTCCCTGCACGTACCACCACACTTTGATTTCAGTGCTGTGCTTTGCAGTGTGTTTCAGTTTCTCTGCCTTCTGTTGCTTTAGACATTTGGTGAAAAGTTACTGGGCTATTTTTCCTGGGTTATGCCAGTCTCAGTGGCCCTATCTACATTTGGAGGAATAAATGGATACCTTTTTACCTCATCAAGGTTAGATGGAGTACAATTTTATGAACATTATCTAATTTGGGGAGGGGCTGTTTTAATTGCATTTGCTAGAGAAATGCTAGCTAGACATTTTGGATGTTGTAGAGCATGAGTTTGTTGTTGGGTGTGTTGGATACAATCAGTTATGAATTATTCTGTTTCAAATCAGCAAATTTAATATTGAATCATGAAATTTCCTGCAAATTAATCCTCATGAGTTATTGAAAGTGTTTGCAGATGTGGAATAATTCACAGTAAGAGCCAAACACAGCTTTAGCATGGAACCAAAGTAATTTTATGTCAATAAAGTTCCAGTAGCTCACAGCTAAACTGTGCTTTGCTCAAGGAGGAGTTTTGGGGCCTGGTGCTGCACTCAGCTACAGGCATTTTAATGCTGGAAAATCACCTTTCAAGCAAGATGCTTTGCATGCATAGTGCTGATAGCTGGGCCAGAATCTGTAAAGTCTGTCAGACTGCAATCAATAAAGTCTGTTTATAATAACTGACCTGTCTTAATTTAATTTAGAGGTTACAATGTTTTTTGAGGAAACAGCTGAAGTACCTTGGGAAAATAATTTATCCCAACCTTTTCATGGGTGTGATGAAATGCAACAAATTGGAGTGCATATATAACAGGCTGTACACTTAAAAGTGAAAAGCTAAGGCACGTTAAACCTTATCCAAACCCCTTTTGGCACTGTAAATACCCACACAACCTTCAGAGCATTCACCCCTCACTGGGTAAAGAGACAATGCTGGCCAGCAGATGGTCCTTGGAGGTATTTTGGCATCTCAGAGCAGGTCTGAGGTGTTCCCAGGTGACATTAGCTGTTAAAGGCCTTGTACACTGCAGGGCTCAGTTTAAACTATCTTTCCCCAGTCTCCAGCTGTCTCTGCAGCTGCAGCCACAGCTCCTTTCCATGAGAAAACCAGAGCAGGTGGTTGAGATAAGAGGTTTTATATGAGTAGGGACTGGAGAGGCTGTTGCACACCCAGTGGATTCATCATTCCCCTTCTTATTTCCAGGCTGTGTTTCTCTGGTGCTCGGGAGGGCCACTTGCCAAGTTTGCTGGCCATGATCCATGTCAAGAACTGCACACCCATCCCTGCCCTCCTCATCTGTGTAAGTTCCTATCCCTGCTCCATCACCTGCTTTTAGAACCACTGAGAGGTGAGCTGGAAAACCCCTTGAGAGGTGGTTTTACCCCAGGAGAGGAGCAGTGGGTCACCCTGAATAGCAGCTGGTAGGTGCCAGCTGAGCAGCTCCAACCACGCAGCCTTCAGCCTCAGAAACAATTCCTCCTCCTCCTTCTTCCAGTCCCCTTGGCACCTGAAGGGTTTCCCTCATAACCTGAGTTGCAGTGTAAGCTCATTAACTCTTGTCCTGCAGCAAGAGATGGACTGGCTTTTGAAACAGAGATACTTCATCTAAGAAAAGACAAGTTCCTCAGACCAATTTTCCTGCTTCCCACCAGAATTTGGAAACCTCCATGGTCCTAACCCCACTCCAGCAAGGCTGCTTTAGGTTCTGCCTCCAAAGCCAGAGATAGGGGGATCCCAGGGAAAGGACAAAGTGCTCCTAAAATTACTTTCAACAACCAAGACACTTTGTGAGGGGCAGCCAGGCAGTTCTCTGAGGGCCACAGGTATTTCTTTCCACAGCCAAGAAATTAATTAGGGGCAACAATTCCAGTAGGGAATCTGCTGAATGGCACACCAGGCAGACAAGAGGTCACCTGCAAAGGCCAGACCCCAATGTGCCAGCTGTTGGGAGTGCTGGGGGTCCAGCTCCTGGTCTGCTCCATGGGAAAAAGGCTTCCATCACTTTTTAGACAGCAGAAATTCCCACAATACTAATGACTTAGGGAAGTTATTATTTGAAACAAAGAGCTTTGTATGCTTTTACTGATAGTGCAACTGGAATTTGTGAAGAGTTTTACAGTGGCATAGAAGACGGCAAAGAGGAAAGTGATTTGTGCCACTGCTGTCCATGGCCACAGGGCCCAAGTAAAGGAATCCCCAAGGGGCATTTGCTTGAAATCTTGGCTGCTCAATGGCTGCCAACGGCAGATTTGCCACTGATATCAAAACCACAAGGGTCTGACCCCAGATGCACTAAAAAGATGTATGTTTACATGTCTCCTGGCTCTAACAGCAATTCTGGCACAATACACCCATACAAAGTTTCACCAAATAAGCTTTTTTTCCCACCATAACAGCTCATTCTGCTTTTATAACAAAATCTGGATTTTGTTGAGGTTTTATGGCATTCCTGGGGCTTAGTGCCCCATCACAAACAGTTTGGGGTAAACTGCCCTGGGCAGCCATCATGGGATGGGATCCTCTGTTCTACAGGGGTAGCACTCCCTTGTCCTTAAAAATACATCAGCTGAAACAACAGCTGAGTGTCAGAGGCTGTTTCACTGTGGAACAGCCCCAAAAAGAGCAGGCTGCCTGTTGAGCTAGCTGATCCATGCCATGCCACCCCCCTTGAATCACAGTGCCAATCACAGAACCAGCATAGCACATTAATTCATCATTTGAAGGTGTTTTAATGCAGCTCAGTGCACACCAAATGCTGCTAGGAAATATTTATTTCTCAACAAATAGAAAGATACTAATAAGTATAGTGTAGGCATCTACAGCAGCAAACTGGGCCACACTTCAGGCAAACCTAATTAATACATCAGGTTCCTTGTCTCTTCCATGGAATCACACCTAGCTCTCTGCATGGAGAGCAGTTTGTTTGTACATCAAGAATGGCTATCTTAACACTACCAGTGAGACCTTTATGTTTACTGATTTCCTATTTTACTGCCAAAAATCAAGGGGCCACGCTAAATGTAAAATTTGGGCTGCAGTTGTTTTGCAGGATGGTGGGGAGTGGCTGCCGGCCAGGGGGCTGTGGCCAGGCCAGCTGGAGGGCAGCACTCCCTTGTTATCTTCTTATTGCAAAGCTCCCATACCTTCTCTGTGATTTCTCATGGATAGCTCCTCACAGCACAACCAACAAACTCCAGCTCTCTTTTCAACCAAACCCACTCTTTTATAGCCCTCATCCTTATTGGACACAGCTGTGCCCTGTTAAGGACAGTGCTGTTCCTAATCTTTGGTAATTAGTACAACTGCAGCTCCTCAGGGGTGAGATTGCCTTCTGCACTTTATTTTGTTGCATTCTATGCCCCCACAGCCCCTCTTCAGCCACAGGGGCTGGCACCACCCTGTGAGTGGATCTGACACACCAGTGGCATTGTGCCACTCCCAGTGCCATCCCTGCAAAGCCCTCAGCGGCAGCAGGGAGTTGTGTGACACTGTGCACACTGCAGGGGACAGCACAGACTGTGTTATATGGCAGTGGTATGTGATGGTGCCCAATTTTAAATCCATTTTGTGCTTAGAGAGTTCAAGGTGTTTAAATCCCCCAGCCAAGCCTACAAGGCATTGAAAAGGGGAGCAGAGGGACCAAGAGGGTGTTTGGTTATGGTGGTGCTTAATTCCTTTGCTGGAGGTGCAGAAACCTTCCCTCCTGGGAGGAGCCTACTATTGAAACAGCTAATTAAGAAAAAAGGGACAGAAGCAAAAAGGGAGCTTGGATCAACACAAACCAGACCTTGAGCACTCTCTGGTGGGATTTGGATATTTAGCTTCCCTCAGGCTCTGGGCCCCAGTGTTCACTGAGCTGGTATTTTGTGCAGGTGAGTGCTCAGCCCCTGGGGTACCAGAGTGGGTGGGGGGCTCAAGGAGCAGTGCCCTGGCCCCCAGCTCAGCTCTCCTGGCTTTGCAGTATTGATGCCTTTTTGCTGGTCCTAAAATCACAAGCTAGGCACAGGTGCTAAAGAGGAGTTACCTTTGTAAGTATCCTTAGGTGCATAACTTGGTGGAAAGCAACAAAGATGCACACTTTATGTTTAAAGTGCATACAATTTCTATATGTTTAGCAAATTAACATAAGTGACAAGAAACCCCAATTAGAGGCATAAATGATGAGGTGATTCCCCCTCAGTTCAATCCTTTCAATCCCCCCCATTCAATTAGGCAGGAACTAAACTTTGTTAATGAGAATGTGTCTTGGAGAGCTGGTTTAAGCCTTGGCTTCCCAGAAAATCTAAACATGGACCCCCAGCTTGGACCCACAGGGGAATTTATTTCTGTCTAATAGAGTAGGTAAAAAGCTAGCTATGAATACTAGAATAGGCTACAGCACTACAAATGTATGCGTACAGAATATAGAGAGAATATAAAAGCAAAAATGGTGGAAATCAATTCCCTATCAGCATTAGTCAGACATAGAGTTCAAAAAAGCAAGCAAAAGCGTGGAAATGTCCACCATCCATCTGCCAGTTTCCAAACAGTAGTAATGCGCATAAGATTCATGATGCTGATTAGCTGTGACATGAGCCCCCAGGAGCAAGGGCAAACCTCTAATTCTTTATAAAATACACAGCACCTGCAACAACACAGTGCCTGAAACAAAGCATATAAAGTCTACAAAACCCTTTTCACCTGGAGTCCTCACCACAAGGTTCAACAGCTCTTAAAACACTTCACAGAAAAAGGTGGAGTGGGAGCTTTGCCAGCCTTTCAGACATGGGCAGCAGAGACACCTGTGCCAGCACAGGGTATTTTTAAATCGCTGGCTTCAGCATGCTCCAAATCACCCCAAATACCCATTTAGCCCCAGCCCTGGGATAAGGAACAGAGCCCCAGGAAGCAGCACACGCCCAGCAGGTGCCACAAAGAAAGGGATTTTTCATGCTTTAATGGGATTTTTGCTTGGTTTTGTTGTTTTTAAGCTACTTTCTCTAGTAATGGCTGAAGAAGGCTGTGCTCCTCTCGTTGCAGTGTTTGGCCACACTCATCATCATGCTTGTTGGAGACACCTACACACTGATCAACTACGTGTCCTTCATTAACTACCTCTGCTATGGAGTGACAATTATTGGCCTGATTGTTCTACGCTGGAGGAAACCCAAAATCTTCAGACCTATCAAGGTGACACTGTTAGAGCTCAATCTCTTGGTTGCAAGGGGTGGGGTGGGGTGGGAACACCTCCCAGACCATGTCCCAGAGTGCCATTAGTGTAACAGAAGGGTACACAGGCACATCTCTTGTGAGCTGGGCAGAGAGGGGAACAGTGGTGGAGGGATGGGGGCACAGCCTGGGGGGCTGGAGCCTGCTCTGCCTGCAGCCCCCAGAGCCACCCAGCCCCTGCTGCTGCTCTGCACAGTGCTGCTCTGCTCTCTCCTGGCAGGTGAACCTCCTCATCCCCATCACTTACCTGGCCTTCTGGGCATTCCTGCTGGTCTTCAGCCTCTACTCCGAGCCCATTGTCTGTGGGATTGGACTCATTATCATTCTAACTGGAGTGCCAGTGTTCTTCCTGGGAGTCTACTGGAGAAATAAACCAAAGTGTGTAAATAGGCTAATAGGTAAGGCAGCACTGTGTGCCTCCCTGCTGGTGCCAAACCAGGCAGGGAGCTGCCTCAGGAGCCTGGCCACCCCTCCCAGCCACGGCAGCCCCTGGCCACAGGCTGGCCAGGCACTGCTTTGCTTTGGGCAGCTATTTTGCACACTCCTGGGTACATTTGCCTCCTCTCATGCCTCTGTGCCCATGCACTTGTCTTGCTCAGAGCAGCCTGCCCCAGCAAATACACAGGGTGTCGTTTTATACACACAGAGACTGAATGGACAGTCACCAAGGGACTGAAGAGTTTGTTTTGCCCTGCCTCCTCCCCCTGTGCACCAAGCCCTGGTGACATGATGAGTTATCTCATACGCAAATGTTTCTTACAAAGACTTACATTACCCCTCATATAAATTGAAACTGCAAATAGTTTTCTATTCTTTGGTTGTGCTTGGTTTTTAATCGCTTTGTGCCAAGGTGAGGACTCTCAAACAAGCACACTGCAGCCTTCTGGAGGGTTTCTGTCAGCTGCACTTGGCTGCACTGCCAGCAGCTCCCCCTGGCCAGTGGTTATTGGAATATGAATCCCAACATTACCAGTTAGATTGTGCCTGGGCCAGTCTGACCCTCACTGCTGAGCCAAAGGCAGCAACTGTGGTGTATCACCCCAGAGACACCTTTAGCTTGCTGGTGGTTGCAGCTGGGCACTAAACAAGTCCGGGCTTGTTAGGGACTCCGTTTATCTCAGGAGGAAAGCTTCAGGTGATGGTGAAGAGAAAAAGGAGAGGATTCTGCTGGAGGGTTTAATATCCAGAGGTTTATTCCATGGTTACAGAGGTCTGAATCTTGGGAAGAGCTCCAACAGAATGCTGACCGCATGGCCTGATTCACCTTTTAAGCTCCTGGGGCAGGGGGAGGGGAGGGGACAGGTGAGCCACCAACCAGGTCGGAGGGGCAGGGTCTCAGGGGGGGATGACAGCTAGACAGGCCAATGATCCCCAGGCCTGAGGGGCATCCTTTGAACTTGACCAACCACACGACGCCTTGTTGGAATGTTAAGCCTGATTGACAGGACTCACTCAGCAAGGGACAAGGGGGGGAGGGGAAGAGGGTATTGGTACACCTGGGGAAGGGACCTGAAAGTTTAAAACACACCGCAACAAGTGGTCACTGCAGCTGGGCTGACACGGGGCCAGGAGGGCTGGCTACCATCCCATCCCCATCCCCATCCCAATCCCACTCCATCAGGCTGCCATGGGCAGCACTGGCAGCTCTTGAGGGGCTGGGGAAGGGTTGTCCCTAAAGCTGTCCCTAGAGGTGTCCCACCTTCAGTTGCCCTGCTTCAGGAGCACTCTGCAGACTGAGCTGGAGGGAGAAGGGCTGGAGGGCTGTGCAGCTCCTGCCCACAGGGCATTGCTCCAACACCCCATTTTTGTTTGGAAGCCCCCATTAACCCCACTAACGCTGGTGATTTGCTCCCTGCAGAGTCCCTGACGTGCTGGGGGCAGAAGCTGTGTTTTGTGGTGTACCCTCAGTGTGGAAGTGCAGAGGAAGAGCACTCCCACTCCTCCTCCTCCCACTCCTGGAGGCTGGTGAGCGACACAGCAGTGAGGAAATCGCACCAGCGTGGCCTTTGAGGCTGAAATGGCTTCTTGTTTACATGCTGATTTTTGAAAAAAAAAGTTTTTCTGGAAAAAAAAAATTGTTTTAGAGCACCAATAGTGAAGCCCATAAAATGAGCTACATCCTTTATGGCCTCTGTAGCTTTTAGTTATTCCCTATGAAAAAAAAAATAAAAAAAAAAAAAAGAAAAAAAAAAAAAGAAAAGAAATAAAATGTAAAATAAGGAGCTGGTTGGGTTTTTTTTCTGGCAGCATTCTTGCTCAGCAGGGGAAAGCAGCACAGACACAGCCCTGGAATACTGATTTTAGTCACCATGAGGGTCCACCAGAGACACACAAATTTAGGCATTTCAAAACTAGGGCAGCTCCCAACACAAAATCAAAGTACAGAAATCAAGAGAGCACAAGGAGACCTGTTGCTGTCCCTGGGTGGGGGGAGTTCCCAGGAAGGTACAACCCAAAGGATCAGCCCTCCACATGCCTGGAGCAGCACACCCAGCCCAGCTCTGCACAGCCAGGGCTGCACTGAGCACACACTGCAGAGTAAAAACCACAGCACCAACAACCCCTGCACCCTCCAGCATCATTCTGGGACACAGGAAAAAGGTACAGAGTAGTGATCTAAATCTCAAGTAGCTCAGCTTTGTAGTGATCTAGCTCTCAGGTATCTCAGCTTTGCAGTGATCTAAACCTCAGGTAGCTCAGCTTTGTAGTGATCTAAATCTCAGGTATCTCCTTTTTGTAAAGATCGAAATCTCAAGTATGTCAGTTTTCCAGTGATCTAAACCTCAAGATTCTCAGTTTTGCCGTGATCTAAATCCCAAGTGTCTCAGCTTTGCAGTGATCTAAATCTCAAATATCTCCATTTGGCAGTGATGTAAATCTCAAGTGTCAGTTTTGCAGAGATCTAAATCTCAGGTGTCTCAGCTTTGAAGAGATCTAAATCTCAAGTATCTTGGTTTTGCAGTGATCTAAATCTCAAGTATCTCAGTTTTGCAGAGATCTAAATCTCAAGTATTTCAGTTTTGAAGAGAGCTAATCCCAAGTGTCTCAGCTTTGCAGTGATGTAAATCCCAAGTATCTCAATTTTGCAGTGATGTAAATCCCAAGTATCTCCGTTTTGCAGTGATGTAAATCCCAAGTGTCTCAGCTTTGCAGTGATGTAAATCCCAAGTCTCTCAGTTTTGAAGCCCTGATGTGGAGGTGGAGGGGGTTCCTGCATCCCTGATGGGGCAGGGCTCCTGCAGGGAGCTCAGTCTGCTTCAGGAGCCAGCTGGGGAGGATGGAGATGTGCAAAGTTTGCAGCAGGCTCAGCATGGAGCTCAAGGGACGCACAGGAGAGGACCCTGATGCTGCTCCTGTCTCTTGACAGGTGTCAGGTGCTGTCACACTGCTCCAGAGACCAATTCTCCTCTCCAGCTGGGCTCAGCCAAGTATCACTCACACATCAGATGCTCCTCAGAAAGTGTTTTGCATATTTTATTTGTGCCATACACTAGGGGGAAAAAAAAAATCATGCACTTAATAAATATATGGAGATTTGTTACTGTAGCAGTATGGCCACTTTCACACCAGGGAATCTTCTAAAAATGCAAAATGTGAGAACAGCACTGAGCTACTGTTCTTTCACAGTATTTGAAAACAAAACCTATCACATTCAGTAGCCTTGGTAACAGCCATCTGAATGTAATTTTAAAAGTATCTTTCCATGGCCCTGGCATAAAAATTATGGATTCATTATCTTAGTTAATTATTCAGAAATACTTTTGTAATAAAATAATAATAATATCTATATCTATATATTAAAATTCTATTCATCTCCATCTTTCAGATGGTAGACACTAAAAAGAAACACAGCTTACATTCTTCTCTTTGTATGAAGCTGTTAACTGTACGATTAAAATACATATTTAGCTAGAAAAAAGGTGTGGTTTGTGTGTATATATCCACACATGTAAAAAAAGATTCCACATTTTAAATAATAGCCTGAATATATAGTTAGTTAATGGAAATCATAAATATTCAGCTTGCTTTTAAAAGAAAAGTTCAGAGCAGACCTCCCTGTGGCTAAGCAGCTCCTGAACCTTTAACTAATATCAGAGGCTCTCATGATTAATTCTCCTTTTCCATAGCTCAAAATCCACTTTCTGAGGTATAATTTCCAACAGATTAATCCTTTCGATACCTTTACTAGCTAGTGGGAAAATGAAATGTATTACAGCATCAGAAATACTGATTGCTTACAGAACTGCTAAGTTTTGGCATGGGTTTATTTTTGTTTGTTTAAACAATTAAGGCATGTAAATCAGCCAGCAAGGAAATTTTGCAGCTCTTGAGACAAGTCTGTATGGTAATGAGAAAATATTAATAATAGTAATAGTAGTAATGCTGCAACAGCTACCAAGGCTTTTCTTGGCTGTTATATAAGGAAATCAAAAGCAAAATTAAAGAACAAATTTCCTCATAATTGTTAATTGAGTTTGGCTCAAGTTTTCCCTGGTTATACTGACATGCTTTAAAAGTAACAACATTTGGCCTTAAATCAGAAGGCTTAATTTAGAGCAGGCTGATTTACTAGACTTCATCTTTGAATTACATGCCAATCCCCAAAAAGTGTTCCACAGTGTTTCATTTTTAGGAACAGCTTCATCTCTGCTCCCAGCATCACATACATTAAAGCCTTTGCAAAGGTTAGTGCCTAATGTGCAGAATTTCTAACCACAGAAATCAATGTAGAGAATTAGAAATTTAAATTCATATGCTAAATGAAATTTAGCAGCACACTCAATCCATATTGAGAGATTTTTCCTAAAGACAAAGCAATTAGCCCCAAAGGAGACATAATTTTAAAGCCCACTGAACAAAAAGCCTTGAAGCAGCTGACACTACCAGCATGTTGAGAGAACTGTGATACTTGATACAGAAAGGCAAGCTGCTTCCAATAGAAAGGAGTTAAAACAAAGCTTGAATAGCAAGGCAATACTATGTAAGCCTATATATTTATATAGCATAAAATACTAGGGGCTGTAATGCAGAAAATACTCTGTGGAGTATCACCTGTAAGTGAGCCTAAGGCAAAGTCAGTAAAAATGGATTGGATTATTCTTACCTGATTTATTACAGTACTGAAAACAGTGGCAACAGATACATCATCACTGTGCTACATGCTTTGCAAGACAGAAGAGGAGAAGATAAAATTTCAGGAGCTGGGTAGGCATTGTTGAGAAGCACAAGGAGAATGAGGCAGAGCTTCTGCTGGCTTGGCCACCCTCAAGAGTTTTCAAAAACTTGATAAAGGAAATTTATTGTCTTCCATTCACACTAGAACATAAACCAGAAGAGTTTGATCTCAGAAGGATCAAGGGATGAGACTCACAGAATCACAGAATATTCTGAGTTGGGAGGGACCCACAAGGGACATGGAACCCAGCTCTGAAGGAACAGGCCTATGTGGGGATTGGGTTCAGAGTTCTGATTCAGTCCAGAGCCTTCCTCCAGCCTAAGGACACAGGAGTCCCTGTGTATTTAATAATACATTTGACGTGGAAGCACCTTTCCAAAAGATGCATCCAAAACCATGCAGAGCAGGTTGCAGTTGGATTGAGGGGTTTCTAGGGGGCTGTGTGTTCACTGGTAGCAGCAGGCAAGGAGAGGAGACTCCACATGGCTGCTCAGGGGGCTCATCAGCTGAGGGTTTACTGGGGTCCCACCCCGGGAGCAGCAGGGTTCCTGAGGGAGAAGGGGGGAAGGGGAGGGAAGGGGAGAGAGGGAGAGCCTGGGGACAAAAGGGCCAAGAGAGGATCTGTGGTCTCTCCTCACAGTTTACCAGGGAGATTAAAAATGGGCACAGGATAAGCCTTGGGCCAATGGGATTACAGATCCATGAGGCTTCATGGGAGAATCATAGGCCTGGAATAAACCCTACATTTTCGAGGGGTGAGACAGAGCAAACTATTTAACTAAAATGTAACACCACAAGAGCAGATTTCCTTTGCCACCCTCCATCACTGTGAAAGCACAAGGCCTGGTGCAGCTGCCAGCCTCAGGCCCCAGAGGCGGCCGTCTTTGCCTGGGGTGGGCTGAGGGCCCAGGACAGAGCCATGGCCACAGCCCAGCTCCAAAAAGGCTAATGCTGTGAGAGAAATGTGCTGAGAGCTGAGTTAGACAAAATAATTCACCTTCAAAGGAAACACAACATATGAACAACCTCTGGTGCAGCTGCCAGCCTCAGGACAGGGGCTGGTAGCACCAGGGGAGGCCACCTTTGCCTGGGGTGGGCTGGGGAGCTCAGGACAGAGCCACAGCCACAGCCCAGCTCCAAACAAGCTACTGCTGTGAGAGAAATATGCTGAGAACTGAGTTAGACAAAATAACTCACCTTCAAAGGAAAGACAGCTCATGAACAACCAACTAGCCCTCAACAGACATGTTGTCCCACACTTCATATTCAAAGGCCTTTGTCAAGGGATTTCTCATGTTTCACTTACTTGGGAAAAACCATTTGGTTTCCAGCCCCTTTGTACCAAGAGCCAAATCTGAAATTGCTCACAGTTATTTACCTGCTGAGGAGTTCTATGAGAGATATTGAAAGAAAAACGTAGGGTAAACTTTGCTTAGAATTTGTCTCTTCCTAAAGCTTTAGAGAGTTGTGTCCTGTGTCCACCCCTAACTGTGAGTACAGGCAAACCAAACTGGTTTTTAAACCCCCTGTCCTTGGTCCTTGACACCTCTCACCAGCACTCTGTCTTCAATGAGAAACTTCTGCACTTGGAAAATAGAAAAGGAAAATGCAAGAAGGATTAGAAAGTGAGTAACAAGATGCTGAGAGGCCAAAACCAAATTTGTCTTAAAGTCTTACAGTAAGACTCAGGTATAGAAGGGAGGGAGATCCAGAGGGCATCATAAAGCAGGGAACACATAGAATGAAAGAGAATAAAATGAAAACCTCCACCACTCACCTCAGCCTTGCTAACCATTTAATCCCTGCAGCCAGCAGGGATTAAAGCGGCAGATTCTGAAGAGGGAAGAACAATTCACTGAGCTGTTTGCTAGGGTGACAGACTGACAAATGACAGGATACCAGGTGTGCTGTCTGCAAGGCTCAGGTTCAGACAGCAGCTATTTGTACCAGATCTTAAATCCTGGCACTTACCTGGGAGATTAAATCTCAACTTCCTGCCAAGTCCAAAAATCTTAAATAAGCAAAAGCAGTTTTTCCTCTCAGAAAAAGGTCTTCAAAGTACCCAATTCCCTTCAGGCTTCCCAAGTGTGCCCCTTGGTTTGTTGTAAGACATATCTATTGTACTGCACAGACTGTCAAAACACTCAGGTATCATTTACAACTCTATTTTCATCTCCTGGGTTTTTCTCATTTCAGCCTCACATCAGGGTATGCTGGTATGGTTTGAAACATTAATGCTTCTGCTCCTGTAGCTGAAAGAGCATTTCATGGCAAAACAAAACCAAAACACAGCAAAGCCAAGCCTTTCTGCTAGGCTAGATCCCTCTGCAACAAGCTGGGTCCTTCCATCCTTCATAAATCTGGGATCATCATGAAGTCTGTCCAATTCGCTTCATTACAGATACAGATTTCCAAGTCTGGAACACAGTCAACACAAAATAACTCAGCCTTCACCTTCTCCTGAAAAAAGAGAAGGACAGAACCAGCAGTGGCTCAAAGATATAAGGAAGGAAAAGCATCAGCAAAACAAGCATTGGCCTCAGAAAGGGGAGAGGCTGTACTTCAGAAATTATTTCTTTAACCACCCTAACAGTCATACACTTCAGGGCTTTTTTTTTTTTTTTTTTTTTTTTGGGATATATGCATACATACACATCAAAGGCAGCTGTATACCACAGTGGATTTCCTAGAACCAAGATTTCACATGTATTATTTAAAATACCTCCCTTTGACCAGCTTCAGCTACCAGAAAAAGCAGATGATAAAAAAAAAACAAGGTACAAAACCAAACCAAAATACACCCTCCCCCACCAAATTCATGTCCACACATGGAGTCATGGGTTGACACATAAGAGTCTGAGTCAAACTAAGACCATGGGAATAGAATTTAA
Source organism: Zonotrichia albicollis (assembly GCF_047830755.1). NCBI lineage: Eukaryota > Metazoa > Chordata > Aves > Passeriformes > Passerellidae > Zonotrichia > Zonotrichia albicollis. The sequence goes on from NC_133831.1 coordinate 13,788,448, forward strand.
GAATCCTCAAGCTTAGGTGTTAAGAGTGACAGTCAGGAACCCACAGGCTCTGGGCATGTCAAATTTTATTAAAAATTAAGAGATCCAAAGCAAGGCAAAGCACAATGATGCCCAGCATCTTTCTGGCTCAGTATCTTGCTCAGTAGTCCAGGAAGCAGCAGCAGACACTGACAAACATGATGCCATACCTGAATCATCTGCCTGCACACACACTATGATAAAATGTTGTAAATAAATCAATACATACAACACAAATTAAAAACAAACAAAAAAGCCAAAAAGCAGAGAACAAGAAATAGAGAACAAGTATGTTTAAGGGATGTTGCAGAGTAATAGACAAGCAGGAAGGTACCAGAATTTCTAACAGAAATATTCCCTGCTTTAACAGCAATAAAGGAAATATTAAGAGAATCACTTTTCCCCTTTATGCTGCCTATGAGCTTGCATTCTTTTTAAACCAGTAGCTATTCTTCTCTATTCAGAGGGGTTTTTTGGAAAGGGGTTTTTTAGAAGGGTTGTTGGGTTTTTTTTTGTTTGGCTTGCTTGGACAGGGGAATTTTGTATCTTAAAAAACCAAAATCAACCAAACAGCTTAAACACTTTGTATCCTGTCTACAAAAATCCTTAAAGAATGCAGATAAACATTGTTAAAGTAACAAAAATTTAGAAAAGTTTACTAGCCGATTAACTTAAGGTTGTAAAGTCTTTAAAGTGTTGTATTTCCACTTTTTTTTCTAATTTTAGGAAGTTCTGAATACAGGGAGGCAGTTTATATGAGCCAGAACTGAGGTGCCTTCAAGGATGGTAGATTCCCTGTTTAACACTTACAGGAGATGGCAGAAGGGCACACACACACTAAGGCAGACTTTGTGATTTACACAAGTATTGACATTCCAGGGCACTGCACCTCTTTGTGCTCACAGTGCAAACAGAGAGATTTCTTCTGTGAAATTAATACTGAATTTGTGGCTCTTCCCTTCCAAGGTATGAGCTAGGAGAGAAACCTGCCCTGCAGCAGTCAGTGCTTACAAAGAGCACCAGGCTTGTATTTCTCATTGATGCAAAGCTGTATACAGTCCAGTAATGAGGGCTGTGGATACTTCTGTATGGTTCAACATCAAATTTTCATTAACCTGGATTTTTTTAAGTTTCTGAAATTAAAACCTTCTCAGTAAAATTTTCACTGAGTTACCAAATGAATCAATACACAAAATATGTATGGTACACCTAAGAAATAATCTGAAGTTACACATCTTAGATGTTCAGGGTTGCTCCCAAAATACAGCAGTACTCTGAAGTACATATTTCAGTTTTATGAGCCTTATGATGGTGATGGCTTGAGGCATGGCATGATCAGCATTCTTTTATTATAGAAATATTTTTCTGTAACAGAAATAAATATACATGTATTTCTAAGGTCCTTCATATCTACACAAAACAAATCTTTACTCTTTCTCCTAGCTGTACTGAACTACCTTAGATATACAAAACTATGGATTTAAAATTACCTCTAGACAAAAAAAAAAAAATAAAGACATTAAAACACTAATAAATAAAGACACTAAAACTTTAAAATTACCTCTAGACAAAAAAAAAATAAATAAAGACACTAGCCTTTGATGGAAACAATACTCTGGCAGTGCAATGACTACAGTACATGGCCTTGAAAAAGTGGAATGTACCCAAAATGCTTACAAATGCTAGGAAAGCAAGATCTCTTTCAAAAGTACATTTTCTTTCATGAAATGAGTTCTGATCACAGAAGAACCTGGAAAAAATAATGAGCAGTATTTATTTAATGCAACTACAACTCTTGTTATGCATTTTGCCACAAGCCCTTCCTGGGATTAATGCCCTCAAGAATTTGAATCTTCTAACTCTGGAATGCACAGTATGAAACCAACTTGCAATAGAAGAGGAAAAAAAATCACTTCTACTTAATTCTTCTGTATTACATTTTAGTAGGAAAAGTCCTATTCCTTGTGTTTTTCAAGGCACTCCCCCAAAGAAAGTCCTAGTGAAAGATCCAGGGCAAAATATAGCCCATTTAAAGGAAAAAAATCTGTGACACCTTGATGTAAACTGTTCACTGCAGAAGTCTGTTTGCCTCTACAGCCAGGAAAGTCCTGTGAGCAGCACAACTCAGGCACACAGATGCCAAATTTCACAGGTTCAGTTAATAACTCTGCACAACCTGAATTCCCACAACAACAAACAGGTTTTGGAGCACTCAGATGTTTACAGAGCAGCAGCATCAACCTCCTGGTGACCTCCTTTAAAAAGCATTTTTGTGTGTCACTGTGTCAGGGGGGAATTGAAGAGCTCTTGTCAGAGCAGGGACAGTCTGGCCACCACAACAGGACCAAGCCATCACCCAGCAGAGTTGTAGCATTCTACAGGGACTCCTCATTAAGCAATTCTTACAGGTAAACAAATTGTTTACTTTTAATTAAACTCTAAAAACCAAAAAGGCACCAGTTTACATTTAAGTGTGTACAATCTATAAAATATCAGCTTTAAAAATGGCACTAGAGTATTTCAGTTCTTCAAAGAAAAAAAAGAACAAAAATAAAAAAGCAAAATAACATTCTCTAAAAATGAAAGATAAATAAAACCACTGGCTTATACATCTGCACTTAGGTAGCAGATTTACAAGTAAATTTATGAGAGAGATTTTATTTCAAAATAAACCAGAAGTCTGATCCTGACCAAGGGCTCAGCACTTCTCAGTGCAGCCCCAAGGAGCTGGAAAGCCTCAGGGTCCTTCAGGCACTCTCAAAGTGGTACCAGCTTACTCAGAAAAACACAAGGGAGGAGAGGACCAAGGGTAGAGAAGGAGGAAACAATTCTGCAACACTCCCAACATCAGCATGAAGAAAAGGCAACACATGACAATGCCAGAAAGAAATATTGCTGCAACTAAGGTTCAATGCACTCCACTTGTACTGAACTCTGCTTACAAAGCTTTAGTAGCTAAGACACCTGGTTTCATTCTGGGTATTCCACACAGAAAATTTGGATTTAGTGGATGCTTTAAGATTCATATGGCCATCAAAACATTCCTGAAGGGAGCAAAAGAAGTGAGCAGTTTCCATAAGAGAGAAAGGGATTTTAATTCCTCCTAAGCATTTTAATTAAAATGATTTAAATTTTAATTAAATTATTATGCCTAAAAAGACAATGTTATTTGTAGCTTAGTACTCAGAGTAACAATGACTGGTGTCTGCCCCAGGTTCCAGCAGAGTTCTCTAGTTCAGTAGGACCACTGAAAGTCAAAGGAACACTGAATGCAGAATGAGCAAAAGTACAAAAGAAATACCAGAGAATGAGATGCCTCCAAACTGCAGTGACACATTGCTGTTCTCCCAGCCCATAACATCACACACTGGCCTACTTGTGCCCCACTGCAGTTTCAGGAATAGCAACAGTGACATAAACATGTCCCATTTAGCCCTGACTGCACTCTCTGTGGCATTAAAGCACACTCATTTTTAGTGAGCAAGTTGGGAGCACAGACATACCACCTACCATCGAAGTGCACTGCCACAAAAACAATGAAGCTACAAAATGTACATGGACAAAACAAAAATTTTTATTAGCAAACAAGTAAAGATTCATCATCACTGGTATTGTTTTCAGAGAGGGAAGTAGATGACTGTAACATTGGCACTTCCACAGAATGGCAACAAGCTGCATGAACACCCAAAGGCTCCTCCTGGTATGAGTTAGGGCAACATTGGTTTTGTCCATTCACTTGGATATGAACATTCATAGGGCTGTCTGGATAACCAGACTCCCACTTTTTTAAGGGTAATCTACATGGATCTTCACTCAGTGGATGACTTCCACTTAAACTACTGTCCTCTGGGACAGTCCTCCTGGATACTGACCCTCCATGGATCGTTTCTGTAACGCTTTCAGATAAAGGATCTCTGAAAGCCTTTCCTGTATCTGCTTTACTGCACTGCTTAAGCTCTCGGTCAGAGTCAGCACTTAAAGATTTATTGGTGTGTCCAGCCTCAGGCTCTGCGTGTGCTGCTGTGCAAGTATTTGGCTGGAAGGTGCTGGAAGGCGATGGCTCTGTGATTTCAGTCTCTGGCTGCAGGCTGCTACATCCAGCTTCTTGTGGGGCCCTGGCCTGGCCATTGGCCTCGGAGCCGGGTGCTGCTGGGGAAGGGGGAGGGCTCCGAGCAGTCCCAGCAGCACTGCTGATGATGCCATCCCCCAGGGTGGTCTGCGAGGTGCGGGCAGGTGTCAGCAGGGGGATCTGTCCTCTCACCCGGGGCCTGTGGAAGAGCCTGCTCCAGAGGCGGCCCAGGCGCCGGCGGGACGAGCTGCGCCGTGAGGAGTGGCGCCGCATCTGCCTGCGCATGGCCGTGCGGATGTTCTGCAGCACGGAGGCCTGCAAGGCACAGGAGAGACCAGCATTGCACACACTGCAGAGACTGCTACACCCTCCTCTCCCCATGAATACCTCCACTTTGCCACAATACTCAGACTCCATCCCTGTGCTTGCTTCTTAAATGCGTATTATCTAACAAACTATTGGAGAACACCAAATGTAGCATTCACATTCGCTCAACAGAGAGAGATCATTCTCTCTCCCAGGTTTTTTCCTGGAGAAACTCAGACAGAAGAAGAGAAAACAATTCTTATCCCTACTTGCTGCTCCTGTTGTTTTTGCACATGTGGAATGTGTTAGGAAGATTGTTTACCTGAAGGGATTTGGTAATTGGATACTGGGGATGGTTGTTTATATTAATTAACCATAACCAATCACTCAAAGCTGTGTTCTGGCTGTCTTGAGACAGTCACAGGTTTTTCTTTAGTATTCTTTGTAGTATAGTATCTCTTTAATATAATATAGTATTAATGGAATATAATATAGTTTAATAAAGCAGTTATTATTTAATATAATAACTAATAATTTATTAGTTATAAGTTATTAATAAGTTCAACTTTCTCAATCAATGGAGTCAGATGCCAACCATTCCCTGCATCAGGGGTTCCCTTCATTCTAAAACCAAAGACAGCTCTGTCTGTACCAGAAGTCTCATAGATTCACAGAATGGTTTAGCTTGCAAGGGACCTTAAAGATCGTTTAATTCCAAATTTCCTGATGTGAACATCTCCCGCTAGACCAGGTTGGTCAATGCCCCATCCAACCCTGCCTTGAACAGTGCCAGGGAAGGGCAGCCACAAATTCTGTTCTTTACAGTGTTTCCTTTATGAGTTTCAGCTACGCTTGTCTGTCCAGGAAGTTAATTTCCCACTGGAGTAACAAACTACAAGTGTTTTATCACATTAGGAACTGTATCTCAGATGGGTACTTCTGAACCATAAAGGAGTTTTCAGAATGACTTAGTGGCCTGCCAGTGTAATTTACCTATAAATGAAAACCAATCATTTTGGAAAATTAACAATTTTCCAAAAATCCTGCTAATAGAGACTTTATTTTCTTATCATTTCAGGTGTATTTACAGTATCAGCTTGAAAAGCCTTTTTCTTCTATCCACTTTGTGACCTTTCTATCTCTCCATTCTACCTTGATGTACAGCAAAAGTGATTCTCACTGCTGCTTCCCAACAAATACATTCAAAATATGTTCAAAATATATATTAAAAATATATAAAAATGTGTTCAAAACTACCCACAGCAAGATCTGTGGCTCTTCAGCTCTGTGTAACACATACACATTTTTATATTACTTCCATATAATTAGCCACTGAAATACAGTTCCAGATTGATTGTATCTAATTTATAGCAGTTTGGCTGCTGAAATAGAAATTGTCTGCATACTTGTGATGCATTGTAGACAGGGAAGTCTTCCACGGGGGGGATGAGTCCTTGTGCAATCAGCTGGCCGTAGGAAGGTGGAGCTTCCCTCCGCACAAACTCCGCCTCCAGCCGTGTCATCTGAGTCTCAAAGGCTCTGGAACACAACACACAGAAAGCATGGAACACAACAGAACACACAGAAAGCATGGAACAGAACACACAGAAAGCATGGAGCACAACAGAACACACAGAAAGCATGGAACAGAACACACAGAAAGCATGGAGCACAACAGAACACACAGAAAGCATGGAACAGAACACACAGAAAACATGGAACAGAACACACAGAAAACATGGAACAGAACACACAGAAAACATGGAACACAACAGAACCACACAGAAAACACGGAGCACAACAGAACACACAGAAAACATGGAACACAACAACAGCTTGTCTGCATCCCTCACACTAATGTATAAAAGTGTTGCCACCTTTCTCTTCACAGAGAAAAGCAAGAAACAATTCTTCCCAAGAATATTTCTGGGTTTCACATTCTTTGAACCTCAGAGAAAGAAAAAACAATTCTTATCTCATTTACTGTTCCTGTGTTGTTCGCAAGGGGAATGCATTGTGGAAGATTGTTTACCTGATGGATTCTGGTGTGAGTGCTTTGATTCACTGACCAATTGGATCCAGGTGTGTGTGTTGGGCCTGTCAGCTGACAGTCACGGGTGCTTGGCAGGTTCAGTTTAGATGTAATGTAATATAATATAGAATAATATAGTATAATAAAGTAATTAATTAGCCTTCTGATAAGATGGAGTCATCCTCATCACTCCTCTCCTTTGTCAGGGGCAAAAATATCTACTATATAAGAGCACTGCCAAAGGGCTCATGCTAGGAGTAAAACCACATGAAAATCTTATCAGGATGCAAAAATAAACAAAAGGATGAAGACTACAGGGTATAAACATGAATTAATCAAACCAGCAAACTCTCTAGTGCAGTCTCAGGTTGGACACTGTGACAACTGAAATTTTTTCAAGTGGCCAGTAATTGTGCCAGTAACAGCAGCAACTTGTTCAGCTAGGGCCCAAAGGTTATTTTGGAAAAAACATAAAGAACTGGAAACAATCACACAACAGGGCAGCTTGCAGTGCAGAGAGGTTTGCCAGTCCTGCCACAACAGAGGCACTGAAGTTCCCACCTTAGCACAGCAGCTCTTTTGCAGGTCGTTAATCGTGCAGATTTGATCAGGAGAGAATGTAAAGCACACTGTTCAAAACACAGTGTCAGCAGCATAGCACAGGGCTGGTGCAGGTGAGGAGATGGGAACCAGAAAGTTCCTTATGAATCCTACAAGGCAGAACCCACTTCTCCCAGGCAAAGAAACACACACACTACACCCAGAATGAGGCACACAGAACCAGGGGAAAGGGGCACAGCTTATACCATGGACAACCACTGAGAATAGGCCCCACCACAGCAGGACATTGCTTTAAGCAGAACTGAGACCTGGAGTATTTGGGGAGGGATGAATGGCTGTTCAGATTCAGTGAAGACTTCACTGTAACAGTTCAGCATTCAGTTTTTGGCAGGGGCACAGGGTTTGTTGCAAGGGGATGAGAAGGAAAAGGCAGATGAGGTCACAAACAGATTCTGCCATACTGCACAATAACCATGTACTTCTCACAGACCACAGAAGAGCTGCTATTTCCACTCACTACTCCCAGAAATCTTCTCTGAGTCTAATGCAGTGAAAACTATTTAGCTGTCATCAGGTCCTTGGATTTGATTTCATAGCATTTTGCAAATTCTCTGGTTAAGAATTGCCTCTCTTTTCCTTTTAACAAAACAGAAAAAACCACCACAGCTATAAAAACATCAACAAAGCAAAACAATTACCTGTACTCCCTGGTCCTCAGAGAATATAATTTAAATGCACAACCCAGTGCTATGACTAGCAGCAAGCCACACACGAGGCTGCCAATGAGGGCAGCTGTGATGACCTTCCTGGGGACGATCACCAGGCAGTTACGCTCATCACTTCCATCCTGGCAGTCCTCTTGCCCATCACAGCGCCAGGTCTCAAAGATGCACAGATTTGTCCCACAATGGAAATTTCCTGGCTGGCAAGTAAAGCAGTTTTTTTCATCTGAGCCATCTGGACAGTTCTTCTGGTTATTACAGCGGTCAAGTATTGAGTAGCAAAGCCCACTGTTTCCTTCACATGGGTATTCATTCTTCTGGCAAGCAGGACAGTTCTCCTCATCCTTGCCATTGGGACAATGCCACCAGCCATCACAATGCTGCTTATCTGTGAAACACTCCTCATCACTTCCACAAGGGTGCTCCCAAGGCAGGCAGTACCCTTTCACCTGATACGTTGCATTGAATCCATGGCCAGTGCTCTTGGAGCGGGCATGGTACGAGACAGTGAGCTGGCCCTTGGAGGACTCCACACTCACAGAGTGCCTGTTGTTGTGGTGTGAGAATGTCTGCATTAATTTATCACCTCTCTCTCCAATGCCATCATACACCTTCACATAGTCATTGTAGCCCAGCTGCAGGTCGAGCTGCAGCAGCACGTGCCGGTTGTCCTGCGTGTCCACGTACCACGTGCAGCGAAGGTCTGACCTGCTGTGGTCTGCACGGAACAAGTCTGGGGAAGCAAAAGATCCATAAAAATTCCCCAGCCTTTTGCCACAGGAAAGATCAGGACAATTATCTTCATCAGAACCATCCCCACAGTCTTTAACTGAATTACACCTCAGCTCATTTGGCAAGCATTTGGTGGAGTGCCCTGTGCTGCACTGGAACATTCCTGAGGGGCAGATGCTGGATGGAGGGTCTGTTGGGGGGACAGTGCAATTCTTCTCATCTGAGCTATCACCACACTCATCCATGGAATTACACTTCCAGGTACTGGGAATACACTTCCCATTTGCACAGTGGAATTCATCTGACTGGCACGCAGCCTGACCTATCTTTCCTGTGAAAGAAAAAAAAAATCAGTATCAAAAAAAAAACCACTATCAAAACTTTTGGAACGATCTGATATCACTTTTTAACATCTATATCATGCATGTCACAAGCTAATTAGTCAGGCCAGTACACTTCAGCAACACTGTTAAAAAGCCACATATAAAAAATATCAGTGTTACCCCACCAATACCTTACAGTCATCAACGGCCCAAGATGCTTGTCAAAAAAAAGTACTCCTGTCTTGCAAGTTTTGCCACAGAGAGTATGAAGTGAAGCCAAAAAACCCCCCAAGATTTTACCTCTAATATAAGAAAGGCGAAATCCCTGAGCCTGTCCTGAGCTTGATGCATCTGAGTGAAAAAATATCCACACATGGTCCCTTGCAGAGATGAAAGATGGAGGTATAGAAGATCCACACACTTTGTACTCCTCCCTCTTGGAAGATGGGCCAATCATCAACCAGTCTACTGCACACTTCTGAGAGTCTTCCAAATCAAAGTTCTTGAAGCTGTTCAGAACAAAAGAAAGCACAAGTTACAAAGAGGACATGTATCGGGAGCAAAGGCTAACAGAGAAAGAGACTCCAATATTGGGCCGACTTTCTGCATCAAGCAGTGCTGACATAAAGGTAACAATTCAAAGATAATGAAATACATTCTATATACCACCCTGAGTATACAGAAACAAAGCACATCCCCTAATTTGGAAGAGCACCCCTCTCATAAGCATAAACATCACACCAAAGTAGCTCCAAAAGCTGAAAGAATGAGTCCTCTTTCAGTCAGTCCTTGAACAAAACTGCTTCCTAAAATACAGATATGAGGAAAAGCAAAATTCCAGAATAAATTATACAGAAAATAGATTAATTTCAGCAGTTACTTCCAACTGTACAAGTTATGAAACTAGGGATGACAGGGTTCACCACTGTCTTGGAAAAAGAACAATTGAAAGCAGTACAAAGAATCCTAAAGGGCTAAGTATGAGAGACAAATCCACTCTGTGAGCCAGGGATGGGCAAGGAGAGACCAAGAAGAGAATAGGGGTGGAAATGGAACCTAAAATCTAACACCATTATGTTTTAATTCAAAGATTAAAATATTCTATTTCTGGGAGTGCAAGTGCAGAGCAAACAAGACTAGAACACAGTCAAATTTCTAACCCTTCTGCTGACACAAGCCAAGTGATTATTCAATAGCAGCTGATCTGGTGCAAAGAGGAGCCCTGTCTGTTTGCAGAACACTGAACACAACTGGATAATAACCCCTACCTGTGGCTCAGGAACCAGATGTGGTATTTGTTGTCTGATGAAACAGATTGCATTTGTATGCAGCAATCTGCAATGACAATAGCAGATTGCAGACTGCACAGAAAAGCATACTCATTAGGAAAGGGCACACTGTTCAGAACACTTAGAAATGAATTTTGGTCCTTTTTTATTTAACTCAGCTACACCAAATTAACTTGCTAGAAGTTGTGCATACTCCATGCAAATATCTAGACAGAATTTTCAGAAAGGCAGAAAAGGTATTGCAAAATACAGAACTCTTTCCCTAAATGATTTTTCACAAAATCAAAGACAAATTCTTTGAAAAAGATAATGGAAAGAATTTTCTGATATCAATGTGTATTTACAACAGGCTGTCAATGCCTGCCTGATCTTGACCTTTGAAGCTGAAAGGGAAAGAACAGCAACTATGTAAACTAGCTAATTCATTTAGGCAGGAGACAGCCTACCCACACCTCTAGGTCCTGCCAAATACATTGGCTTAATAACTCTCAAAAAAAAAATGTTATCAGCAAGAGCACGAGAAGGTAAGTTAAAATGGAAATTAAGAGATGACAAACAACATATGTGCAAGGACATTCCACCCAGAAATGTCCTTCCTCTTCTTTCTCCCACCAACCTCTGTATGTCTTCTCAGCTGTGAGGAAATATTCCCACAGCACTTAATTCTTTGCTATAAGCAATCCCATCAAGCTTCTGAAACCAGCATATTTTGCAAGGAAGTTTTAGATGACTGTGCAGCCAAAATAAAAAGATTTAAGTACTCAGCCATTCAAAGATAAACCAGAGCATTTCTGTTACAGGTGCTCTGCATAAAATGTTTTTAATGACCAAGAAGTGAACAGCCACTGCACCATGAAAAGGAATTACCCAAAGCATCAGGGAAGCTGTAGGTACTCACACCAAGTTTGTTTGTTATGTGAGATGTGAGCCAGCATTACTGAGCTACCACAGCAGTTTTGCTCTCTGTGACTCATTTTGGCACCACACATCATGTAGGGGTTCTATCATCTCCTTGGAGGATTGTTCATAGGAATTTTTAAATGAAAACTTTTTGACTAAGTGTTAGAAATACCCATATGCCAACAACAGACGTTCTTAAGAAAAGGGAACAGTCACAAAATCAAGAAATGGAAATTGAAAATTGGGAAGGGGGGGGGAATTACTAAAAATTTTTATTTTTGTATGTTACAAACAAGTTCATTTACTACATCTTTTGGTGCTTTACTTTTGTAGTTATTTTAGATGTACCATAATGACCCTTAGAGATGTCAACAAATTGTTCTCCTATCTTACCCAGCTCCCAGCACTCCCACTGGGTCCCACAGCCACTCATTCTCCTCACTCTGCTGAAAAGAGCTACTTTTGTCTATCAAGTAAATAATTCAGCATGGTTACACAACACAGACTGCACAACCCAAGGGGAGAATGTACCCACACAATAAGCTGTCTATAACTTACTTTAAAAAGCATTTCTTTCTAGGAGAAAAAGAAAAATATTTAACACTTTCAAGATTCATACCAAGGAATAGTGTAGAAAAGTCAGCCACATGCACATACCTTGTTTACAAACACCTTTGCAGGTGACAGCAATACTCTCAAGAGGCTGCATTTGTGTACAATTAATACCTTTTACTTGCACCTTAGAAGTCTAGCAATGTACATTGCTAATAAACAGCTTTTTTTGGTTGTGGAAAAGGAGCAACCTTTAGTTCCAGCTTCCAATGCAGAAGCCCAGGCATACAGAGGATAACTGATTTTCCTGAGCATCACTTGTGGATCTCAGATTCAGAGCAGAATCCCACATTTCTTCACTGACAAATCCAAACTTCAGCCACAGAGTACAAGGGTGATGAGGCAGAACAGACTTGCAAGGAACCACTGTGGTTAAAGATTCTCCAAGAACACCGTGCCTCTCAGAGATACACAGGCTACTGGAAAAAATGCCTTGCTATTCAAAAAGGGAAATACAGAATATTCACAAGAACAAACGCTGCTACAAAAACAAACATCTTAATCCCAAGTGCCCAGAAGTTTCAAACACAATTTCTCTGTGTGTGTTCTTGTTCTAATGTGAAGTTTTATGTGTAATAGATACCAAAGCAGTTAGAGAGTTTCTTCTGCTAAGAGACAAAGCAAAGTCAAAGCAATTATGTTCTCCCTTATGCAAACTAATCAACAGATGTATTTTCAACAAACTTTCCTTTGATTAAGGCATTGTCACTATTTCAGCACCCTTTTAAGTTATACCCCTACTAGAAGCATAATTTTCCTCATTTACATTGATGGTGATTTTACAAGACAAAAGCATTATATACTTGAACAAGCTCTCACCACAAAAAAACCACTATCTTCTAAAGAAATATGAAAACAATTTGAATACCTATGTTTGCACTTGTAAGTATATAAAATCTGGCTTCACTTCATAATGTATTTGTGACAAGGTTTTGTGTCAGAGGTTTCTGCCATTCTACTCTGACATTAATGATTTATTTTGGCCAAGACTCCTGAATACTGCACTCAGCCTCTATTGCTTAACTTCTTTCATCATCTCTAATTAGATCTAGAGCTGCTCTGTTATATCCTCTGAAGAATAACTTAATCCTGCTACCCACAAAACATTTATTTACTCAGCTGAGCTTTGTCAAACTGGAATGCAAATTTTTCTATCAAAAGGATTGAATGGGTATTGGTATACATTGGAAATACAGGACAAAGACTTGTGCTTGTACTGCTTGTAGGACTACACAGCCACTGTACAGTCTTTGGAAAAGTACTCAAGCCTGTAGGAACTGATCTTGAGGGAAGTCCCAGACCTTTTGTATCAAAAATCTACATTTTTTGTGAATGAAAGAAGGAGCAGGAGCCATACTGAGAGTACTCATGTGTAACATCATCCCTATCTCATGCAGCACCAGCCAGTGCCACAGTATTTTTAAACACCTTGGGCAGGGAAGCACAGGATTTGAGAGGAAAAGCAAAGACAGTTCTGCTCAGTCCCTAATCCTCCCCAGCAAAGCCCTCTGACAGTTCTGCAGGAGTGGAACAGGGACCCAGGGGTGATCCTACCATGCAAACTGCAGGGCACAGGGTGTTAAATAAACTCCATTCCAGCCTTACCCCCTGCAACCCCTGCTCCAGACACCCCCTCCACCCCAGGGCTTCAGTAACAGAGCAAGGCTCCCCTGCCTGGTGATAAATGCACCCTTGGCACCTGGTGATAAAGGGAACAGAACCTGCCTTTCCTCAAGGCTTTTTTTGCTCCCCACAAGCAGAGCACACAGCCCTAGTTCACAGGGCAGGGAGAGGAAAAGCAGTAAAACACTGGTATTTCCAGCACCAGAGCTAGAATGTAAACAAAATGCAACACCCATCACAGAACATCCTTTAAAATGGCCTGGCCTTAGGCTGCTCTCACTGCTACCTGTGGATCTCCAAAACAATACAGGAATATAGCAGGAGACTGGTGTACAAGATCAAAATTATTGGATCAAAATTTGCAGGTTTTGTTTCTCCTGTGTGATGGTGTTCAGGTGAAAACAGGGCTTTTCAGGTGAGGGAAGAGATGAGAATGTTGACTCCATGTTCAGAAGGCTTGATTTATTATTCTAAGATATATATATTACATTAAAACTACACTAAAAGAATAGAAGGAAAAGTTCTCCTCAGAAGGCTGGCTAAGAATAGAAAAGAAAGAATCATAACAAAGGCAGCTGCCTCAGACTCTCTGTCTGAGCCAGTGGGCTGTGATTGGCCATTAATTAGAAACAACCACATGAGACCAATCCCAGATGCACCTGTTGCATTCCACAGCAGCAGATAATCATTGTCTGCATTTTGTTCCTGAGGCCTCTCAGCTTCTCAGGAGGAAAAATCCTAAGAAAGGATTTTTAATGAAAAGATGTCTGCGACACTCCTGAAAGATGTTATTGTCTTGCTCTTGGAATGTCTCTTCCACGTTTTTATAGAGAAGTACAACAACAGCCAATGAAACACTGAAAGTATTCAGAATCTGAGGATCAGAACAACCCAGTGTGAACTGAGAAATGCAGCACTAAGTATTGTTTTTACTGAATTCTGCAGAAATCAGTAAACTCATCTGAATCTTTTTCCAGTGAAATGACACTGAAATAGAAGAACCAACAGTAAACAGACCTCCAGGAGTTTACAGGAAATTACTGTATTACTCATACATACCAGTTTTTGCCTATGTACTCACATGAAGTAACAGCCTACCATGGTATCTTCCTATTATCTATTTTTACATTGCTGGAAAATACTCCATTAAACCAGACTACCATAAACACACATTAATAATCTATATACATATGAGAAGAATGTGCTTCCTGCAAAACTAATGCTTAGCAGAGCTTAGTTTTTTGCCATCTGCACTGAAAGGAACAGTAGCAGCTAGGGAAGAAAAAGTACTTCTATAAATAATGTAGGGAATTCTCCACAACCCTTTCAGTAATTTAGGCACGAGGGACTACAGATTAAAGAAAAAGAAAGCTTTCTTAGTAACTGGGAAAGGACAAACATGGGATGCAAAATCTGAATGAAAGCAATTAGTAAATAAATAAAAAAGTAAATGTCCAATTTGGCCCTCTCAACTAATTTTAAAATTGGAGAATAAATATTATGGATAGGTCAGTAAAGCACAGTCCCAAAATAAAACCGTTCAACCAATTAAGCAAAAAAAAGTTATTTCTATTTGCCAACTTCTCACAGACAGTGTAGACTGTGAACAACTGATGACTTAATTGGCTCATTAAAAACTCCTGCTTAACCACTGAAGCACAAGGACCTGAAGTCAGGAGAGCTCCATCCCACTCCCAGCTCCCAAGCAGCAGCTAACTGCATAACCTTAGACAAGACACTGCCTAGCAGGGGCTATTTCTTCAACTAAATGGCTATTGTGAGGTTTTCTCCAATTAATGTCAAGTTCTGAAACATATAAATTTGGTAAACAGATTGTGGAGCAGTCCCTTTAACTCTTCACACAATTACAGACCAGCAAGAATACATGAGCAGGCCTCAATTTTATGCAGAAATTGAAACTCAAATGGTATCTGACAACTGCTTTTTTTCAAAGCCACTGAAGTGAAAGCCAATGAAGGTGATCCCCTCACCTCAATTAATAAGAGACAGCTTGAGTGGCTCACTAAGGAGATTGCTTTTCAATACTCTTATCTTGAATTCTGAACATGGGGAACATTTTACTTGCAGTCCCCTAAATTCCAGTAATAAAATAATAAATTTATACTCCGGCCACACCAGGGTTAATTACAACCATCAAGTAACAGCAACTGCTAAACAATTTTTTTTCATAGCTGTGAGGAAACATAAACCTATAAAGCCTGTAAATGATGGTACAGAGGCAGTTACTGCATATGATGTGTTTATATGATCTGACATGGTTTTATATAATCCTCTGTGAAAAGAAGGACAAAAATAGAGAAAATGGGTGGGAAAATCAAATAGTTTCCAAAACAAAAACTAGCAACTGACCAGCTGAATTTAAAGAGATAAAACACAGTCCTGGAAAAGAGTGGCTACAGCTTGTTCACAGTCTCAATAGAACCATTCCATCAGACACACAAACCTGAAAGAAACTATTGAATATACATACAGAGTGATATAAGCCTAAGGAACATAAACTTCCTGTTCATGGGAGAGCTCCCTCAAGGATTTATAAAAATTAAACTATAAAGCAAAACAATAGGCATGGAAATGTGAGGATATGAAGAAAACACATGAAAGACAGACATTAAGACATAGCTTCTAAAGGAGATGGCCACAGAAGACAGCATCTTACACACACATGTAGATCTGGTCACTGTTCTACTGAAAGCTGCTGAAAAATAGGTTTATAAAAAATAACCACCAAGTGCAAACAGTTTAGAAAAAAAAAAAACTTTCAATTGCATTTTTATCCCTTAAAGACTCCTGCTGTATCTCATTTTATATTTCCCTTACATAACACCGCTGTCTTGCTGTCAATGAGAATTCAAGATCAAAGGAAGTGCATACTGTGTAACACAACACAAAGGAGATGGGCTTTTCTGAAACCTTTCAAAATGCAGATGTTAGCACAACAACTGTGTTTGATTTTCCTAGGAAAATGTAAAAAGCTACTCTTATGCCCTTACCAACACATTGTTAGAATAAGAAGCATACCCAACTGGAAAGCAGAAACATGTTTGCATTTGAAACCCCCCAGCCTAGGCAAGTCAGCTCCTTTAACATCCCTGCCATTGCAAGGGCAACAGCCTTGTCAAGGAATCCTCAGATGCTGTAACATTCTGCATTTCATACCTGCAGTGAGTCATTCCAAGCACATTTATAGTCCCAAACACAACATCACCAGTCCCTGGGATGCAAACACGTTGTTTCTATTGTTTGCATGTGCAGAGGAGGGCAGGTATGGCTGTGCACTCAGTGAGAGAAAACAAACCCATTCAGAAATCTTGCCATTCATATTGCTGTGCACACATCTGAATTGTACACACATTATTACCAGCTGCCACACCTCATTTGTTGTTTCTCCAGCCTGTTACACTCACACTTGCAGAAGAGAGTTCTAATTCTAACTGGACTCTGGGACATTTTCACAGCCTAAACTGCAGTGTTATTCTCCAGAGTCAAGTCCTGTCTCTCATTTGCCTGCTTTCTCAGCTTCCAACAATTTCTGCAACAAATTCCCCACATCCAATGTAGTGTAAGGGGGTTTAAAAGCATGTTTCTATTTATGAATTTCAAATGCTGGCAGGTATTTACTACATGACTTTTGGTGAGTAGTTCCTATTTTGAACCACGGATGCTGGAGCCTTCCTATTTTCCATTTGTGGCAGATTTGTTTTCAATTTCTGAGCATCTGCACTTGAAGAGGTTTTGCAACCCTTTTAAGCAGCTGAGCAAAAAATGAGCAGATGGTGTCAGATGTTTAGCAGTGCTAAACCCACCCAAAAAACTTTTCCTAGGTTTTATTTTTTAAGTAAGAAATTCTTGGCTCATGAAGGACCCCACCACTAGCCCAGAGAAATTAGGCACATTCACAGTATGCTCATATTATACCCTAAAGATTCTTCACAAACCATTTGCAGTACATTTTAGTCTTTATTGAAGAGCATTTTTCTAGAATTGAGCTGAAATTGTACCACAAATGCTAACTGTTATTTGATTTGTTGGAAATAAATATTAAGCAGAAAAGCATGTATCTTTTGGTAAACAAGTAACAATAAGCAATAATTATCTTCAACTGTCTATTAAGCATAGCACCATTTCAAGACATTGGTGAAAATGCTATTTTTTTTCTAAGAATTTTACATTTCCACTGAAGCTGTTGCAGGTTTTATAGCCTTCACCTACTCCTATTTATAAGCAATGAAGGGAAGGGGGACTATATAATGTGAGTAAATATATTTGCTGTTTCCCACTCCCTCAAATGTCAGGGCTATATGGAATCTCACACAGGCATTGTGAAGATAAATACATTAAAAGACCACAAGTGACTTCTGTAATCACAGATGTCAGGAGCAGCCTACAGAAACAAACCACAGTGAAGCATTTTTAACTAGAGAGAGGTGCCCAACCTAGAACCATGTTCCAGGGTAACCAATAAGCTACAGTGAAGCATTTTTAATTAGAGAGAGGTGCCCAACCTAGAACCATGTTCCAGGGTAACCAATTTCAGCTCTCTTTGATCAGCCAGTGCCTCTGAACACAGCCTCACATTGGTGTATCAGGTAAACTCCCATTTTGTTTTGTTTCAGCAAAGCAGTGCTTTACCTCCACAAATATCCAGCCATACCTAATTGTTATCATGTCTCCATGATCTCCTTGGATGTACCAGCTGCAGTTTATGGCTGGAGGGTAGTTGGATGGCCAGGAAGGGCTGTAGATGACTCCCCGTCTCTCTGTGTGCTGTTCCAGCTCTCCACTGCAAGCAGCTGATAATAAAGGGAGAAAAATAATATTATTAAGGCTTTGACTAATCAACAATTCATATTAGCTTCAAGAGCTTTCATCAAGTTTCTGGAGACTGCAGACATATGAGAGTGAACAGTTTTATCCCCTTACTGCTCTCTTCCTTGCCCTGTTTTTTAATTAAGACACCCACACCAAGTGTAGGTAAGCATAACCTGCATTTCAATGCAGGACCAATCAATAATCCTGTATGAATTTACCACAGGCCACAATCAATATTACTGCATGGATTGCCAAGAGGATGTGATACAGAAATCCTTCTGACCAGCCTCCAAAGCCTAGGCAGGTCACCCAGCAAGTGAAGAACATTCATATTAACTGTAAAGTAACTAGGAACTCATTTTGTTGTGCCATGTTCCTGGCCATGCTGTTTATTCTCTTAACCACATGAAGAGTTTGTGAGGGTTAAAAAAATATCACCACCCACCACACTCCCACACCTCCCACAAAAAAGTAAACTGCAGTCCAATGTTAAATGTTTTCACTGAACATTACTAAAGTACTCTAAATTCCTTCTGAACCCACATAGATGGGAAAAAATTCAAGACAGGGAAAGGAGCAAACAAGGCCAAATAAAGCTCAGCATTTTCAAAGCACATTTAGTTCTTCCTATGGAAAACAGCAGGCTTTATCAAATACTTTTAATTTGTAATTAAGCAATTCAAAAATGAAAATTAAATGTTCTGAGGACAAGCTGAAAAGCTGTTCTGATAAGAAAACACACTCCAAGCAGATTACAAGAGGGAAAATTCTCTGCAATGCAATAGCTATTCTGAACATTCTCCAAAAATATTATTTAAACTATTTTTAAAACAAATTACTATCTAGAGCATGACTTGTGGACTGCAGCTGAATATTTCATTTTTGAAAGAAGCTTACATTCTTGTAGCTGAAAAATACAGAAAGGGAAAAAAAGATTGCCTATACCTTGTCACCTCATACACATCCAAATACACTGCATTATAAATGAGAGATTTACAGTATGGCTTGAAATCCAGCCACACAAATACACCGCTTTCAATTCCCAGCTGGGATCAGATTTGGCTGCACTGGGGGCATGGAGGAAGGATACCAGCACAGCTGCTTGGCTGCAGTCAGGTCAGGTGGCAGGGCTGCAGCACATCCCCTCAGGAACCTAGGCTGGCACTGTTCTGTTTGTTCACACTAAGCACTTTTGAAGTGAGAGCCACAGGAATACAAAAAGCACCAGGTGAGTAACTTACCTGAGGCAAAACATAAAAATGCTATTATTTCTACTCTCCACGTAGAGCATTGCACTGAAATACAAGTATATAATTCCTACTAGTTTCAAAGGCCAAAAAAACATACAGAATACATAAATACATGAAAACATCTATTTCCAAACAAATATTTTGCAGTAATGAAGTTACAAAAACAAGAACAAGATTTTTGTTATCGCATTTCTAGAACGAGAGTAGCTCCATGCCAGCTGCTGGCAAATACTGAGATGCAGTTGCAATTACAGAATTATAAAAGAAATTTAAGATCCACAGGACTTTCCAACTCCAATTCTCAGTTTCTTCGGGTCTATAACTGTGCTTCTCCACATACTTGTTACTGCATCAACATATCACAGTAGCAGAGGACCAAGAGCTAGCAAACATAAAGGAGCTGCAAAGGCTGCATCTCCTGACTGCCAGGTTAACAACACTTCAAAATGGGAAGGAAACAGAAAGTGAAAGAACAAATACAGCAGACAGCACTATCGAGAAGCTTCCAGTGACACCTGTGCAAATATTTCTGCTGTCCTTGTACCATATTATGTTCTGGATTAATATCCCTTATTCATAGTACTTGCAATAAAAAAAAAAAGAGTTAAAATTACACAAAACTGATTTAGTTTCTATTCTGAGGAAGTCCCACTGACAGGCTGGTGGCTCTGCATGAGCACTTCCATTCACACATCCATCAGTGTAGTTAGGGGAGCTATTATTCTCCCAAATACTTGTTTCTCAGTTTTAGGAAGTAATTACAAAGACTGAGCAATAGTTATTTTACTATCCCAGCTTTTCTGAAGTAATATCACTACATATTTTCCTTTGTAATCATTTCCTTATGTAGAGGATCTTCTGTAACATCACAGTTCAGGTCTTCAGTGAGAAATGCTTTTTCTTACTAACACTGCACATCTGATAGAAAAGTGAGGCAAGAAAAAAACAAGTGACAAGAGAAACAGATTCTTCCTTTCACCAGAAGAACTGTAGCTGTGCAAATCTAAGGCCATAGCAAGGAAAGGGCTGCACTAACACTAAATGCCATTTTTGGCAGCTCATCTGACAATGGCTATTGTTGCCAATACTTTACCACGGCCTTAGCCCCTCTGACACATATCAAGCTTTTCAGACTTGTCCTACTCAAAATCAAAAGGACAATTGCTTAGCTCTTGCCAAGGGTCCTGATTTGAATGGACCGCAAATCTGAATTAATATCTGTTTTGGCTTAAGACAATTTAAAAGAGAAGCATCTGGGTCTAGCTATCTCCCTCAGGGATCGAAATAAGTAATGAATGTAAGTAGATTAAGTGAGAAAACAGCCCTTTACTAAAAAGCAGAATAGCAACAGTCAGAAACTGTGGCTGAGACAGTTTAGTCAGAGACAGAGAAACAGAGAACTTTCCCAGGCATCGTCCTGGAGAAGTTGTGGGAAGCTCAAAGAAAAGAATTAAAATAATTCTTATCTCAAGTCTGTACACCTGGTGTTTGTGAACATGTGGAATGTTGTATGTGATGTTTATGGACAACTAGGTGTTGTTCCTAATTAAACCAATTGTGAGAGGGGTGTTGTTTGAGAACCAGTCATTTTGGGTGAACAATCCTGCCTATAAATATCTGAAGTTCCTAATAAAGTTTCACTTCGCGCCTCCTGAGTTTTAGAGTCAATGCCGTTGCTTCTCACCGTTCCTAATCCAACGACGACAAGAAACAACAGCAAATAACGACTGAATACAAAACTGCTCAACCCTGTGGACTCCCCAAAACAAAAAAGAGACCCCAAACAAAAATTGCCAAGCACAAGCCCCCAAGGTGTGCATGCAGTCAAAGGACAAAGGGAAAATGGTGTCAGTCGTTTCTCCACCGCCCCGCTCCGTTCTCTTATCTCTCACTGGGCTTATCTCCTGTGGGCTGGAGCCCTGCCTGAAGTTCTGTGGGTTCAAGGCTGCCAGCTCACGGAGGGCACCTGTGCTGCTGGAGGCAGGGGCAGTCAGAGGGCGGCCGGGCAGGATGCTCGGCCGGCAGCGGCTGGAACGGGCGGCAGCGCCCTGTCCTCCCGGGGTCCCGAAACCGCGGGGAGGGGACAGACCGACAGGCACCGGGGCTGGAAATGGCTGATGGCTGCTGCTGCTGCCTCTCAGAAGACACCGAGCTTGGGGCTAGAAACGGCGTCGCTGCAGCTTCCCTTATCTCCGAGCCCGCCACCATCAGGGGCAGAGAGGCTGCTCGGGCAGCTCTTGAACAACGCGCCAAAGCAAACTCGCACACACCATTCACAGACACACAAACTGGCACACACCACACACAGACACAAACACACCGCTCACAGACACACAAAATCATACACACCACTCACAGACACGCAAACTAGCACACAACACACTCAAAGACACACAAACCACTCACGGACACACACACATGCAGACACACACACCACTCACACACACAAACTAGCACACACCACACACAGACACACACCCACACTCACAGACACACACACCACACAAAAACACACGAACTCACACACAGCACAGTCACAGACACACACAAGCATTCACAGACACACAAACTAGCACACACCACACTCACAGACACACAAACTCAACAAAGCACTCAAAGACACAGAAGCTCACACACACCACACACACACACACCTCATCACACACACACCGCTCCTGGCCAGGGACCCTCCGAGATACAGGAAGGATTTCTGGGCACAGATGATTATGGGGTACACTGTCATTATAAAAGACACCAAGACAGTATTGCCAAAACTTAATTACACTGTTTTAACAACACATCCACGGTCCCCTAAACCTGTTGGAGCAAACTGGGGACACACACATACACCCCTCCCAAAACCACTGTAGTGTTTACCCAAACCTCACTTAATTGCCTCCTGTTTTTGGTGCCTTTTTCCCCACCAATGCTCATTATTACAGGCTTTGCAAGCATCAATTGATCTCCTCCTAAAGCAGCCCCTGCCCCTCCACTCCTTGTGCCCTGACTGCTGCAAGGAAGAAAAGGTGAAATATCCCAGCACAGCTTTCAGCAGCTCTTTTTCCACACACTTAAATTTTGAAAGAAATACCTTTACTAAACACAGCCTTCAGTGCTAACAACAAAACGGTAAAACCACACAAGGGCAGAATTTTATACTGTTGGAGCTTCATAATTAATAAAAGGGTCCCAATTCCCTCCTCAGCTCCTGGCCATGAAGTCTGCAAAATCACACACGTGCCTAAGTACTGTGTTAATAAATACTTAGGGCTTCAACATGACACTGTGATTCCTTCAGGAAAACAAAGGCCTGCTCAAATTGCCAAAACATCTAAAGGAAAGGGAAGTTCCCAAATAGAAAGGCACAGTCCTGGATTCTGTAGACCTTATCATCAGTTACAACACAAAAGAATAGTGATAACACTTTTTCAACAATTCGCTGTCTTTCCACAGCCTTTCTGCACAAACCTAAAAGAAAAGTGAAATCCCAATTCACTAAAAACTCCACAGTGCTTAAATTTCCCACTGCTTAAATTTAGCTTACTGAAGAAACATAAAAATACAAATTCCTGGACTGTCCAACCAACCCACCAAAAACTTTACTGAGATGGCGTTTTTAAAAAAAACATAAATTATGAAATAATTAACAATAATAAATCTTCCACAGTTAAAAAAAACCCTAAACAACAACAACAACTAAACAAGCAAAGAAAAAGAAAACCCCAAACTTAAACAAATGCCAGAAGAGATTTGAGTTCAGAGAGTTTCTGTCAAGAGGATATAAATCTTAATGAGGGCATAAATCTTAATGAGGCTTTCTGTAACAATCAAATGGATTTCTTCTACTGTAAACAGCAGTAGATTCCCTCTGCCAGTTAAGTATGCCACAAATACGTACAATGAAATTTCCAAAATCTTTACATTAATAATATTACTCTTATTTTTGCAAGAGTAACTGTAATAAAACATACATTAAGCTTCAGCAAAGGACAGAACTGAGGGTACTATGCTGTGCTGGAATACATTTTCAGACAATCCCAGACAAAAATAAATCCTGCAGCTTCACATTCTTCTGCACCAGTCACAAGGAACACATCCCAACCATCTGCTCCAGGATAAAAGATGTTTTGCACTTGCCACAGGAACCTCCTCTCAAACCCAAATTCTTGGCAATACACATTTCCTCAAGTAGCTCTCAGTGTCAGCAGGAAACTCTCCCCAAGTTCTCACAATGCTCCCTCAAAGGGGGCTTGCACACGTGGTTTAATGCAGATCCCTTATGCCTGTGGAAAATAAGACTTCAGGCTCCCCTTTGCTTTGCCCAGGCTCCAGCTGGCTTTTTCTGTCCCTGATCAGAGCCAGTGAAGGCAGAGTCCAAGGGTTCCACCTACAGATGTGACAAAACCTGAGCTCACACTGCTCCATCAACAGGCCCACCTGGCTTGGTGTGAGCACAGGTCAGAGAAGCTGCACAGGGATGGATCCCTCTGGTGCAATGACCTTTGTGGATCATTTTCATCCCAAGCTCCAGTTACACCATCAGGAAATAAGCTAACTCAAAACTGTATGAAGACAAGAAAACATGAAGGCTACAGTACTCTGAGGTTTTCAGCATACTTGAGGAATAAAAGCCAGATGTTACAACTCTATTTCTAGTGAAAAGAAAGTGTTAAAAAGCAGCAGAGCCAACTGGAAGAAGCTTTACATATTTTAGGCTGGGGCAGTGTCACCAGTCCAAGTAAGCAACAACAGTAAGTAACTGTGTAATTACTTAATTTACTTTCTGTAAACTCATGCATCCTACACCAAACAGATGCCAAACTCCATCAAAAGCTAAAGAACCATCCAGGCAGAACATACAGGATATAAGTGACACTCTGTACTTTTTCCAGGGAAACAATGGAAAATACTGTCTTGCAAACAACATGTCCTGCATGGCTTGACCACACTTCCTCTAATTTAAGGCTTAATTTAAGCAGGTTACCTAATCATAAAATTACTACCTTCTCCTGATTTAAACCTTCTCTCAACCCCCAATTTTGACTTGAACACTCAAGCTCCAATATTATTCAATCTACTGTCCTAGAATTATTTTTCTGTTCTCCAATATCCTTTCCTCCTATCTCCCTTATTTGCCATTTTCAGTTTTAATATGAGTTGCAGCCTCTCTGGGAATAAAGTACATCTACACATATGACAGTGGATTGACAATCACAAGAAGGTTTTATCACTGAGAAGACCCTGACTGCAATGTTCCCATAATATCACTAAGTCACAGCACTGCTAGAGAGAAGGAAATTACACTAAGTGCTGTGATTCTGGTTAAATTTCCACACTGACATTCATGAGACATTTTTAATATTCTTGTTTTAGCTTCTTCAGGAATGAGCCGCTCTCCCTGACTTGGTGCTCCCAGGCAGACTTCCCAGACACAGTTTTCCTCTAAACATAGCCAGCACTACAACCTCAGCCTCAAGCTTACAATTTTTATCTATCACTGACAATGATGCAGTCCATAATCCTGTTGTGGTTTAAAC
Source organism: Zonotrichia albicollis (assembly GCF_047830755.1). Classification (NCBI taxonomy): domain Eukaryota; kingdom Metazoa; phylum Chordata; class Aves; order Passeriformes; family Passerellidae; genus Zonotrichia; species Zonotrichia albicollis. The sequence continues at coordinate 13,813,252 of NC_133831.1, forward strand.
CCAAGTGGAAAATAAACCCCATAGCCACTCCTGTCCCCCAGCCCTCAGGTGAGAGAGATGAAACACAGATTAGGGGTTGAGATAACAATTTACTGTTACTGGAACAATTCACAATTTAACAGCAACCAGATGAGAGAACAATCAGTGACAGTGACACCACCGATGACAGCAGCACCACCAATGACAGCAGCGTGTGACAGAGGGTGATGGCCAAAGCCCTTGGAGCCTGACAGGGACAGGGTGGCCAGAACACAGGGACAGGGCCAGGAGTGACCAGAGCACAGAGACAGGGTGACCAGAATACAGGGACAGGAGTGACCAGAACACAGGGACAGGGCCAGGATTGACCAGAGCACAGGGACAGAGCCAGGAGTGACCAGAGCACAGGGACAGGGCCAGAGTGACCAGAACACAGACAGGGCCAGAGTGACCAGAACACAGAGACAGGGACAGAGTGACCAGAACACAAGGACAGGGCCAGGAGTGACCAGAACAACAGGGACAGGGCCAGAGTGACCAGAGCACAGGGACAGGGCCAGGAGAGACCAGAACACAGGGACAGAGACAGGGCCAGAGTGACCAGAACAGTGGCGTGGCCTCCGCATGGCACCTTGGCCTTGTCCCCCCACCGAGCACACATGGGGACAGCCCTGGCACAGGGACAGCCACCCAAGCCTTGGGGACAGCCGGACAGCAATCCCTCTCCTTAGTGACAACAGGATGGTAATCCCTGGCCTTGGGGACAGCGGGACAGAGATCCTTCACTTTGGCTGACACCGGGACAAAGCCCAGGAAGACCTGAAGTCCTAAACTTCCAAAAATGTCATCGTTAGTCTGTCTCAAACAAATGTCATTTAAAAAGTCACTCTTTCAACATCTCTCTGCATGAGGAAGAAACAGTAATAGCTCAAATGAACAGGAAATAGAGGTAAGGAAAGTATGTCTTACCTAATGAGGTAACAGCACTTTCTATTTTCCCAGTCAGGAAGAGATTCACTGTGTAAAGACAGAAAAACAATGTTCAGACAAATTCTAGCAGCACAGGGTGGCAGTCAATAGTTAACCATTCCTGGGGTGTTAGCACAAATGCATTCCAGTTTCCCAAGAAGAACTTTGCTTATCTGCACAGGCAAGTCGTGTAATCAACTGTTATCCTTCACTGTAGCTAAAACAAGTCAATACACAGTGGAAGTTTAGTATCTCTGAAACAGCTACCAAAAGAAACAATTGCCAATCTATTTTAAATGATCTCCCATAGGATTCATTTTAATTGCAGAACACAGAAGAACAATCACATTAAAACGCCATTATTATCCTTAAATACTTCTCTGAATACAGCAAAGTTTGCTCCCCCCAGGTAAATGTCACCTTGAAAATCAGCTGCTCAAGCTAACATGATTGCCTTGACTAAGCAAAAGCAATGAAGTTTTCAACAAGGTCCACTAATACAATCAAAACAGGATGAGGCAGTACTTGCAATACATATCTGACTTGCAAATTAAGTTCCAAAGACTCTTCACTTTCTCAAGTCTCCTCTCACAGTGTATACCATTAAAGTGATCTGGAAAGAGTAGTTATTGCCAAAGAAAATGTGTCCTGTGTCATTGTTGCTCCAGAAGTCAGCATTAACATGTAGTTCCCTTTTAATTTCCCCACGCAGCGTGTCCCACTGACCGCTCTCATTTCAGCAGTAATCTGTAATCTACAAAAATAGCCTTTAGTAAAATGACAAATGCTTAAAAAAATTAGAAAGGTTTAAAATGTTACCAAAAACTTCATTTACAACATCCCAGCCTGAGAACTCACTTTGGCTTTATTTTGCACATGTTAAGTCCTAAATCTTTTAACAGGCAATCTCTTGGCAAGAATTTAGTTAAAAACATCATTTAAACACCAACAATAGGAGAAGAGAGGAAGAGAAACCATCCCTGTTCTAAACAGTCGTTTAGGAAGCAGCTGACAATTAACACTATTTATGGCTCAGAGGGGGCCCCCATTGTCTTCAAACTGTCCAAACACATCCCTAAACAATGACCCTTGCCCTACCTTCTGTTATAACTTAAACCGGTACAAGAAGTACTGAAGGGGTGGAAATAAAAAACAAACCCTCAGCTCCCCAGTTCAGGCCCAGTCACATTTTTCAGTCACCACCACACTGCAGCAGCCCAGGTGCCTACAGCTGTCCCTCCATGGTTCATATCTGGCTATCCAGTTTGGATTTTCTCCTTTTGGGAGGACCTCAGAGCTCAGGATGAGGTCAGGCCCTACAAAACAGAGAGAAGGACTGCTCCTGGGGCCACTCATCACAGACTTCAGGGCTCTATCCCAGGGACAAGTGACCTCCCCCTCCTTCTAAGTCTTGGGACTGAGCTTTTAGGAATACACAAAACCAGGAATGGCAGTCTATGTAATGCTACAGCTTGAGGAGAAACACACCTGAGCCACAGACTTGTGTTAATAAGCATTATTATGATGTTCAAAGGACCCTAACAGCACTGGTTTTATTACATAATTAGCTAACATCTGTAACATTTGTTATATGACAATAACAGTGTGCCATGTCATTATTTCCTCTTTCACAGAGCTGGTTTGCTCTGTTAGGTGAGTAAGAGTACCTAGGAGCAAAAATCCTGTCCTGTACCAGGAAACAACAGCCCTGTTAACTCTGGCCAACAGCACATCCGTTTGTGACAAACTCAGGATCACAGCAGCAACAGCAACACAACATTTCCTCATCCAGTATTAAAGTGCCACTACTTCTGTAACCATAGTAATATAGTCCTAAAGACTGAGAGGAAATTAATCCATGATTGTGTCACAAATTTATATTCATGAGAAGTCAAATACTTGGTTTTGCTCCAGAGAAAGTACAGGAATATACTCTGCAGAACTAATATCAGCACAACTGAAAGGAGGGTTTGAAGATACAATGTATGGAAGAGTCTGGGTCTGTACTACCACTGGAATCTTTCTTTATGTTTCCCACCTGAACACTCCCAACAGCCATAACAGAAACAAGCTCTGAAGCAGAGGTTTCCTCACATGGCTTAGAAGAGGCCCCTCTGCCCTTTAAATGGAAATAAGTAGGATAAAGACAAGGGGCATAACAGAGTAGAATCAGCCAACTCAGAGCTGCATTACAGAGGACTTTTAAACAGAGACCCCCAGCTTACTACCACAAATGCAGTGGTAAATATAGGCAGCTTGCACACCACACCTGGCAGATACCTAAGAGAACACCCAAAAATACTCCTTTATCTCTGCAAAAAAACTTTTATTGGCTGCAGTTGCAAGTTCTTCAAGAAGTCAGCAAAAATAGCTCTTTAAAATAAAATCCAAGTCTCACACCAGATATTTTCCCAAGCAACTGAATGTTTACAGTTTCCAATACCCATTTTGTTCACTCAAGACCATGAAATCAAACCGCAGGAGCACTGTTAAACCAGCACCCAGCTCTCAAAACTGGCAGAGGCCTGTAAGAAAGAACAGCCATTCCCTGCTGATTTTCTTGTCTCTTGTCAAAATAAAACAGGTGAGACACTCAAGTATTAGAAAGTTTCCTAGATGCCCTTTTTTTTCAACTGTTGAGCAGTTATGGGAAAGCCAGAAATAATCCCTGAAGTGGTTCAGTAGGCTTGAACCCCATGCAGGAAAGTTACTGTGCCATTCATGTGGATTGCTAAATAATTCTCAGGGTGAGGTTTTCAGCTTGGAAAGTGGCTGTTTAGATGAAAAGGGAAATTTACATCTTGGCACCTCCAAAACCAAATGACAGCTACCAGGCTTTCCCTACAGCCAGAAGGAGAGACTTCAGTTTCACTGATTCCTTCTTATTTGGTAACTTTCTATGTCCTCCAGAATTTCTCAAGAATGATAAACAGAATGGCTGCACAAAAGAGCAGTTGAAACAAACCCAGTTCCAGCCTTTGGAGCAGCAGTTTACAGATGAGGTCACACAGCAATGGTCAGTGGCAGTGCATTGGTACAGACACCAAACACCCACACACAGCCCGAGGGAAAACAAGGAAAGCATGGCAAGGACCAAAAACAAGGATGAAAGGAAAGGACAGACAAGCAGGAAGTAAAACATAAAAATAGTTAAAGTAGCAGCATTAAATTCTTATGGGTTCACTAAAGCAAAATACCTTACAAACTTCCCACCTCTCATGTTTCTCAACTTCCACTACTGTCAGTTGTGCAAGGAATAGGAATAAAACATTCCAGCTGAAAAGAAGAGCCAGACAGTGAAATTCTAGAAGTCATAGAAAGCAGAAATCTACTAAACTTTCAGCCTGACATCACCCACACCTAAACACAAGAAGTGTTCTCACTTCAGCTCTGGAGTTTACATAACCTTTTATTATCTCATTAGTCATTTTAACAATAACCATGCTATTTATGTCAACTAGTAACAGGCTTAAGAAAGGTCTGACTGGGCCACAAAAAAAAAAAACCTAAATAAAATTTTTCAAAATCCAAAACATCCCCCAAAAAACAGTAAGAAATTCAGAGATAGAGGGAAAATAGGTATCTTTCTCTAACTTTAAATAAGAAGTGCAGTAGATATTATCCTTATGCTGTGCACATCTCTGAAATCCTGTTAAGACTCTGCAAAAAAGAAGAGTTGTGCGACCTGGATGTTCAAAGTGTTTTATAGTTTAGCTAGCTTTTTACATTGCACTTACGTTAATTAAACTAGATACATTTGAAATAACCACAGCAACCTTTAAACTTCAACTTCCTACATTTTTCTAGGTAAGTGCTGATGTTAAGGAAGTGCTTAAGGAAGCGCTGATGTTAAGAAAGCACTTTTACACAAACAAGCAGTCTGATTTACAGAACAAGCAGTCTGGCCACAAGATATCCCTTTCTGATCCTTTGCACAACAAATAGTAACTGTCACTCGGGATTATTAAAAATTAACTCTAATCCACTTCATTAGCACAGAGATGTGAGTTAAAGCATTCTGCATCAAGGAGCTGTGCCAGTTTACCAAGTAAGTGTGGAGGGCTCAGCAGAGCTCTGCTCAGCTGCTCCTGATGCGCTGCCCCACCAGGATACCCTGGCAGAGTTAAGGCAGCTCCAGCAGCTCCTAACTTCTCGTGTCCCTGTTAAACACGCCGGGCCTGTCGTTCGCTCCTTCCTGTCACAGCCAGGCGCTGACGCTTCTGCCGAACAAAAACCATGCCCTGCCTGAACGGGCTGACAGACTGGAAAGCAGCGATACGCTTCATCACGTTGCCATAAATTAACACCTGCTGAGAAGCAGAGCGGAAAGCAACGGCTTCAAGCAGAAGGGAGGGAAGAGAGCAGAATATGGCAGAGACACGGAGGGAGAGGAAATGTTTCTTCCTGCTGCCACTCAAAAGAAGCGCCGGGCAGTACCTGGCCGAGCCCGCACCGCACTCCGCACAAGCTCACAGCCCACGGAAGAACCGCTGATGCCTCCTAAACTTTTTTTTTTTTTTTAATTCAGGGCTATGCGAGGTTATGGCAGCGCTTCCAGAGCCAAGGGCAAGGCAATGGGTTCCGCTGGATCCGGCAGCGCTCTGCGCGGCCCCACACGGCCGGGCACGGCAGCCCGAGCGGCGCTGAGCGAGCGGAGCCGCGCCGGCCCGGGGCCCGTTCGGAAGCGGTGACGGGAGGGGGCTCGGCCGGCACCATTCGGGCGGTGCAGCCTCGTCCCATCCCGCGCCCCACGGGCACTTCCCGCAGGGGAGGAGGGGGCCCAGCGGTCCCCAGAGCCGGTGCCCGGACGTGCCCCGCCGCCAGGGAGCGGCCGGGCCGCACTCACCCAGGCAGATAGCAGTGAGCGGCGCCAGCGCGCCCTGACGGAGCTCCGCGGCCGCTGCCTTCTCCATGGCGGGTCGCTGTCGCCTGCCCTTCAGCGCGGGGGGAACCGCGGCGGCTCCGCGCCCGCCGAGCCGCTACGCCGAGCCGCAGGAGTCCTCGGCGGCGCCGCCGGCCCGCGGTGCCCCGGCCCGCCGGGGAGCCGGGAGCGGAGCGGGCGGCCGGCGCGGCCCCATGGCCGGCCCGCGCTGCCGCTCCGGGGCAGGTGGCACAGAACAGACCCGACCGCAGCGCCGCCGCCGCTGCCCCACGTGACGGGCCCGCCTGCGAGCGGCTGCGGCGGCCGGGCCAGACAGCGAGGGGAGCGCAGCGCCGCCCCGCTCCGCTCCCTCCACGCACACCTGAGGGGCCGCCGCCAGCAGCCGGGCGGCGCGGGCGGAGCGCGGCCGGGGGCGGAAGGGACGGCGAGGGCCGAGCCCGCCCGCGCAGCGCCGGCCGCCGCGCTTCCTGTCAGGCTCGGCTCTCCCGGCTCCCGCCGCGCCCCTGCGCCCGCGGCCATGGTGCCGGCAGCCCGCGGGCCGGGCCCAGCGCTGCGCCCCGCGGGGCCGCCCCTGAGCCGGGCCGGTGCGCGGGGTTCCGGGCCCAGGCCGGGAGGCCGCGCCCAGTGCCGCCGCCAGCCCCCGGCCGGGAGCCGCCTCGGCCCTGCGGGTCGCCCGGATGCCTTTTCCCGGCAGTTTCCTCCGGAGCTACGCTGGGCTGGCTCCGCTGCAGCTCCCGAGAGTGAAGGCTGTGATCGGTGATGGGCGCACGGAGAAAAGCTCCCCAGGAGCCCGGCTGCCCTTGGAGCTCTCAGCGCCTTCAGCCGTACCGAGCGCTGGGACCCAGGCCCGAACCTCCCAGGCCCTGCCGAGCGTGAAACAACTCATCTGTCATCGCACAGGTAATGTATCCACAGCAAGGCAGCCAGTTCGGATTGCTGTGAACCACGTAAACCCATCCTCTCCCACTGAAAATGGACAAAGCTTAATGTGTTTACAAGCAGCAAGAGGACAGAAGTTAACTGGGAACTTCATGAGGAGAATTGCAAAGCAGAGCAAGGGGACAGGAACCCCTGCCCAGGCTGCCCTAACAGCGACAATGAACCAGCTGTACCTCGCGTGTTTGCTGAACTTTTCCTTGTTTTCCCTTTTGCAGATGCTCACATACTGCCCCTGAGAACCAGTACCGGTGCTTTAGGCCTTTTTATTTCAGCAATATAAAGTGTGGCTATAGTAGTGCTTCTGGTTGAGATCCTTACCCTCGCTGAGCTACAGACCTGTGCCTTACCTTTTCCTTATCAACTCCTTTGTTGGAATTATTATAACTGTAATTTGCATTTGCCTATCACTCTGGCACTTAATGAATGCCTAATGGATGATTGGCCTGAGGATCAGCAGTATCATGTTGGGTGTGCCTGGAATGAGAGAAATGGATGTCATAATAAATGCTTCTACTGTGCTAGAGATGCAGAAATAATAAGTGGTACAAAGTTTACCTGTAGGTGAGAAGGCCCCACACTCAGCACAGGCGGTATCTGTTCTGCAGATGTCACATGTGCAGTGAAATGTGCAATTTTAAATAGCATAATAAATCACACAACATTTTTCACATCTCAGTTCTTTGTAATCTAACCAGACAATCCTTAAACCTTTAATGGCGTCAAGATTGTAAAATCATTTCATCTGGGTTTTTGAGCAGTAATCCTCAAATTATGGGTCTGTAAAGGCAATAATGGAATGTTTTATAAAAGAATTTTTCCTTGGTGAGTCTATTATTGTAATTTGAAAAACATATAAAGTCACTTCTACATTCTGCATTAACCTTTTTTGTGATAATTATGAGTAAATTATATCTCTCATTTCCATTAAATAACACCCTTGCATCTCACAAAAACAGCACACTGTATAGGATTGAAAGCAAAATGATGGCTGCAGACTCCTTTTTTAACAGATTGTGTCCATGCCACTAACTTGTTAAGATAAAATCCACTCAGTTTAGAGTTATACTTTGATGTTCACATAGGACTAATTTAAAATTTTGAGACCTGATTTTCAGTCACACACTTTTGTGTTCACATAAATATATGTATATTTTAGAAAACTTATATATGAATGTAGATATGTGTATGCTCCATCATCTGCTGGCCTGGGGGAATTAATTATCACATCACAACATCCACCTTGAAAACACAACCCATCTTAGGTGCTCTACTTCAGGGTGATTTGCAGATTATTTTAAAATCCCTTTAAAAGAGTTGTGCCAAAATGAATCATTGCTCAAGCCATGTGTCAAACCTTCATATCCCATTTCAAAACATGGTACAGAGATGGCTCTAGGAGTAGATGTTATACATTATGTATGCTGGAGCTATAGGTACATTCATTCGTTTTAATGCTTTTGACAGAACTGGATCACAAAAAAGTCATGTTACACCACCAAAATAAAGTTTTGATAAAGGTTTACTGAGTGGAATCAAAAGATATTACAATTTTTTAAAATATGCATTAGAAAAATGAGGACATAAGATTATGAATTCCATAAATATTAGTGCTAAAAACATTAAAATTAGTACTAAAACATTAAAATAAAAAACATTAGCCTATCCATGTGTGTAATACCTGTCTTATTCTCATTACATGTCATTTTATTACTTTCACATCAGTTCCCCCTGTATCTAGTTTTTGTAACTAATAAAACTTATGCTTCTTTTACAAGCATCTATATCCATGGATTAATTTGGTTGAGATTTCTTTAAACTAATACTATAATTTTACCAGTTCCCCAAGTAATTTATATGCATTTATCTCCTTTTCAGCATGTATCAGTTTCAATGCATGTACAGCCTTGTGCAGATCAGCAAGGTGATCCCATAATAATCACCACTGTTCTCTTTTGACAGCTGGCATTAAAGAAGAGTTGGGTAGAAAACATGAGGTGTGGTGAGACATTATTTGTTCATCCCTGGGTTTATTGCATCATTGCACAGCACTCTCTAGCTGCATTTAATAAGGTTTACATTTAGTGACAACTGCACTCTCCCTGAAAGAGAAGGAAATTCTCAAGGGTACTTTGCTGCACCAACTTTAACACTATTTCTGCCTTGATCCATTACAGATCATTACTAAACTTCACATGGATCTATTTTCCTTCCTCTTCTTTAGGAATTTGTTATTCATGAATTCTGTGTAGAGCTGAAAAAAACCCTGTTATAATTCACATTCATTTCATAAAATGTGATGGGAATAAATATGAGGAATTTTGATATGATACCTCCTGGTATCACAGGAGGGCAAATACAAATTGTTTGATGGAGAAATAGTATAAGAACATCACCAATGTATAGGCAAAGAGAGTGCAAAGCTGTGATATTCCTCTATTACACTGAACATTCTATGAAATTCTGAGCTTGCATCAAGCAGACCAGATTATGAGCAGCAATTACATTAGGGTAATTGCTTGAAAAACAAAATAAAATTATTCTCTCTTGAAAGGGTTCAGTTGTCTTTGTAACTACTATCAAGGCAGCATTAATTGCATATTAGGGTTTTTTTTATACTTGTAACTTAGCTCTCTTAACAAAACTGAAGGTCCACACAACCTCTCCATTAAATAAATTATGTCTCATTTGTGTTTAATTGTGTTACTGAGATCAGATTTTTGAAACATGCAGCATAATTACAGAGGAGGATTAGAATTGTCTGTGTTTCAAATACTTACAGAGATAATTGGAGGAAGTTTATTACAGTTCCTTAACACATTTTTTAAGCTGCACTTTATCATTAAGCTCCACTGGACAAGTCATTCCAGATACCTGAAAGAAGAAGCCAGGCCACAGCCAGCACTGTTTTATTTCTCTCTTCTTTGTGGCTTTAAATATTTTCAGTGTGATTGGGTTTCTAATCTCAAGTTGCTGCTTTATGTCAGGAATTGTGGCAGCTGTTTCAGCTGCCATCCATCACAGGCCAGCACAGCTCACTCATCCCCTGTGCCCTGGAATCCCTGAGCTCCTGCCAGTGCCCTGCACACACAAGGAATTCTGCACATTTCACAAGGACAGGGAGCTCCTACACATGGATTTCACTTGTGGTGCCACACTGAAAGGCTGTTTGAACATCACATCACATCTCCCACCTCCCTGCTGGCTTTGTCTTTAATAACTGGATCTGATTGATTTAAACTGTGGTGATGCTGGGGTTTATTATATACACAGTAGGAAAGCATGAATAGTGAGACCCCCATATCTGCTAAGATGCTGAACTCCAGTTCCTTCAAATCTACTGATGAGATGAGTTTGGATAATTTAGTTTATTTTATGATAAATCCTTTTGTGCTTTGGTCATATTAGGGGCTTACTCTCTCTGGTAGCTGGAGTCTTAAAGGATTTACTATTTTCCTTGACACACAAAATGTTTGGTAAATGAGGGCTAAAGTGACTCAAGAAGTCTCTTCTGCTTGTAAATGATAGAAGAGCAGTACTAAAATAAGGCTGAATCACATTTTAGCTGAATTAATGTGTTTTCAGACTCCCCTTCACCTGCAAAATTTCACAGAAATAACAGGCTCAGTGGGGCCTGAGGTTGTCTTTATTACTTTACTTCTTTTCTACAAAAGGAAATGAAACAAACTATCAATACATTCTTATCCAACATATACTAGCTGCATGAGTTACTAGACTTATTTTAGAATTTAAGTAGGAGATCAAACAGATTGGAATTAGGAGCATGAAAGCTCCTCTAACTCACAGAATGAATGCACATTAAAGCTATCTCCTAGGGAGAGAACAAATATCTTTGCTCAGAATAAATACTGTTATCAGAACAGATGAAAATAGCCACCTGAGGTTGCTCAGCAATGTGCTCCCAGCCTCCAATTTTGTTAAAAAGAAAGGGAAAAAAATTAGAAATTACTTAAAGTGTTACATACAATCAGGCTTATCTAAAATGGAGCATGCACAGAAAAGCAAAACATATAATTAGGACTGAACAGACACTTCAGATCAGTTCAGTGCCTGGATTTTGTGCTGTGGAGAAGGGTTGTAAACTACTGCAGTGCAGATGCCGTGGCTGCAGAGCAGCTCCCCTGCCACACCACCCTGTAGTGTTCCCCCTACCAGCCCAGAAAATGCTCTCTGCTGCAATGTTACCCACGAGCTGGGAACACCAATAATTCCTAGACCTGTCTTCCATCCGTTCTTACAGCTGGGAAACTTGTGCAAAGGCTTAGCCAGAGCGGGCTGGTCAGCAAGCTGCTGGCTGAGGAGTGGTGCAGCAAGGAACTCAGAGCTGGTCACATTCTCTGAAAAATCCCTTTGCCAGGATTTTCTCCTGGGAAGCTGAGAAGCCTCAGAGAAAAATGAAAACAATAATTATCTGATTGATTCTCCTGTGTTTGCTGCTTTGGAATGTGGTTTGGACATTGTTTACCAACTGGTCATTGTTTGATTGGTTTCATGTGAATTGTTTTGACTTAATGACCAATCACAGCCAGCTGTGTCAGGGCTCTGGCGAGAATAATGAGTTTTTCATTAATATCTTTTAGCCTTCAGTCTGTATCCTTTGTCTATTCTTTAGTATAGCATTCTTTTCTATAATATAGTAGCATAAAATAATAAATTAACCCTCTAAGAACATGGAATCAGATTCATTCATTCATTCCTCCCAATGATGGGGGACCCAGAAAATAGCACAGAGCTGGTGCTCTGCCATTTCACCAAGAAGCTCTGGGTTAACAATCACAGCAATACTGACAGAACAGCTCTGAACCAGACTACAAGCACTGCAGCAATTCCACTGTAAACTGAATAATAGCTGCAGTCTATACTACACTTATTATGGACTGCCATTTCACTTACACCCAATTACCAGTTCAACAGGAAAAGTACAGTGGAGAGTAAGGACAACCAGGCTCTTCCTGTTTCATTGACAATTAAGTAATTTTTCTTTTTTTTTATGTCCTACTACTTGTGTTACCAATAACTAAAATTTAGCATCTCTGGCTGGTCTTCATTAAAATTTGGCCCAGATACTTCCTTAGAGGTTTTATTTGGTCCTGGAAAATGTAATTTGTGTTTCACCTGTCTCAGGGTGAGATATACTAAGACTTATGTATGGCTTTGTTTCTCTTATTTGTCTAATATAATTATATTTTTCAAGTTCCAATGGTATATTTTTGAGTATAAATTTCTCTTGCACCCATTCTGCATGAAGAGTTGGACTTCTTATTCACTGCAAAACCCCACATAGTTTTAAAAAACCTAATGATTTTACAGTATGAAAGCATCCTTGGAATCAACTAGAATAATTATTACTGAAATTCTAAATTTTCTTCTTAATGTTCTCAATATATATTCATAGGACAGTGGTTTTTTGTTCATAAAAGAGAAAATTACATCTTATTTCCTAAAGCTCTTCTTAAAATCAGTAGACTGATAACACAGCAAAAATTTAGAACTGTGCCTCAGTGAAACTGTTCCACAGAGAGAGTGGAGAAGGATATAAATGGAAAGACAATGTATTAGTGTATCAGTGTAATTAGTGATTAGCTAATTTCACTAAAGGATAAGTTTAAAGCACTAGGAAAGAAGAAATGCCAAGCTGTGCTGAAGTGTGGATGTCTGATCTTTACCCAGGCTGAGCCAACACTTACCAGGCAGAGATCACAGAACATGTCCAGTCCATCACTACTGAGTCATAGGGTGGATTTCCATGACACAGAAGGCTCTGCTCTCTTTGGTTTGTCCCCTGGATTAACACACTGTCCTTCTGGATCCTCAGTGATCCTGCCAGCCATTGACAGGAACAGCTAGAGTGGCAAAAACTGGTAGCATGTCATCAAGGGTGGTGGGCTCACAGCTGGGATAGGGAATTACACCTGCCCTGAAGGTGAAATGTTTTCATCTCTGTTCCATGCTGCCTAGGCTGGTTGTATTATTGCACCTTGCACAAAATTTCTAAAAAGTAAAATCTATCTGAAGCATACAAGTGAAATCTGGTTAATATAAAACCGAGTAATGTTTTCACAAACCAGCATGCTAATTCTGACCACATTACAGAGAGGAGAAAAAAAAAGAGAGATAATCATAAACCATGGAACAAAACTACTGTCAGAGATTTCTAGAATAATCAAAGTTGCTTCAGCATTCAATGGAGTTTAAAACCATGAAAAGTCAGATTTTCTTGTGCATAAAGAAAACGCTGTAATCCAATATATATCCTTTAACTATGGCACAGTCTGTGCAGCAGAGCTATGGATCCTACTTGTATGTTCCAACCAAAGCATGAGAATAAGAGGAGAGCCTGTCATGAGTTGAAGAACGAGAAGGGAAAATAATTTCAACAACTGAACAATGAGTGAACAAGACTGTGGATTGAGCTGTAAGTATGCCTAGAGAGAAGGAAAAAAAAGGGCAGTGAGTATGAGGATAATCAGTGATTTAGATAATCAAATTTTTTTTTAAGAGAGCATTGGTACTTGTTTTGCAAAGCTTAAACTATACCTATTGTTAGGACACAACATCATCTGTGAACCCAATGCCTGAGGCAGTGAGATATTTGTCACAAACTGAAAGACAATACTGAGGAAATTTCTACCCTTGCACTTCCATGTTTGTGAAGGTTGAGTCATGTGAGATCCCCTTTCATACACTGTGGCAATGTTCCTCACTCAGGGTAACCAAACATTGAATTTTACAGGCAACCCCAACAAGGGAAGAGATGAGAATCTTGACTCCATGTTTCAGAAGGCTGATTTATTATTTTATTATATATATTAAATTAAAAGAAAATTATATATTAAAACTCTACTAAAAGAATAGAAGAAAGGATTTCATCAGAAGGCTGGCTAAGAATAGAAAAAGAATGATAGCAAAAGCTTGTGTCTGACCAAGACAGTCCGAGCCAGCTGACTGTGATTGGCCATTAATTAGAAACAACCACATGAGACCAATCCCAGATGCACCTGTTGCATTCCACAGCAGCAGATAATCATTGTTTGCATTTTGTTCCTGAGGCCTCTCAGCTTCTTAGGAGGAAAAATCCAAAGGAAAGGATTTTTCATTAAATGTGTCTGTGACAATCCACATCAGCCTCTGACAGGGATCAGTGGTTCTCCCCTGAGCTGGCACTCATTTATTCATTTATCCCCAGGGCAGCAGTGCCGTGGCTGCATGCAGAGCTCCCCAAGGGGGCATCCCCTCCCCAGGATCCACGCTGCTGTCAAACATTCCAGCTATCTCCTCAGCTGAAGATAAAGGTGCCAGATAGGACAGCCAACTAAATGAATGAAAAATATTATTTTAATAAAAATTAGGAAATAAAATCAAAGAAAACTGCAGTGAAACCACTTAGGATAGTAGCCATGAGTGCTGTCATGACAGATGAACAGGAATGTTGCAAAAGGGTCCCTACTTAAAATCACAATTACCTGAAGGTAACTACAACTTTTCTAAATAAATAATTTCTGTACAGAGTTCTCACTCTGGGAAATCTCAGAGCCAATCATATTTCAGAGGGCACAGGGGAGAATCCTGCAGCAGGCAACAATAATAAAATCAATTTATACATACGTTGCTCCATATGTTGCTCTATATTTATATATTACACATTTATGAATTCTTTTGAACAGGAAACAATCAAGCTGATAAAACCACTGGGGTCACAAATCCTAAATTGAAAGTAGCTAACAGAAAAGTTCTTTGATCTTGTACAGATCTGAGAGGATTCCAGGGTAACACAGTGTACATAGCACAGAAAATCCCATGATCCCCAGATTGGTGCACACATCTACAGTGATCAGTGTTCAAATACCCTGCATTAGGGCACTTCTCACACAGCAGCATTATGATTATTCTGTCCATGTCAGGGGAGGTGCTGTAAAGATTAAACCAGCTTTAAAACCTGTTTGAATAAAATACCCAAGTATTCATTTATATTTAAATTTGTATTCACATTGTCAGACTCACATGAGATGTTTATAGATTTTTCAGTTACTATCTCACACAACCAGTTGTTTTGGGAGTTAACTGTAATTAGCTTTTATAAATCTATCATTATTCACAGACCCTCCTGGAACAAATGAACAAAACTATGTGTATGCATTTGTTTTGTTGACTACCAAAAGTATGGCAGCTCACATATAATTGTCATGTAACTTGGAAAACCTACTCCTTTTAAACGATTCCTTTACTATAGTAATTTGCCAGAATTCATAAATGACAGTAATTGCAGCAATTGTTGGTTTTTTTTCTCATTTGTTCCATGCTCTTCTGCTCTAACTATGAAAAAATAGAAGTTATGTCCATAAAAATGGCATTGTGCTAGCTTGAACAAAGATAGTGATTGACAGAGATAATATTTAATACCATTATTTCATTAGCCAACATGGCATTGATCCTTTTCCATGGCCACAGGTGCAGCAATCACAAATTCAACTCTTCTTGCCTCCCCTGCTGTACAGAACTGGTGTATAGTGATGAGTTAATTTGTTCTCAATCCTACATTTGCTGAGCTTAATGGCAAAGCAGTGTCCATTGATTACAGTGACACAGAAGGAAAAATCACAAAGGCTTCCTACTTCTCAAAAGCAACCCACACTGGCAAATATTTAACTGTCAATTAATGTCAAGAAACTTTAAATATTTCATCCTGTGTCTATACATCTACTAAAAGTACATTAATCCCAGTTGGAAACACAAATATTCATTGCAGTGCCCACATTTAGCTTGGCACAAATCTCACTGCTTTTGCTGGTAATTTACTTGATGCATCCCAGCAGAGAAGGGCTCAGATTTCTGCAAAGCCTCTCAAGGGCACAAAAAGTTAACACAAACCCCATCAGTGATATGTAAATCTTGATGTGCAAGCATTCACCATCTTAATATTCCCACAATGTAAGTTTGTTTCAGAAATATTTGTATTTACTGCATAACTATGCTCCTCTTCCTTATGGGCAATTTTCCCTGCCATGGTCATTACTAATGTTCTTCCTGAAGTTTTTCACAGGGAAGAGCAGATGCAGAGCAAATAAATGGATCAATTTCAGATTGTGCAGTACCAACCAAGAGCTCTGCAGCTGCATTAGCTGTGATCCCTGCCAGGCAGCCCTAAAACCAATCCTGCCCAGCCAGCCCCAAATCTATTTTTGTGCTCTCCTAAGGGCCCCACATTTAGAGCTGCTGAAACACAGAAACCAGCAGCAGCTGCATAATCAGTTTATGTGAAAACATTTGGCAACTATTAAGTCAGAGATTCAACAAGACAACATCAAAAGAAGTGACTAAATCCTTCTCTTACAGTCATACGACACTGAATTTGGACCACAATCTCTAAACATCACTGTTATGTGTCCAAGAGATGCCTTAGGTTTTAGCACCTTTTTTGAGAGATTTACTATTTCATCACAGTCTCTAATAATTCCAAATTTGTGTTTGCAACTATTAATTCATTAATTTAATTCTCCCTTAATCTTCTGGGTTTGTTTCCACAGACCACAGCCACAGAGAATGCCACAAGAAATCACAACTTGTCATGGGAATCAATATTAAGGAGCACATGAATTTCACCCAGTTCTTAGAAGGGCAGCAGGTTCTGGCCATGGCCACCAAGGCCATTTATTCATTTTAACCAGGTGTCCCAAGTTAACTGTTCACCCAATGCTTTAGTTTTCAGACAGTAGTCAAATAATTGCAGAGACCTGCATATCTTTTCAGCTGGGTAGAGTTGAGAAGCAAAAGTCTTGAGGTTTTTTTTTCATTCAATATGCAAACTTTAGGACTCAGCCAGTATAGATAATATGGAATAAGGATTGGGTTTGGTTTGCTTTAAATGTAGGAAAATAATAGGATAGTGGTACCCTCATCAATTAAGATAGTGCATCAATACATATTTATTACATAAAGATAACTCAAATTACCTTGAGAAGCGCATAATAAAAGAGCATAACCCATATGGGGAAAAAAAGTGATTCTGTTTGGCCTGAAAATGACATGCAAATTGAAATGTTAATTTAAAAAAATTTAAGTCTAGTACTGAAAAAAAATTGCCACTCAGGGCAATTGCCACTCTGGCCAAACAGACCCGAGTTAGCCTACTATTTGACAATTTTTGTAACTGACATTATTTATTTTAATAGAGAAGCACTATATATAGTATAATTAATCAGAAATAAACATGCAGAGTTAATTGAATAGTTTATATCAGTAATCGTTTTAAATATTAAGCCACACTCATAGTAATTAGGGATACTATAATAAATTATTTCTGAGCTATAACTCTAGCAGGTTCATTCAGCAAGATATGTCAAATGAAATAGTATGTATAAATGGTCATATTATTTGTTTTTATGATAGTTATAACTTATGATATTTTTAACTATTATTTTATCACTGGACAAAAAGAAAGACACACTTCTGATGGATATAGTATACATACTAAAAACACATTGTTTAAAAAAAGTGTACAAAAACACTTGGTCAACCCTTACGTAATTTTTAAAAGGCTGTAATTCAGACAATTTCAAAATATTTCTCATGTTAAAGTATTAACAAGAGGTTTTTCAGAAAAAGCCATCACTCAACAGTTTCCATTGACAACAACAGCTAATTATAGGGGCTAATTGTGTTTAGTCATCTGTAAGTAAAGAATAACTATTAATACAACAGGAGATAAGGACAGGTTGTTGTTTTGATGGCATTGCACAGTTAACAGCACAGGAAAGAATCTGCCCACACAGCCTGAATTGATTCATCTTTTCCTCCCTTCATTATGAATCAGATTCGTTATTGCCTTTGTATTGAATGAAAACCTCACCATGGCACAGTCAGTGGGAGTTGTGCCATCCACGTCAAGTGGGGTCACTGCTTGACTACCTCTCCAAATAATATTAAAAATAACTTGTATATTTAAACCTTAATCATAGCTTAACTACAGTTTTCTGAAAGAAAAAAAGTCCTGTTGCAAAACCACAAAAGACAGATGCTTCCCCCTGGTGTCATCTTTCAATGATGTAAAAGAGAGAAGCTGCTGGCTGTCTGATAGCTGCTGAATGCATGGAAACATTCATGCCTGCCTTACAGGATGTGAAACAGAGCTTCCCACAGCCCTCACACCTGTGTGCCCATGCAACCTGTGCAATCTCACATCTCCAGGGTGAGAAAAAAGCCCTGAACCTGCACGAGTTGTGCTGCAGGTTCCGCAAGCCTGTCTGCACCCCTCAGTCTTTTTCATAATGAAAGAGATGTACAGAGACTGCAGAGAGACCACAGCCATTAATAAATGCCTTCAAAATACACTAAATTTAAACTCATTTGTGGATTGAAAGGGTCTTTGGCCAAACAGGAATGCTACATGTAGGAGGCCCCATGTCATGTTTAGGGATGATTTAGTGTTCCCAGTGAAACATGGCACTCCCTCACTTCTCCCTCACACAGCAGTGGGACAGAGAGGAGAATTGCAGGCACAGAAAAATCATGAGTTAAGAACTATTTACTGGAAAGGGCAATGAAATGAGGAAATGAACATACTTGGACAGTTTTCACAGCTGTGACACAGGCCTATAAGAGAAGAGAAACTTTCTTCATCTCACCAGGGGTGGGCAACCAAATTATCTGCTGCTGGTTCTCTTTCTGTGCACACCCTCACTGCCGGTGAGCTGGCACATGGCAATGGTGCACGCCACAGAAACTGATGCCACATCAGTTCTGTGCACTGGACTTCATCTGGATGTACAGGGCACTGCTTGTTATTTGAATCCCTACAGACTCCTTCCCTGCTGGAACAAAAGTAGAACAGTAAACTGAAAATAAACTGAAGTGTAATGGCTTCACCATCTAAAAAAATGCCAGCACAATTTGCCAAGGTAGGCAAATAGACATTTAAAATATAAGAAATGTAAATACCTGCACAAAGGCAAAATTCTGCACATGAGCCAAGCACAGCTAATGAAAAAACATTTTTCAAAGAGGTCAAAGAGCATCTCCAAAACTGCCTTACTTCTCCCATCAGTCCCACAGAACCTCATGTTTTGGGGCTATGGGTTTCAGCCTTTTGGATGAAAAATGTTCTATTCTGCTGCAGGAAGGCACACAACTTGCAATTTATTAGCTAGCTACACTCACAGCTTGAACAAACTTGTGTTTCATTATGAACCAAAATACAGTGTTTCATGATGAACCAAAATTCAAAAATGCTTTTAATCTGGTGTACTTATGAGCTAGACTGCCTGGAGAATGGAGCAGCACAGGTCCTAAACAGTCTAAATTGCTCAGTGTCCTCTTGCTGTCTCTCCTCCTGGCCTCTGCTGAATTTTTTGTCTTTTAAGTGACACTATGGGATATCTACCATATCTACCTCCAAGTTCACAGGCCAGTTCCATCTCTGTAAACATCAATAGCAAAATGCATCAGGGACTTCTCTGATGGGTGATGGAGGCAAGTCACTTTTCTCTCAGTAAGACACTCTGATGTCATTGCTTACTTTGTAAGAACAGACAATGAAAACCTTAAAACAAGCAACAGGTACGATTTCTGCAATTTACTTACAAATTAAACCATCCATATGGATGTTTTCTACAAGGAGTAACTGGGAAATGTCTTTGTTTTCCAATGTGCAGACTGCAGTACCCCAAATAGTTCTCCCCCTCCCTCTGCCCCAAAATCCAGAGCTGACACTGTGGCAAATCCTTCCAGGATACAGACATCACATTGTACATGACACATGTGGCTGAACATGCCTGCTGAGGAATGACACATCACAGCTCAGCACGTCAGGACAGACAAAATGCAGTCCTACAAATGGGGGTTAACAGGCACTGTGGCTTCACTTGATGTTTTTGTCAAATGTTTTCACCCAAATCTTTGTGAATAAGGTGCAGGCAGCAGTGGCAGCTCCCAGGCAAAGTGGAGATCTCTTCCCCCAAGCCTACAGTCAGTGTTGCAATAAACAGCCACTAAACATCTGGCAGCCTCTAATTCCCTTCTTTAGGCAACTGCCACTTTGATAAAACAGATCTCCAATAAGCAAATCTGCCTGCAGGAGTCACTTCGCTTTTCCCTATTCACAGACATGGAGGAATGAAAAATACAATTTGACCAGATCTGTGTTTGAAAGTTCGGGACCCTGAGCTGGAAATCACCAGAGGCTGGCAGGGTATTCTGGCAAATATTGCTGCCTGCTTGCCCTGTGCTCATGTTCTGCCCCAGACATGAGCTGCTGGCCATGGTTATTAGAGAGGACACTGGGCAGATCCACTGTCACTCTGATTCAGTTTGAATCTAGATATTTTCTAATGTTAAGTAATACTTAAGTGTTATCGTGGTAAGTTCTGGATACAATTTCACAGGGCAAGCTATGAAATGCCTAAGAAAATTATTAATCACAACAGCACATGAGGTAAAGATCTTCTGCAGCAATTCTGGCACTTGAAGAATTCTTTCAATTGCCAGATACTGCCTTTCTATTTACCACTTCATATTTTTATATAAATACTAAGCTGCTAATGTATTGTTGCACGTGCTATTCTTCCATAGCAGCTTGATAGAATCCCAGGAGCTGATTCTCAAGAACAGGTTCGTTTTGTGTTCCTAATTTAGCTATTAATCAATAACAGATACAGATCACATTCTGGCAACTGTCTAATATAAAAGCTTATTAAAAATATACCAATCAGGAAAACTTAAATTTATTCCCTACAGATCCCTAGAGATACTGCATAGGCTGTGATTAAGTCAAAGAAAGTATGGCAATACATCATCTTTTTCCACCACCTTATGTGCAACTTATTTATTAAGTGTTCACACAGTATTCCAGTCAGACACCAAAAGAGAAAACCTGCAGCAGCAGCAGATGAAAACAAAGCTAGAACCTAAATTGACACATTTCAGAATTTAATTTCTGAGCTTTAAAAGTCATTTGGCTCAATCCAGAACTCTATAAAGCAGTTTAGTCTTCTATTGAAAAAATAAATATTCTCATTAGAACACATTTTCCAGAGATGCAGCTGCTGTTAGACAAGAGGAAACATATAGGCAGGCAGATTTCCTTGCTCCTCTCTTTCTCATCTCAATAAATTTGCCACCATTAGGATAAATCACCAGAAGCTGCTGGAACACAAAATTCTCTTCCAATTACATATATTAAAAGATCATTTATTTATTGTTCCCAAGTTAACTTGTAAGGCTTTCATGAAAGATTGGAATTACAGTCTTTTCCATTCCAGATGGAAAATTTTTTATTAGACTAATTCAAGACAAGACTTCACTTTCAACTTGTAACACATGAGAGTGCCACATGAAAACCAAAAAGCAGATTCTGGCCAGAGCACTGGTTTGAACCTGCTGGACTCACCTGATGAGTTCTTTTAGCTGAGTGTATTTTGAGTGTCTTGTATTTAAACCAAGTCAAAGGCAGGAATAATAAAAATAGCCACCAAATACATAGAGGTAACATAGGTGTTTATATAAACTGTGCTTTTCTAAGCTGAAAATCTTTGAGCTTGAGAATGCACTGTATGGCTGACATGAGGTTCTGGTCACAGATGATGCATGAACAATCCAGAACCTCCTGACTTCTTCATGAATTTGTTTCTGTGCATTTTGTCCTTGCCCACACAAGCAGAAAATTAAGGAAAACATACAAAATTATTAAGAAAACACAGAGCAATTTAGGAACCATTCAAGACAATCATGGTTAAATTACCCATGTATTATATCCAGAGACAGCCCAAACAATTGCTGCTGAAGAACTCATACCATTAACTTTATCACAAATTTTCAAATGCAGGTAGATTTGCTCTTCCTGCTCAAATAACTTAACAGGATTCTTGCTTTTGGCAATTAAATTATTATTTGGTTCCACCTTAATATGATTTCAAAGATTCATTATAGCTCTAAAACTGTAGAACACTGTGTGCTTTGTGGATAAAAAGACCAGAGAACAGTTAACAATTCTAGGGATTTATTTCTATAGATTGGTTAGGGGAATATGTCAGCTTCTGTAAAATCCTTTTACAAAATGTTATAGTTTGTCCTACTTACCTTGAAAGGATTCCCTGTCTTTACCAGGTGTTAGTTTCAGGGAATCACAGAATCAATTAAGTTGAAAGATGTCGAAGGAAGGGGACCAGGACACCATATGGTTCATCCCAGGTTCCTCAGGTCTGGTCCACTTTATTGAAGAAAGTATCAAACATTTATACAGCAAATAATAAGCTTATGAATATTCTGTAAGCCAAGCAATCTATTGGTTAAACTATACCATGAACTCTTCCTCATTCCTTAGGGGTTACATCTCTCTTTTCTCATGTCTCTTTCACTGTTTGTTATCCTACTACAGCTAGGCCCAAGGACACTGCTATCTGTGCAGGTGCAGGACTTGGAATTAGCCACGGTTTTGTACTTTCCCAGTCCTTAGCCAGCCAAACTCCCAACAGAAAGAGATCTCTAGGATCATTGATCAAGCTTTGGCCCAAGCACCACCCTGTCAACCTGAGTGTCACATCCAGCTGGGCCCTGAACACCTTCAGAAATGGTGGCTCCACCACCTCCCTGGCAGTGCCTTCCAATAGTTAAGAACTCCTAATGTAAAGAAATTCCTTCTGATGTCCAGCTTCACCTCCCTGGCCCAGCTTAAGCCAGTGTCCCCTTGTCCTGTCACTTTGAGGACAGCCCAATGCCCATCTCACTCCATCTCCTGTCAGGGTGCTGTAGAGAGGGACAACGCTCCCCCTGGGCCTCCTTTGCTCAACACTGGGCTCTCCCCAGCCCCCTTTGCTCTCTCAGCCATTTCTCATCAGATTTATTCTCTAGACCCTTCATCAACTTCCTTCTCTTCTCTGGACTTGCTCCAGCCCCTCAATGTCCTTCTGGAACTGAGGGGCCAGAAAGGGACACAGCCCTGAGGAGTGGCCTCAGCAGTGCCCAGCACAGAGGGACAATCACTGCCCTGCTGCTGATCCAGGCAGGTGCCATGGGTCTCTTGCCCACCCTGGGCTCAGCTTCAGCTGCTCTCAATCAGCTTCCCAGCTGTGAGAAACGCCAATCACTTGGTTTTAAAATTTTAAAAGTTTAATAGTAACAAAATGGTTATAAAAACAGCAATATAATTAGAGTAATAAAAATTTTGGACAATTTGAGACAATAGAAACAAAGAGTTACAGATGGTCTGGGTACCATTTTCTGGGCAGCATAAGCCCAAAAAAGGATACATGTTAACAGAGGATTAACCCTTAAAAGCAACAGCCTGTTGCATATTCATACACCTCATGCATGATGCATAAATTCCATTCAAACACAGGATTCTGTCTGGGCAGTGTCAGCTTCTTCCTCTGAATCCTGACAGTGCCATCCTGCCCAAGCAAGGCAGGAAGAAGTTCATTTCTCCTGATAATGGAGCAGTAAATTCTCTTTCTCTGAAAGATTCAGGTGTCCTGTGGCTGCTGTCTCACTGTGAGTCCTTTCTTTAAAAAAAAGTATCCTACACAGCACAGTTTCTATTTTAACCTTATGTTATAACCTAAACTATATTTAGCACACTACTTAAGAAAATTAATACATCATAACTTTCTAACGTAACACATATAATATTCATTTTAATATTTGCAAAATGCCAATAATAAAATATGCATTTTTCACACCAGCTACTCTCCAGAGCTGGGAGCTGCAGGGGGCTGGTGTGGCCAAAGTGTACAACCAGGCACTCGGTCCTGTTTAACCTCCTGCCAGTGCTCTCAGCCCATGATCCAGCCTGTCCAGGGCCCTCTGCAGCCTTCCTGCCCTCCAGCAGATCCATCCTCTGACTAGCTGTGCATCATCCATGGGTGCACGCAATTCCCTCATCCACATCATCAATAAAGACATTAAACAGCTCTGCCCCCACACTGAGCCCTGGAGGACTCCAGTATGGACCAGCTGCCAACTGGATTTAACTCCATCCACCAGCACTCCATCAGCCAGGTGTAACCAGGTGAAGATGTCCAAGCCATGAGCTGCCACCTTCTCCAGGAGAATGCAGTGAGACAGCACCAAAGGCTTTGCTGAAGTCCAGGCAGACACATCCACAGCCTCTCTCTCATCTATTGGCAGGTCCCCTGGTCACAAAAGAAGATCAGATCGATCAGGAATTGTGGGAATCCACAAAATTAGAGGGTTTTGGGAAAGCTGCAAAAGGCAGGCCCCAGAGACAGCAGAACTGTGATTAGAGCTAAACAGCAGCCATGAGATAGGTCAGCAAAAAAAATATTTTAAAAGTGAAGAGCACGGACAAATAGAACAATGGTCTGTGTATTAACGCTTGTCTAGAATAACTCTCTAAGCTACAGAAAAGTTTATCTACCAAGATATTAGGAAGTTCTAAGCTTAATAATGGAGCTCTGTGGATTGTGTTTTAAGGCTTACAAGCAGGTTTTGTATTCAAAATAAGCAAGCATTGTTTAACCAAAGGTACGTGTGCTTATAGTGGTTGGATGGAACTACTGTCAATGTGCTTTTGCTTTGTGTGATTGGTCAAAAAACTTATAAAGTTGTAACTTGAAGTTCTTTGTCTGCTGCCAGGGATGTGAGCTGATGGCATCTTCCCATTGTCATAACCATGTAATGAGGCTGATGCTGGAAAATCAAACAGCTCAAGGCACGTTCCCAGCAGTCCTGTCCTGTTTGTGATTTGTACACGGACCCCGGCCAGTGATAAGGAAGGACCTGCCCTTCTTAAACCTGTGCCAGCTGTTTCTGATCCCTGTAGTTTCTGTGTGATGGCACTCAGGGTGAGCTGTTCCATAACCTTGCCAGGCACCAGGCCAGGCTGACAGACCTGGAGTTTCCCAGAGCCTCCTTCTGTTCTTGTTGGATTGGCACCACATTGGCACCTCTGGGACCTCCCTGCCGAGCCAGGGCTGACAGATAATGGAGAGCACTTTAGGCTTCCATTTGAAGGAGGCAATCATAATGGGAACATAAATTGGGTATTCACCTGCTTTCTTACAGACTGTGGCCATTTGGTTTACATCTGGAATCAATAAATGTTGCAATTGGAAAGATTCTAAAGTGTTTCTTAAATACTCATCATAACCTACATATTACACTTAACCCTTCTCAGGTAATATCATTTATATATTGATATCATAATCACACACCTTCATGTAAAATGTTGCAATATTTTGAGAGATTAAGGTAGAAGTATCTTGCCAGAAAAATACTGGCCTGTAAAAACATGTATTACATATATTTCTGTGGATAAACATAAAATTATCTCAACAGTTAATAAGCACCTTCAACAAGAAGGCTAAAACAGTCCTACATACTAAATTGTACATGAACTCCCCAGTTTAATAATTTCAATAGTTTTATTTGCAGGTTGTTTTTCTGTCTCATCAATGGATGGGGCCCCTTTTCTCAGAAACAATCTAAATGCATCTGTGAATGCTGCCAGCATCATTGAAAAGCCTTGGTCCCAGCATGACCTGAACTCACCAAGGAGAAAAACAAAAACATGATTTTAATAACATTGATTTTATCTGAGGGCTCAGAGTGCTTCATACTACATTCATTAACTCTGTGAGAGCAGAGCAGCAGGTATTGTGGTCATTCTGCAGATGGCAGAAGAGATGAAAAGTTCAAAACAGAGCCAAAGAGCAGCTGAGGGACAAGGACAGGTCTTGATGTACTGGACTATTCTGACCAGGTGCTTCTGCTCATTGGAAATTAAATAGATCACATTTTATATATATATAAGAAATATATACAAAGCATATATGGATATATATATAAAAAATATAGAGAGAGCATATATAGATTTTCAAATACAGCCTTGCAAATATCAGTAGCATAAGGGCCAGGGGGCCTACAAGTACAGCATGCTGAATATAATATAATATAATATAATATAATATAATATAATATAATATAATATAATATAATATAATATAATATAATATAATATAATATAATATAATATAATATAATATAATATAATATAATATAACATAATATAACATAATATAACATAATATAACATAATATAACATAATATAATATATTTTAAAGTAGTTAATATCTATAATTATACATTAATAGAAAAAGTGCAACTGCTTTACCTCTCTGGATAGTGATGTGATGACAAAGCATTTGGGTGAGGGGTGGGAGAAGGAAGCTTATTCAGCTCACATTACAAATATAAAAGCAAATATTTATGCAAAGACAGCTGTTACTGCCTGCTACCTGGCACACCATGAATAAGCTTTAATGCAATTTTAACAACATTCACAAATTTGTTACTACAATTCTACTTTGGAGTTAAGCAGCCTTTTTCTGGTCTGTTTCCACAAATAAATGCAAAACAAAAAAAATCCCCATACACACTCAACATATGCATTTAACTTAAGAGTTAGTGATTTGTTTAGCAGTTCTAAACTACCTTAAAAACTTTGGAGAAAGTCCAATGCTAAACAGTACTAAATCTTTTTGGCATGATTAGTATTTAGATGTTTTAACAGAGGTTTTTTAATCAAGTTCATTAAAGTGCTTTACACAATCCCCATTGGTGAGTGTTTTCCTTGGGTTGCTCCTCCTACTCTCATCTTAGGAACTAAACATTACTGTAATAGAGGGAGGACACCTGAAGCCTTAATCTTGGGGAAAAAGAAAAAAAAAATTTTCTATTTCAAGGAATGGTTTCACTGAGGTTGGCTTGACGGAATAGTCCAGTTTCCCACTTTGGCAAGGAAAACAAGTGAGTGGTGTAGTGCTCAGCCAAAATCAAGTTCAACAAGCACAGACACCCTTTCCATTTGCAAATTGAAATCTGCCCATATTCTCCATTTCAGGATACTCAAAAAACCCAACCTTTTTGGAGAAAATGGAATTTGCCATTTGTTAGCCAGCACTTACTCTTCCTCCTTGCAATATGCACAGAGGTAGTGTAGAACATTGGGAAAAAATGAATGAAAAAAGCAGATGGACTTACACCTTTTTAGGCTGACATATTGCAGTTTGAAAGGATACTTATATTTATGACATACCAAATACTATCTAGCCTGCATTTTTACAGTAAGTGCTACTCAAAGAAATCTTTCTTTCCTTTCTTTTCTTTGTTTTCTGCAGGTAAACATTATAACCAAAATGTTCATCCTAGACACTAAGCCTCATATATTACATTTCAGGCTACAGACAACTGTGATTTGGGTGCTGATCTGAGTCCTAAAAACTCTGATCTCCACATGTGGCTGTGAATCCCTTTACTGCTTAGTGATCTATCAACTATTTTACAAGTTTCTAACCTATTTTTAACACCTCTGCTGTGTCACTGATGACGTGGTGCTTATTGCAGCTCTCACTCAGAAAAGCCAGGCAATGTGACTGGTAAGAGGTGACAGGCAGGACTCGGTGCTGATGGACAGCAAAAACCTCAGAGCAACCACGGAGTCAGCAGCACTCCGGCTGTGAGGGCAGAAGAGGCAATCATGGCTTTGTTTGCCCTCGGGGCTGCTGAAGTTCTGGCAATTAGAAGAAAAAATGGTGAGAGACATTTCCTGACTTTGTGTGCGTAAATACTCCTGGAAAACAGCTTCCCATAAAACCAACAGGAGACAGCCTGGATGTGCAGCTGCGGCTGTTCCTGTGTGTCCATATGTACCTGCACACCCAAGGGCTGTTGTACTTACACACACACCCCACCAGGGTGTTGTATTTACACACACACACAGAGGGCTGTTGTATTTACACTCACAGACCCACTAGGCTGTTAGCTGTATTTACACACACACACACTGAGGTGTTTGTTGCATTTACACACACACCCACTGGGGTGTTGTATTTACACACACAAAGGTGTTTGTTGTATTTATACACACCCACTGCGTTGTTTGTTGCATTTACTCACACCCACCTCACAGCTTGCTGTATTTACACACACACCCACCACATGTTTGTTGTATTTACACACACACCCATTGCACACCCACAGGCTGTTTGTTGTATTTACTCACATGCACCGCACTGTTTGTTGTAGTTACACATACCCACGGACTGTTTGTTGTATTTACTCACCCCCCACGGCACACTTTGTTGCAGTTACTCACGCCCCCCGCAGTTTGTTGTATTTACTCACACTCACCCCACACTTTGTTGTAGTTACTCGCACGCCCCGCGCAGTTTCCCCCTCTCCCGGGCTGATCCCGGTCGGTAAAACAGCGCGGGGACAAAAAGCCGGCCCACCGGCGCAGGCACCGCTGGGATTCGAACCCAGGATCTCCTGTTTACTAGACAGGCGCTTTAACCAACTAAGCCACGGCGCCGCGCGTTGAGCGGCCTCTCCGTGCGACATTAAACGGCTACAGCGGAGCCGGGCCTCCGCCGGGCCTGCTCTGCCCGCCCGCCCCGCCGGCCCTGCCCCGTGTGGGACCGCGAACCGCGCCCCGCCCGCCCTGGCTGTGGCACAGCACACATAGAGAGCGAGGAAAATGCATAAATGTCGGATTTTCAGACATTTATAGGCAAGACTGCCTCCCGAGCTCCAGCCCTGCCACATCCTACAGTGCCTCAGCTAGCTGCGGTTCGTGGTGTTATAGATACATACTATAATATCGGCTTTTCGCAAATTTTCAATGGATTTTATATGTGTGGTGTTAAAGTTACTTTGTTATAAAGATATGGTTTTTATTTCTTTTGTTATTTAAGCTGATATCAGTGTGCTTGTGTTAAATGCCTGCTGGGATGGGATAACACCCAATGCACACAGGATGAGCACACCTGGACAGATGTGCCAACCATCAGCACTCACCCTCTGAAGGCAGGGTGCACCAAGGCCCAAAACTGGAGGGGATAAAAAAAGGACTGAAATCACAACCAAGGAATGTGCATGCTCTGAAAAGGCAGACCCAAGGAGAAGCCATGCTAAACAATTCTTAAACATGTAAGCTAGTTTGGGGAAAAGTTTACTATGCATAAGGGACTATGAATATACAACAGGCTGATGGAAGGGAAAAGGTATTCAGGGGTATCCCCGAAGCGAGTGCCAAGATTCACCCGTGTGTAATAACCTTTGCTCCGTGGTCCTTGTCTCCTACAGTCCTTCATTAGCCTTGTTTAATTTCCCCAGGGGAGTGCCGGTGTTTCTCACACCGATAAACCCGGGCCGAGCCGGGCCGCGCCCCGGCTGCAGTTCCGGCTCCGCCGCCAGGGGCGCTGTGGCTGCGGCCGGGCCGTGGCTCCCCCGCGCCTGCAGGGGGCGCTGTGGCTGCGGCAGGGAGGGAGGGACACGGGGTTTCCCGTGCCCAGACGCAGGGGCGGGCGGTGCCTCAGGGCGGCGGAGTGGCGGCGGCGCAGCCTGGGCTGGGGCAGCGCGGGGAGCGGCCGAGGCTTCGGAGCCGTGCCGGAACCTGCGGGGTGTCGCGTTAAAATGGAGCCAAAAATTCCAAGCAGCAGAGGCAGATAAACAGCAGAGCTGGGCTGCTGCAGGCCGGGAGACGCTGCTGCCGAGAAGGGATTAGGATCGGGGTCCCCTTCCCAGCGAGATCAGCGTTGGAAAAGGTCCCGATCCAAGAGCTGGTCTTGGTGAGAGTAAGAGTAAATAAAGTGAGTAGAATCAGAGCAGGATGAAAACTCTGCAGTGGCAGCGAATCCTCTGGGCGGCAGATCTGGCACCAAAACCACCCTTGTGCACTCTGATCACAGTGAGGAGCTGAGCCCAGCCAGAATATCCAGGGATGTCTGCACTTCCCAAGGGAAAGCCACAGCTAAGAGCCTGCAGTCAGCTGCACTCTTCCTCCTCCTCCTCCCAGCCACATCTTTTGTCTCCCAAGCATCATCACTGCCATCTCTTAGGCAACATATGGGAGAAAATTCCGTGAGAGATAAAAAAGGAAAAATCCTAAATTCCAACACACAGCTAAATAGAAAAAAAAAATTATTGATTTAGAAAATTAAGCAGGTATCTTGTTCAAAAATTAAAATACAGGCACTTTGAGAATTGTTAGTTCGACTGTGAATATAACCAAAGGAGAGTTCAGTGTGCAAAGCATGTTTCAGGTTCAGTACTCACAAACCTGTCTGTATTTGTATGCCCCCAAGCCACAGGTGCCTTTTCCCCATAAAACTGTTATTTAGTTATTTGAGCTGCCCAACTCAACTGGCACCATCGGGGTGTGAGCCCAGATTTATCTGGTGGCAGCAGTACAGGAGTCATCCTCACTGCAGCATTCAGATCTGCAGGTGCAAAAGAAAACAGCCAACTCCATCACAGTGTAAAAATTCACATGAGACCCTGGCAGTGCAAAGAGGAGCTGTCCAGAGCAGCAGTGGGAGAGGAATGGCAGATTTGTCTTTACAAACTACCTGTGGGTCTGCTGGTAGATAAAACCAGCATTGGGAGATAAAAGAAACAATGGGAAGGATTCCATTGATTGATGAATGGAAAATTATATTTGCTTTTACAAATAAACTTTAGGTTTGCTGATAAAGGAAATTAGACATTGAAAGGTGAAAGAAAAAATAGAGAAGAAAAACCCCCCTAAATTCCATAAGAATTAAAAATGAAAAGGGAGGGTTATACATTAGAAGGAAATCTTTGGTATCAGGTGTATCGGGGAGTCTGAACCTCTCAAGTACCTCAGCCATGGGGGAAAGAGAGAAGGGAAATGTGGCTGGAAATTGGGATAAAAAGAGAGGCTGTGTCCTCTAAAAATTGGAGAGATCCCAGGGGAATGCCCCATGGCCTTTCCTTTTATTCAAATAAAGTAAAAGGACTCCTCTGTCTCCTTTCTGGACATAAACCTCTGATGTTTGTGGATTAATCTTCCTAGCAAGTGGTTTGCAATATCACTTATTTCATGTTGTGGAGGCACCAAGAGCTGTCTCTGATCCAGGAATGAAACCAGGGCAGTGAGAAACAGCTCCCCAGCACTTCCACTCAGACACAGGCTAACTGGGCAATCTGATTATTTCTCTTTATTCATCCAAATTACAGATGCTGCCTTCAAATCCAAAGTGATTTATTCTCAGATACTCATCTCCCTTCTGCCTTTCCTCTGATGCCAGCCTTTGTCACTGTTACATTTTCAAAATTGATGGGGTTCCCTTTGCTGTCCTTCATGTTCTGAAGCATTCATCTATAAATAACTGGAAATCTCTCTCATAAAAGAAAATCCCACTGATGCCTTGGAGTGGCTGCCTAGAACAGAGGCTCTACAGTGTTAAAAGAATAAAGTAGGTATTTATTGAAGGCCTTTGTCAGGAAAATTAATCCACAAACACCAGAGGTTTATGTCTAAAAAGGAGACAGAGGAGTCCTTTTTACTTTATTCAGATAAAGGGAGAGGCCATGGGGCATTTTCCCTGGGATCTCTCAGATTTTAGGAGGACACAGTATCCTTTCAATCCAGATTTTACAGCCACATTTTCCTCTTTCCCCATTGGCTGAGGTACTTGACAAAGGTACACCTCTGTCTTTTCCTTGTGTCAATCAGTGGATTTCCTTATGGAATTTATATGAATTATATATATTTATATGTAATTATGTAAATTATTGTTTGTAAAGACAAATCTCCCTCATTCCATCTCTCATTCCATTTTCAATCAGTGGAATCCTTCCCATTGTTTATCGGGCAGTATCCGGCTCTATTTCCCAGCAGACCCAGGATTTGTAAAGACAAGTCCCTCATTCCTTCCACCTTCAGCAGATACACCTGGGGCAGTGCAACAGCCTTGCAGACTACACCCGAAATGGCCCATGGTCATGAGCTTCTCACACAGATATATGTTTGGTCTATTTGCATATCAGAGGTTAATTAATTGCCCAATTATAGCTTCAGGTAATGAAGTCACATTCCCCTGGTTTGCTTCCCCCCCCACTTCACTTATATTTATACTTTTCAGGCCTGAGGCTGTGTTGGTGACCTTGGTTCTCAGCCTGGAAGAATTGTTTAGTCTCACCAAAATGTGAAGAGAGCTTGCTGACACTTACATGGAGCTCAGAGTTACACACTAATGCAGTGCAGGATCTGAAAAAACATAAAACCTGAAACTTAAGGCATCAGCACTTAAACATAATTTTGTTTTTTTACAGCAGCAATGCACGGACTGCTGAAGTGCTGAGATGATAGCCCATGCTGAATTAGTGGCTCATTTATCATGGAATCATTTTGGCTGGAAAAGACCTCTAAGGTGATGAAGTTCAAGCAATAACTCAGGTCCAGCACTAAACCTCATCCCTTAGTGCCACATTTACAGTCCCTCCCTTTAGACCCTTCTGGGGATGATGACAGCACCACTGCCCTGGGTAGCCTGTTACAATGCTTGACAAGATTTTGCATGAAGATTTTTTTTTCAAATATCCAAATTAAGCCTCAAAACATAATCAGTCCTAACCCATAAATAAAGTTTTGAAGTACAGCATCAAAAGAAGCGTCGCCAGCGGGTCAAGGAAGGTGCTCCTGCCCCTCTCCTCTGCTCTGGAGAGATCCCAGCTGGATCCCACCTCCAGCTCTGGGCTCCTCAGCACAGCAGAGGCAGGAAGCTGCTGCATCAGGGCCCCAGGAGGCCACCAAGATGATCAGAGGCTGGGGCAGCTCTGTTTTGTGGAAACACTGAGATAATTGGGATATTACTGAGGTAATTGGGATATTTGGGATTGTTCAGCCTGGAGAAGAGAAGCTTTGGGGTGACCCAAAGCCTGGAGAAGCTTTGGGGTGACCTAATTGTGCCTTTGCAGTACCTGAAGGGAGCTTGCAAGAAAGATGGAGAGAGACTGTTGGCAGGGGCTGCAGGAAAAGGGGAAATGGCTACAGGCTAAAAGAGGGTAAATTTAGATTGGTGTTAGGAGGAGGTTCTCTGCTCTGAGGCTGGTGAGGAGGCCCAGAGGAGCTGTGGGTGCTGCATCCCTGGCAGGCTCCAAGGCCCCAAGGCCAGGCTGGACAGGACTTGGAGCAGCCTGGAACAGTAGAAGGAGTCCCTGCCCATAGCAGGGGCTGGAACTGGATGATCTTTAAGGCTCCTTCCAACCCAAACAATTGTGTTTCTATGAAGTTCTTCAGTAAAACAAATAAAAATACAAATCAAGATTTCCAAATGGATTATGGTGCCCACCTGACTGCAAGCATCCACCACAAAACCCCATGAGGATTGCTGACATGCAGAGTAACTCCCATTTCAGAGTATCACAGGATCAGCCATCATACCTTCACTAGGTAAACCATCTTCCATTTCCATGATTAACCTAATTTCTACAATCTACAATCTGCTTATACATTTTTGTTTGTGTAAGTACAAAGAAGTTTTAGAATCAGTCAGAAAGTAGGCAACATAAGCTCCCTTCATGATGTGTTCTTTCATTTGTCTTCAATATGAGAATAAAATCTTGTATATCTGACTGCAACTGCCCTTTTTGACACCAAATTTCAGATCTAGAGCTGCTCCCTCACAAGGGCTTTCACTGGAAGGAGCTAACCTGCTAACTTGGCAGCCCTTGATAACAGACAAAACTTGAAAGTAAATTTATTTTTCACTTTTGCACTTATTTTCTCAGTGTGTGTCAATGTACTGACACCAGAATGATTAGGAATGTCTCTAAGATCAAAGAAAGAAAAGATCAAAGCTACTGAGTGCTCCTGTTCTATTGAATCAAAAAAGTCTTGCAGTCAAAACTGCCCTTCCAGACTTAGCCAGCCTTGTCTGCTGCATGCACTATTAATTTTTGTTTTCCCAAAGATATGTGCACTGTCAGTTCCAGAGATACTGTTTGTTGTCAAGAACTTCAAATGCTTTCTCAGTACAGCCAGTCATTTGGTATCTGCTCTTTCAAAGGGGAAAAAAGAGAATGCCAGAGAGAAAATTGTCAGGGCTGGCCTAGTCCCCCATGATCCAAATCCACCATACTCTCCTGAATTCTGTTTGCTTCAGCTGTTGCTGTAGGGCAGGAAATCAGGCCTTTTTTACTATATTTTACATAATCTTGCCCGTACAGTGCTGTCAGGAAGTTCCCAATACTCAGGGAAATACTTTTAGATAGATTTTGAAAAAGAATCATTGCTCAACAAGTGTTAAAACTTCCTTAGATAAAAATTAGAGAGAGAAAATTTCTTAAACAGAAGTTAGAGACTTCAGACAAGTGGCACATTATACTCTTTTCAGCAAAAAGAAGATTCCAGGATCTATTATACTTTAAAAAAATTAATGGATTATCTTCTTATTTTCTGGTCTTGATTTCAGTTTACTTATACATAACAGAGCTAAATAGCATTTTGCTGAAGACAGAAAAATAAAAGTTCCAGTTCTGAGTTCAGACAAAGCAGGACAGTTTGGAACTGTCAATCTGACAGTTATTCAGCTGTACATCTCATGACTAACACACTGAGACTCTTATTTTTATATCTCAGATCTACAATATCTGCTTACAGTTGCCACATGTTTATTTACTTGTCATTAAAAGATGTGACTTTTTCCTGGTTTCTTTGAGCTTGGCTAACAATGCTGCTAAGCTGAACCTTGTCTGGTCTTTCTGTGCTTTTGTGCTTCTTGGGCCTTTTCAGTATGAAAGAGCTTCTGGTTGTGGTAGAAACCTGGCACTTCACAGCAGGAAATCAACATTTCAGACACTTCCTTAAATGATTTCATCTGAATTAATTTGACATTAATGCACTACTACTCATTACCCATTTCTAGATGGAGTCATGCTGTTTAATGTCTGCAGATCTCAAAGCTGCAGTGTGCTCAGCACTCAGGGGTTCATATGAGCTGAGTTCAGTCCACGAGGGGGAGTGTGAAAGCAGGAGCCACAGGAGAAAGGATCCTGAGTTCCACTTGACAGCAAAGTTCACATCCTTGGAGCAGATTTACTGAATCTGGTTAAGAAAAAATGCTGATGGATGGGGACTGTGTTTTTGTTTTTCTGGATATTTGTTTTCAAACTCTTCTTCCTCTGAAAAAGAAAAATCTTTACATCTCATGAAGCCTCTCAAGTCTTTCAAACACTTTTTCCCTTGATTGTGGCCCATCAAAATGAGCACATGGAGCTCTTAGGCCACATGTTCTGGCCAAGACTTACAAATTCTGGCAAAGATAATTTGAAAAGTCTTTTCTTCACTCAGTTGGGAGTTTGCTTCTGACTGTCAAGCATGTGTTTGTGTGAACAGAGCTACCAAACACCAGCTGCCACAAACATCAACCCCACAGAAAGTGTCAGGGAGCTTTCCATCCCTGGGCTGCCAGCAGCCCCCCAGAGCCCTGAACCCACCCTCCTGCAGGGCTCCAAGCTGCCCCACAGCTGCTCCCCACCACCTCTCTATTAGTTCATGGCTCATATTTAAATTATTCTGCATTAATCTAAATTATTCTAAATTATTTCTATATGCCAACTGCAGATAAAAAGTAGCATGAACAGTTTTCTTTGTAACTACATAAAATGAGGCAGTTTCTAATCATACATAATCTTTTAGCTCATTAGCTGTGATAATTTATGTGAGATGAACTGTGCAGGGTCAGTTGGGCTTTTGATGATCCTGATAGGTCCCTTCCAACTCAGCATATTCTGTGATTCTGTCAAAGGTTAATGATTTAGAGCTGCTGTAGTAAATGTTATACAATTTGGAGAGGCAAAAATAACAGCTGGATACTCAAAAACTGCAATGTGAAATTCTACATTAGTTTCAATAAAAGTACTTGCACCCAATAAAATTTTTACATTGCTTTAGTTTAACTTCCTAACTTAACTCAGACTGGAAGTTACTCTCCAGCATTTTAGAGGTCCTAGGCATAACAAATTATCACTATACAAAACTTATTTGTAATAATAAAGTTTATTAAAATGCTTTGTTTTATTAAATAAAACAGAGCCTGCAGTATTTCAGATGATTATGCCCAGAAAGGGGTCTTTTCAGTGTTCTATAACCCATACATTTGAGCTCATGGAACATCATAAACATATGCACATGTACTTTGAAAGCAATTCAATATGAATACTGTATCTATAGTGCTGCACATTATACACCACTGATCTACCATCACAGAGGAGATCAAAACTCAGATCAAGTCACACAACACTGAAGAACACAAGAGAGCTCTTCAATACTGGAGTTGTTTTAATCTGAAAGGAAGGAAAAAAAGGAAAAAGGTTACACTCAACAGTCACACACCACAATATGAACATTTCATTACTTGAGCAGTTTCTTAAACCTTAGTTACAGAGAGAGAAATCTGAGTTGTATCAGATAAAAACATTTGGCACCATGAAGCATTGGTGCCACACAACAGATCTCTCTGAATGGAATCTTAGCAGACAAGGTTTCTCCCAATGTTCCCAGGCAAAGAGAAGTAGATAAATGAAAATATCAATTTCCAACCTGCATTAGTTCAATTTTTAATTCCAGTTCAAAATACCTTCCAAAAGTATCAGTCATCTTTAATTTTAATGTCCATTAGCTCTGCTAGGCCTGTGTGTTTAGCTATCTTTAGGCTTCTATCCTAAAATTAATTACCCTCTAGATTAAAATGTCCAATATTTGTACTCTTTCCTCACCAAAGTGAGCAATATTTTATCTTCATAAAGAAACTGGCTTATTCACATTTGCTGCAAATAGGTTCACTAGAATGACAGCTCATAAACTGATGTTTTAGTTATTCACTGTTAAATTTGCAAGTGTTTAAGTAACCTTTCTGCTTACCTTCTAAGAAGTTCTTTAGGTGACAAGCCTGTGGTATCCATATCACTAAGGCTGTCACTGCTATCTGTAGTGTCTGAGCTGCTGTCTTTTTCTGATTTTTTATTCTTGTGTTTTCCTTTGCTTTTCTGCTTCTTATGCTTCTTTTTCTGTAAAAAGAACAGAAATAATCCTTTACCTCCTTGTGGAAGACTTGGATTTTTCTGAATGTCAACAGAAGAAAAAAGTTAATTTCAGTATGGACTCAAAGCTTAACTGAAACAGAACACCTATCAATGATTCTTTTCCACTACTCAGACTAAGCTTAAAGAAAAACAATTATAAACCAAAATCCATTTAATCCAAGCACTCAAATCTCCCTAAAGCAGATGTTTCATTTCAGTTATTTGAATATAAGGCATGAATGCAATTCCCAGAATGTGTCAGACATCTTCCACACAGAACATGAAACCACCCACACTATTGTACCTGTAGTCCCCTGTGTGCATATGGGAAAAGCAGCATCACAGTGGGGTAATTTTCTGGTTTCAAAACATCAACAAGATTCTGTTGCTTAAATTCTACTCCCAGTATATATTTTTCTACAACCAAGCATAAATAATAAAACATTTTGAAAGGCAGATCAAAGAATCAATAAATCAGAAATCAGTATTTAAATTTATTACCTTTTCCTTTTTTCGTTTGCGTTCTTTCTTAGTCTTGTGCCTCTCCCTGATTTTCCTATGCTTCTCTTTCCTGCTAGGCCCAGGAAAAGTGGTTGGCACCTCTGTTTGTTGTTGCCAAGTAGTGCCTAAAGTACAAAGCAAATGTATAAATATTTAAAAAAAACCCAACAAAAATAGGGTAATTTGGTTATTACCCTATTCCCTATACCCTATTATTCTGTATTACTTTTAATCTAATCTGATAATTAAAAAACAAAACCCCTTACTTTAAAAAGAAAATTACATGTCTAAAACTCCCACCTGCAACACCCCTATTGTAATTAAATGCCTTTGCAATCTGTTAAAAAATTAAATTGCAAGACTATCCTATATTTTCACATCCATTTTTTATCATTACCTCTGTAGAGTTAAAACAAACCTGGCACACAGGCAAAGAGGTTCCTGTTGTGGGTCAGAGCATGGAAACAAAACATTTGGTGATGCCTGTTTACATAGCACACATTTAAGAGATAGATGGCCCATTCACAAATGCTTATCATTTTATATGCTTATCATTTTGTATTTTATATATAATTTCAGTATTTACATTCTAGATGCTTAGAGAACCTACCGGAAGAAAAAGCTGGTGGCAACTTTGGTCCAAATTCCTCTGCTGCATCCAGCTCCTGCTTTGAAGTAGGCAATGAAGGAATGCCAGAATCAGCTGTAGCAGTCACATTCTCTAAGAAAAAACACCAAAACTTGCTCTATTTAAAAGGAAAATAAGAAAATACTTTTTCCAAGAAGTGTTGAAGAAAGTTCAAAGAGACTTTCTAAAAACCTTTAAGAAAGCAAACTGATCAGCATCCTCTATCTCTATGGACTGCTTTGGCCAACTGTGTAGCTGCCATTCTGAAACATGTCAACATACTGTAGGGCTTTTTTCTTTTAAATCAAAATTTACCTTTTAAACTATAAGTTATTAATTAAATTGCTATTAGTGTATTTCTTTGCTTCCCTTTTGTAACAGTACTATTTTTCCATTACTCAGGATGAATAAAAAACTCCATGAGCTGGATAAGGTTAACAAACACGACCAAGTTAAATGTTAATAGAACCAGCTGTGACAGTAAGTGAACAAAGTATTTTCATTTGAAGTATGTTCTTACAGCAGATGTTCTGCTCCCCCTCAGTGTGTAACAGGCATGTTCCATACAGCAGTTTGCCTGCAAACTCCACACAAAAGGTGCATGGCAATGCTAAGAACACTGTAACATGCAAGGCCCTATTCAGTGCTGTATTATTTGCATTTTCCACACAACCAGCTCTGCCAATCTCTGATGATCTGCACTGGTTAGCACTGTCCTAACAGTCCAAGAATGTGTGATTCAAAAGTGGAACTTTTACAAGGTATGTATTTTATATTACATAAAAATGAACTTCTAGTAAGTGCTACCTTGTAAATTAGAGGAAGAACTGTCTGCTACATCAACTGGCTTGGTGGTTTCTGACTGTCTTTCTGAAGTAGTTGGTTGCTCTTCTTCATCACTCTCTTCTTCTTCAGAGGAAGATGATTTTTCATCTGAGGAGCTCACAAAGATGGCCTTAAATAAGTCCATGGGTGGTCGTTTGCTTTCTTCCTCCTGATCCTTATCTTCCTCAGCTGCCTGCTAAAGAGCATCACAACAAAGTGTATTTAGGCACTAAAGAAACTAACAATCTCTCTCTGATAGGAATAACCTCAAGCATGCTGACAGGTATTTACAGAACATTTGGATGGCACAACAGCTGTGAAATAAACAATCTTAGTCCCAAATAGTAAAGCTCTGAAACGCTGAGGAACTAAGCCAGTGTCCTATGAAGAGTAGTACAGTTTGTGAAAATAGATCCCCAGGTATTATAAATTCTAATTCATTAACTCAAACTTCAATTGTATAATATCAAATTTAAACAAAAGGAAAACATCACATTTCTCCCCAAAATATGCACTCTGTTCTATGGAAAGGAGAAATAAATACATTCTGTGCCTGTGAGCAGAGTGATGGCAAAGTTACTGAATTTAGTTCCCAGACTACTGGGCTACATTTTTTCTTCTCTTAAGCCCTACTTCAAGTATAATCAGAGGTAAGCTGCAAACATCTGGCATGCCAGAGTTATAACCTCAAAGTGCCATCTCATGCCTCTGCTCATCCTGAGTTGGCTCTTTTGCAAACTGATCTGTATTCACATATCACAGGCATATTTTATGAAAAATGCCTTCATTAAGATTTTTTTCTCCTGAGAAGCTGAGAGGCCTCAGAAATTAAATGCAAACAATGGTTATCTGCTGCTGTGGAATGCAACAGGTGCATCTGTGATTGGTCTCATGGGTTGTTTTTAATTAATGGCCAATCACAGTCAGCTGGCTTGGACTCTCTGGTCAGTCACAAGACTTTATTATCATTCCATTCCTTTCCTTGCTAGCCTTCTGATTAAATCCTTTCTTCTATTCTTTTACTATAGTTTTAATATATCATTTTCTTTTAATATAATATATATCATAAAATAATAAATCAGCCTTCTGAAACATGGAGTCAGATCCTTGTCTCTTCCCTCATCCTGAGACCCCTGCGAACAGCACCACATTCATATATTAACAATTCATATTAACAAATATAAACAATATTAACATATACAAACAATTCATATATTAACCCATCTTATTTCTGGGTTTTCAAAGTTTACAGCTGTTCCCTTTAAGTTCAAACCCTGTTGTAAACTCACCACAGAGGGAGGAGTTTCAGTTGTCCCAGTTCCACATTCTTCTTTGGCTGGCACCGGGGGCTGCTGCTGAGCATCAGCTTTTGATCTAGCAAGGCTGATGAATTCACTGATGGAATCTTTCTTCTCCTTCTCTTTGTCTGACACATCCCACCTTGAAGATTTCTTTGGTTCTAAAACATCCAAAATATTCAAATCACCTGCATGCCAAATTGTTCTGCATTTCAAGGCCTACTTGATTTTAAATTACTCTGCTTCTTCAGTTTGACATTTTTTAAATCTTTCTAATGAATACTTGACCTATAAATGTCTTTTAGGTAGAAGAAATTAGCTTTATATCACTAACTTCAGTTTTTATGTCACTGAATTTTTATTTCAATTCCTTTGTTTGGGTTTTTTTTAATGAAAAAAATCATGTGGCTAGGTTCTCAATGAGAAAAATGCCTTTTCTGTACTATTATCCCATGTATAGCTAAATTAATAAAGTAACAACAAACTTACTGTTGAGACTGTTGCTCTCTTGGATCTTTTCATTTGTTGCTTGAGTTGCAGATGTGGTGGGCTCAGTCACAGTTAAGAAATTAAAAACAGAATACTTGTCTCGTTTCACTTTTGGCAAACCCACTACAGAAGAACTAGAGGGAAATAAAATTGTTTGCTGATTATTGTATTAAACACAGGAAAGTTCTCAAATTAGCTACAACAACCTGAACTCCTACAGTAGTCCTTCAAATGCATGCTATTTTATCAGAGGTCACCATATTTTGTGACACAA
Organism: Zonotrichia albicollis; assembly: GCF_047830755.1. Lineage (NCBI taxonomy): Eukaryota > Metazoa > Chordata > Aves > Passeriformes > Passerellidae > Zonotrichia > Zonotrichia albicollis. The sequence goes on from NC_133831.1 coordinate 13,853,893, forward strand.
ATCAAAACTTTGGGCAGTTCTGTATCACCTTATGACACAAGAAAACATCAAGCCAGATTTTCCACAAGCAAATGAAAAACTCAGAATTTATAAAAAGTTTTAAAAATATAAGTATGAATTCTCTTACTCAGGATATGGATCACGAACATTAAATCTTTTACACAGCAGCTTATCAGGATGCCATTCAAAGTTGTCTCTGGTGAGTTTGCCAAACATCTTCATCTTCACAGCTGTTTCCTTATCATCAATATCATTCTGAAAAAGTCCAACATTTAGAGCTGGTAAATAATTTGTGTAAAGAGAGATATAAATTGTATTTTATATACAATTGCAATGTGCAGAATTTACATTCTTTAATTTACAGAATTAATTGCAGAATTTACGCTCACAAAAATCTTACTGAACTGGTCTAAGATTTATGAACAGGACAAATCCATCAATATTTAAATGCTGTTTAACAAAGACTACTCTGTTTGCACCAAGTGTTTTCAAAAGCTGCTAAACAGAAGGGCAAGAAAACAATGACATATTTTCATCAGAGTTTAAAAGGAAAAGTCAGGGCTAAGGCAACAACTGCAGCTCCAATGTGTTAAAAGACAGCAAATACCTCTTGGTCTCGAGGAACTTCAACTTTGTCAACATCATCTTCATATTTGGCCCTGGTGAACCTGGATGAGAGAGTGGAGTTTGAGGACCTGTAGAACATTGCTGCACGGAAGAACTCCTCCTGTTCTCTGCCTCGCTCCCACTCCGTCATGTTCTGGTCAAAAAACCTCTCCAGTCTTTCTCCTGTAGGATGAGGAGAGGAATTCTTAGCAGAGATGCTTTGGGTCAACACTTTTCAAACAAAAAATTACATTCTTGCAAGTATTTAATGAATATTTATCTTAAGGGTAATATTAATCTCAACTGTGTTAATCCCTGATAAATGGAGGTCGTTTTTCAAGACAGCAAGAATGACAGCATTTGCCAAATGCTAAATTGATATTTTAAGTAATTTTACTTGTAAAACTGATTCCTTATTCATTGTCCTTTAAAGAATGTTCAAAATACTTAATGGGTTTAACAGGTGATTAAAACAAAAAGTGTAACCCAAAGCTTTATCAAATAGCTAAAACACAGAACAGAATAATTTAAGCCTGCCTATGCTTGGTAATTTGCTGGTCTATAACTGCCCAGTGATAAATAGAGAGTTTGCACACAGGTTTACAGCAACAGTTCAGTTTGTCTCCCAGAAGGAAGAGGAAATAACTCCAGCCAAGCAAATACACTTACAGTAAAACAGACCTTTAACCATTCCAGTTATTTATACATTTTCATCATAATGACTAGGGAGGCACTTACAGTCATAACACAGTCATAATTGGGAATACTCAACTTTACCCAGGGAAAATCCCAGTCTTGAACCAAGCTATGGATTCAAAGCTCAAGTAGTCTGTCCCAATGCAGTAACCAGAAGAGGCTACTGACCAGAAAATATTTATTTTATATCATGAAAATTACTTAAAAAAGACAAAAAAATCCCAAATCACAACTAAAACAACAAACCCAGGTTTTCCACCTGTCACCATATGCTTTCCTCTGTCAAATTTCCCTAGTGTCCATTTTCTTCTTCCCCAGTAGCCCCTGTGGACTTCAAAATTGGGAAAAAAACCCAAGCCTTTTTTAAAGTTCATTTCAAGGCAATTTAAAGTCATGGGCTGATGATGAATAAACTCCCTAGAACAATTTCAGCTTTTCATGCCTTACAGAAAAGTCACAGAACTGAAGACCTCACCACAAGGCATTGTGAGTACCTAGTTTAATCTAATATACACCACAGTGTCATTTAATATCAAAAACCTAAACAAAATGGAAGGAGACTGAAACAGCATGAAAAGAGATGATGAAGGAGGTTGGATGTCTTTTGGTTTGGAGTAAGAGCTCTGCATGGATGCTGTGTTTTTACAGTCATAGATCTTTCTGAGAAGAACATAAGTGACAGCAGAAGTTTGAGAATCTGAAGGACATGCAGTAGAAGTGTGAAATACTTCATTCACTTTAGGGTTCTTATCTTCCCCTGGTGCAGAGGGAATGGGATTTCTTTTGATTCTACTGTTACCCAATCTTCTTTCTGCCTTTATATGATCTGGCAGTTTAGCTCCTCAAAGAGAAACAAACTAAATTAAAAGGCTTGTTCCACTGACCAAAGCTGAAGTGTACCTTCAAATGAAATAAAGGAAATCCAGGAAATGAAGCAGACCTGAACTTCTGCTACATCACAGAAGTATGAAATGTAATGCCTAAAACCAAGACTTGCTGACAACTGAATAACTGAGCAGTTCTCTTGAAATCAACATGACTAAGTATCAGTAAAGATTTCTGTAAACATTGGTCCTGAAAAGAAGTAAAAGTGCTGTGAAATTCAGGAAGAGCACTCATTGTCAATATAAAATGCATTGGGGGAAAAAAAAAAAGTGGGGTAGGGGAGAGGAAGGAAAAAATAAATCAAGAAATATTTTACCTCTTTCTCCTTGTTTAAGACTTTTCACAAAATTTTCATATCTTTTTTGTTTTTCTGGGTTTTTTGCAAATGGTTTGAAGTCACTAGAACCAGCATTTGCTAACTGGCCTCCTAGCAGAGTCTGCCATTTGTGAGCATCATCTTCTCTGGAGGCCAGCTGGAATCTGCTACTTGGGGACTGCTGAGACATTGGTTTTGCTTTCATTTGTTGTTCAGATGCTTGTTTCACTTGTTTGAGTCTTTCTCTATCTTTCTCAGACAGATATTCCAAAACAGAAGGAGCTGGACCTAAAGCAGAAAAAAAGCAGTGAAAGATAAAGAGAAATGAAAAATTACTAGAACTATTTCTTCCACTTTAGTAGAAGAAAAATCCCTACCACATGTGTATAAATACAGATTAAATGCTCTTAAGCAGAAATTAACAATAAAATGGCATAAATGGCAAATAAAAATTTGGCCACAGTTACATCTTTGATGCTATTTACATATAACTTGATAAAGTTTACTATTGTAGATACAAATGTGAGCCACAGTTATAAATTATACTATCTGAATGGATTTCAGTAAAATATTTTACAGAAAAAATTATCACAGCCTGTTATATTCATAAAAGGCCACAACTCTAACAAAAAAACAATCCAACACATACTTTTTGTCTTTAAAATATTTAAGTAAATTAATATACAGACAATTATGTCAACAATTCACCAGCTGAGATGAAACTGAACAATGAAATGGTAACTAGATTTGATATATTTATGTTAGAAAATAAGCACTCAAGGCCAGAGCAAATTCTTAGTGCTCTCTAACTACACATACAAACACGTGTGAAACACAAGCAAAGCCAGGCTCGGGGATGTTCCCACCTTTCAGCTCAGCCTCCCCCAGCTGCTCCCTCCTCTGAGCTGCATTCAGAGCGTGCCTGCAGGGCTGGGCCGGGTCACTCTCCAGTTTGCCAGCTGACTGCTCCAAGGCGCTGCGCAGGGCGCAGCTCTCACCGCCAGGGGGCAGCAGCGGCCGGAAGCGATGGACTGGCCTGTAAGTGCGGGGCAGGCTGGGCGGGGGATAAATCTGGGGGGAAAGGGAACAAAACAAAAACCCTCTGAGAGAGAGAGGCAACTCTGTGTGCAACACCTACAAATGTGCTCCAGAAAAAGCTCAACCTAAGAATTCCTCTATTTCCATCTTAGAGTAGAAAGGATAGTACAAGCTACCAAAGCTGTTCTCGGGGTAACAGGGTAGCTATAGATCCAACGGTGTCAGGAACTCGCTCACTCGCTGCGGCAAAAAGTCCAAATATGGACAACACTGGACAAATCTAAACTAGCTTTTTTTTATTGTTGGCACATCAGTCTCAGAACATTGTTACAATGGAATTAGGTGTTAACAGCTGGCTGGCTTACTGGGAAATGTCTTTGAAGGTGGGGTAATACAGAATGACATAAAATCATCTCAGTTTAGATTTCAGCCAATCACACAAAAACAAGACATACTGACAAGCTTTCCATCTAACTTTATAAAACATATGTAATGGTAGTTAAAACAAAGACTATTTCATAAGAAACAAAAAACAGAGTTCTATTCATGGTAACCTTCTAAAGATATACATTAAATAAACTTATTGCCATCCTAAAGCCAATTCTACAAAGTCCTATTGTTATTTGTCACGTCTACTGCTTAAGAAACTTTTCTGCTTGCTTAGGAAACTTTTCTGCTGTAACAGAACTTCGGGCCACATCCTGAGGCCTAAATACTCTTTTTTAACCATTTCCTAAAAACCCTCTGACTTTATAGATTCCAACAGCTACCAATTCCTACAGACTGGTAAGTGGCACCGTAATACAAACCCTGGGAATAAAACTATTGACAATAGATTTACAGCTATGGAAAAATATGAAATGTGCACATTAAGTGACAGAAAAATTAACCAGTCTTAGGATGTACTGCTTTTATTTGAGAAAACACCTTTTAATATTGCTTAATATTTTTTAACACAAGTCAAATGATTTAGTCAATTGGATTACTGAGTACTTCCATGCTTACTATATTTTAACATCTTTCAAAGTGCATTTCCCCCAATGTTCTTCATCCAAGTTGTTACTTAAAGGGTTATCTCTGTGCTCCCTATAGGATGGGATTTTATATACCACACAAATACTCTTCCTTAGAAAGAGGACCCTGTCATATAATTGTTTGTCATTCTAATTTATGCAAATATATATGGCATGAATTATGTAAACCTGAAGATAGGACTAAGAAATTAAATTGTCAGCAAAGTGGACAAAGCATGAGGCCTGCTTTTTACAGAACACTGAATGTTACATGTGAAAGATCTAGAACCAAAATATGTGGGGTTTTTTTATTATTATTTAAGTTAAATTAAACCATTCCTCCAACTTTATAGAAAGTAGCAGTGAACAGTGTGGAAGGCATTTGTTCAAAGCCAGGACCCAGGCAAAGGTTAAATACCTTCAGGAGCCTGATAAATTTTAGGTTTCTATTAAACAGCCCCCAGTGCTATAATTTTGTTCATTCAGCAATTTTTACTGCTGACCAAACCATTTATTTCTAAGAACAGAAAAACACCAAGAAGCAGCAGAGTCCACACTGTTCACATGATGAATGATGTTATTCTTAATATATAAAATATCCCTATCTGCTTACCTTGACTGGAGCTGATGGTTTTGATGCCAAGGAAAAACCAGCCAAGACTTTGCCTATATATTTAAAATCTCTTTCAGGCCCTAAAAAATGATCATAGATACAATATTTAAAACATGCATGATAGGCAATTTTTTTTTCTGAATATTTTCCATATGCCACTGTCTATTATGAGTCATAATTGAAGTTTGTCTTCACCCTTCATTTAAAATTAAGGGTTCTGATTCTGGATTAGTATTCTACAAATAAAAACTGCTCCCAGAGTGACTGCTGAAGGCTGAACCAGGCTTACAGTGAAGCAGCAGCATCCACACTGTGCACAGCCAACACCCTCAGTGCCACCAATGTGTACAACCAACACGAACAGCTGCTCCACAATTACAACAGCATTTCATGCATTTACACAGTGCAGTAAAAATAAAGCGGCACCAAGATACAATTGACAAAAATGATCTGAAAATACACAAGTTCATCTAAAACAAAAGTTCTCTTTTTAAGTGCTGGGCCATATTTTGTAACTGTGATTCACAATCACTTGTTTCCTTCAGTGAAACTGAGCACTGTATCTCACAAAGCAGCAGATATTGTCCTTTTAAAAAAATAGCTTTGAGAGTTTAATCTACACTGGGATTAGTAGAGGACTTTGGAAATTATTTCTGTAATTGAACACCTCAATATAGAAGTAGGACTAGTTGAATTTTCAGATATCAAGTCTGAAAATTACAATATATGGCAAATACAGAATACATTTCTTATTTTTTTCCCCCCGATATTACACTCACTCTTTAAAGAGAACCACAATTCTTACTTTTTTTGGATTTGTACTGTTTTGGTGCTGTCCAGCCATACAAGCCATCCCCAGGCTCCTCATCCTTTAGAATTGTATCATATTTTGACAGTGTGTCAGTTGCATAAATATCATCATCTTCTTCCTCTAGAGCTCCTACACCAAAAGCCTAAAATACAGATTTTAAATGAGAACTCAAGAGTGGAAAAACTTTGAAGTCACACATCAGAACACATCTACATGGATATCTATCCATCTATAGAAAGTCTACAGTACAAATATAGATACACTGGGAAAAATGCAGAGTTACACCACAGAAACTGAGGTGGAAAACACCCCACACCTCAGTGAGCACAAAAGCAACAAAAGCAAACACATTCCAGTCCCTTGGCAGGGAGGGACAGCAAGTTTGGTGTGTACAAGAAATGGACAGCAGCCTAATTCCACCAAAATAACACATATAATCTGACTAAGAGCAGGTTAAGTTCTCAAAAGGAAAAAATATGGCAGTTAACAGGGAAATTAAACAAGCAGAATTCCCAGAAAATATAAACTGACAGTGCTTCTAGAGAAGAACTACAAATACCCTGGAGCAACACAAAACCTCTCTAGCTGACAGATACAGCATTACTGAAAGTACAATAGACAAAAAACATAAACTAAAAACAAACTGAATATTAACTTTATCTCATCACAGTAACACAGAACATTTTTCCATCCAGCTACTCAGAGTAGCTGAGTAGTTTTACAATTGTCTTTTACAGTTTCAGTAAGTGAAGGCATTTGAGAGTTCTAAGGATTTTTCCACATCTTCAAAATAAGTTTTTAAAAAATCCTATTCTCAAATCACACTTAACATTTCTTACAATATTACAATGAGCTTTTCACTTAAAACAAAATTTATGTGGCTTTACTACACTAATGGTAAAATGCATTAAAAAATGTCCTTACCTGACCTGTAATACCCAGTTTTCTTCCTTTGCTGTGTCTCAGATCACCAAGTAAGTTGCTTGTTTCTTCAGAGCCACCTGTGAAGAGGTTCAGGTGTTCTCTTCCAGAGGCACCAAACAAGGCTTGAGAGGGGTCCAAACCCTTGTAGCCAAGTCCATGGACATTCTCTTTTGGAGTCAAGTCCACAGGCATTACATCCTTCGGTGCAAAGGTCACGTTCTCTGGCTGGTATTCATCCTCTTCATCCTTGTACAAAATAAAAATTTACAAGAGCAAATATGACTAAAAGTTCTGTATGCTGAGCTTCTACAACATTCAGTTAATATGAGCCTAGGCAAATTTGCATTTTCTGAATTCTGTATGAACTAAACCTTCTTACGTAGCAAAAGAAATTTAAATATTAACACCTTTCTTCACATTAAGCATAGAAAGTATTTATAAACACTTTTAAGAAGATTTGAAACTGCATTTTAAAATACTGTTTGAGGATATTAAAGAGGTTGTTTTGTTCTTTAATCTGTTATCACATATTCTTACAAAAGCCAACAGACCACTTTGCCTGTTCAGTACCTCAGAACCCTCAGACAGTCCAGGTGGTAAAGCACAACCATAAATCTTCACTGTAGGATCTGCAAGAGACACCATAACACCATATTACATTAATAAAAACAAAAAGAGGGTTTAAAATCAACTTTCTCATCAGTCTATGAACGTTAACTTTTACTAACAAGGAAGTTAATTAGCTGAGGCAGTTCCGTGAACTCACCAGGTTTCTGCCTGCGTGGCTTTCGTTTGACTCGTGGGCCAATTCCTTGTCCTTCTTTCCAGCCCATTTTTCTTAACAGTTCAACCCCCACTGTGATTCTGAAAAGAAAAAGGAAACAAAACCCAAAATTACTTCAAACCACACCTTTATTATCTGTTGATAAATAATGCACATATATAATATTTGAACTTCTAGTTTTATATCCCGCTTTAAAATCAAACCTGCAAGTGTTACTACTTGCATACACAGCAGCTGTCAGTTTATAAACGTTTATTTGGTGCAAGTTTGCACATTCAAAACAAAAATCCAGATGGAGGTCACTTAGGAAATATAGCACTGCAGGATCTTCCAGTCTAACAACTGCAGTGGCCAAACATTCCTTTTCTAAGCAATACAACACTTCTAAGTAAAATGAATGGTTTGGCAAAGTTTCAGGTGAATTTACTTACTTAGATGGTCCAATTAAATCATCAAATGCAGTGGTTCCTGGAATGGGAGCAACTACTCCTGCAATCTGCCTAGCTTTCTCCTTTATTCTGTCTTTAGCTTTAGATGCAAAATCATCTGTAGTTGTAATATCTTTTGGTGCTATCCCAAATTCACTAAGATCCTGCAAATACACACATAATGAAAACATTTAGATTAAACATCCTTCAAGTTCTTACTGTAATAGTAATGAAAATGGCATATGACCTTCCTATAGGCTTATTTTCTCAAACCACTTATGCAGTTGTTTTTGCAATAACTTTAGTGGAAATATCTTAAACAGTTTCAAAAGTATTTGCATTTTCTGATAAGGTGAAAAGGTTGAGTTCTGGTTTTATTTTTTAATAGTGACATTACAGGAGCTTTTTAAATGAACCCATGAAATAGTCTGTAAAAGCTAGTAGGATAATACTCTATACAAGAAGTAATTTTAAGGTTAGTTCAATTTTTGCTGTCATGGCAACTATTTAACAAGTTTTCAATTCCTTTCTAAATTTACCTCTTCATCCATGAAGTCTTCTGGTCCAAAAACAGTTCTGTCTGCTCTCTTCTGCCGTGATGACACAAAAGCTGATGGCGTCCATCCTTTAAAGAAGGCAAATATTTAAGTAACATACTTAAGGCAACAAAGTACTCAAAAACAATTCAAACATTTCAACCTTACATCTTAAGGATACACCAAAGAAATATTTGTAAAATTACAGTCCAAAAACTCAGGGAGAAATAATTTCAGCAATACTATTTCAATTATTCGCAGTATAAGGAATAGCAGGAACAAAAATGCTTAGTGACAGTTAATGTGTTTTCACTAGCATGACAATATGATTCTCAATATAACCATTCCCAGAAGACAGCAAAATATCTGACCTTCCTTTGTCCCAACGGTGTTGAAGTAGCCAGCAGAAAAGCCACCAGTGAATGCACCATGGAAACGCTGGTATCGTCCCTTTGCATCCTTAACAGTCTGCTCTTGGAGAGGAACTGGCTTTTTAATTCGTTCACCTACAATCAAATAAACCAGAAAGTAAAACACGATTTTACATGAAGGAACAATTTCCCACTTCCTCCAGAAGCTGTATCTTCCTTTTAAGAACAGGATCAAACACTAGCCACCCTGATGTGGAAATCACCACATTTCATTTATTTCCACTCCATTGTAACTATTCATGTACACCATTGATAAAGGAAAAGCATGAAGTGTTCACATCAAAATCCTCAGTTCTACTGATTTCTGAGAACATTGCATTTTTTCTTGTGAAAGGAAACTTTTAAAGTATGCAAGATTTCTGGCAGGATTTCTTCCCTTCAGTAATTGCTTGAGAAACTACACATCAAAACTGTATAAAATGAAACAAAACACAAAACCCAGAGACTTTGACACAAACATTTACCTCTTTTTAACAACATTTCTTTAATAAAGAGGCACAGACTTGGGAGCCACAATTGTACATTAGTCCTGGCCCTGTCCATCTCAACCACACAAGCATTAGACGGTCAGATTAGCATAACTGCGTACATTTGAAGTGTTTTATTTGAACTGTACTGGGGTTTTTGGGGGGTGAGGAGGACAGAAGCAGACACTGGCACCCGGCTGCAGCTGACACAACCGCGGGGGTACCGCAGCCGCAGTGCTACCGAGGCCTTTCTTCCCCCGCTCCGCCCGCCCTGTGCTGGGCCATCCTCCCGCAGCACAGCTCTGCTGCCGAGCAAGGTTCCCCGCAGCAGGAGCAGGGGGAGCAGGTCTGTGCTGGGCCCACACACCGCAGCCCCTCACAGTACGGGCTGCACGGCATTCAGCCGGGAACAGAACCGGACCGGACCGCGCAGGCCCTCCGGGATACCCCGGCCCCAGCGCCTCACGCCGGGCCGCTCTGCAGCGCTCGCATTGACAGAGGGAGGGAGGAAGGAGGAGCAGACGAACCTCCCGGGGGTCCCTTACCCTCCTGCAGCGGCTGCAGCGCGCTTCCATAGCTCACCAAGTCCTCCTCCTCGCTGTCGCTGCTCTCCGCCATCTTGCACGACGGTGGCCGCGCGGGACACAGCGGCGTCACAAACGGAGGCGGAGCCGCGCAGCGCCGGCCCCTCCCAGCACCGGGAGCGCTCTGCGATGGAGCGGCGCCCTGCCCCGCCGGGACGGGAGCGGCACCGGCACCCTGCCCCGCCGGGATCCCGCCGGCGGGATGGGAGCGGCACCAGCACCGGCACCCTGCCCCGCCGGGACCCCGCCGGCGGGATGGGAGCGGCACCAGCACCGGCACCCTGCACCGCCGGGACCTCGCTGGCGGGACGGGAACGGCACCGGCACCCTGCACCGCCGGGACCCCGCTGGCGGGACGGGAGCGGCGGCATCGCCCAGAGCCCCTCAGCGGCTTTGGGGTGTGACGCGGTGCCGTGGCCCCTCTCGGTGCCCGCTGTGAGGGAAGGCATGGCGGCGGCTGCAGCCGGTCCGGCCGCACGGGTCCCTCCAACCCAGCCGTGTTTGGCTGGAAAAGCCCCAGCCCCAGCGGAGCTGCCGTGTGCGGCTCCATATTATCGCTCTGAAACGCTGACTGATGTATTCAGAAATAACCCACGGCGCATAATGTCAAACTGCCGGTGGTCAGCAGCCATTCCCGCCAAACATCGAGTGCACCAGATCAGCCCCCCTCAGACTCAGGGCTGTGGAAAGGGCAGCAACAACTCTGACAAACAGATTTCATCTAAATCAAAGTGTAAAGCGGACTGCACCCTGGATCAAAATCAACAGAGTTGAGGATTTCATTGTGCACTTGAGCAAATACATGGCAATTTTTGCCTAACCACGTTGTCCTATGCGCTGTTCAAGATGAATTTGCGCAGAAATCGGGGTAGAAGTCTGGGCGTTCAAACCTTCCCTCACAGAGTTCATCCCTGAAGGCTTCAGGAATCTCTGAACTTCCTTGGGATGTCCTGTATCGAGAGAGAAACGTTTACTGAATGTATTTTGTAAAAAGACCAGTTTTCACCAGTAGGATCCAAGTGTTCAAAATTTGGGTTTGATTTCCACTGTTACCCCCTCTCCCCCCCTCTAGAGCAAACGCTTCAATTTGCACTGAAGATTCTACCAGTCCACAACTTTTTAAAGTATCACCAGTTTCTCTGAAATCCTTGAAAATAAATCAAAACACAGTCTTCAGGTATTCCTTCCCTTAACAGGTAAGACTTCTCTGTATTCTCCATCTCAGTATTTCTCTTCATTTTAGTACATGGAACTGGTTTCTTCCACAGTGAAACTGCTGGAGTTTCACGTGGCTCCAGGTTTCCATGGGGAATATTGACACGGTTCCATGCAAATAGGGATTTCTCTGTTTCATTCAGGTCTCTAATTCACTTAGGAACAATAAAGTAAAAGCCACGGACACTCTGCGTGCATTGTCTTTTCTCATCATTACGGAGCACTTAGCTAGAACATACAGCGGCAACGAGTTGTTAGCATACCTCCTGTTCCTCTTTGTTTAGGAAAGAATTGTTCCTGAATAGTGATACTGTGTGACTTTGACTTAACACACCGGCTTAAATAAACCTTTTTTGCACAATGCTAACAGAAAATCTTTTGTGTGTTTTGTGTGATCAGTTCAAAGAGTTGAGGTAATCAGATACTGAAGCTTTTTTCCGTTCAAGCTTTTCTCAGATTAGAATTACTTTTGCATCCCGGTGGTATTTCCTTCTCCATGGTAAACTTTCTCGTTTATAGTTACTAAACCAGGTGACAATTGCTATTTGTAGCTGTTACATAAGACAATCATTCCATTTTTTTTTAATTGCAAGGAAACTAAAATATAAGTAGAACTGACTAGCTTACGTTTCAAATATTTTTTTGGCAGAAATTTGTCTGGTAAAAAAAAAAAAAACAAACAACTGCATTTTTGAATGAAAGTTCACATATTTGCCAGTGGCTGTAAGGCTGAAATTGAGCCTTAAAGCCAGAGGTGGACTTTAGACTTTTGTTTGCTAATACATAGTTTTCAACATCTGGTTCTGTATTGGTTCATCGAGAAGATCAGGCATGGAAGTGTCTTGTTATGTCTTTTGTTGTATTATTTAAGACCACTTCTTCAAATATATTTGTTAATTAGTTTTAAGTCATGCAAGTCACGGGAACTTCAGGCTAAAATTTGTGTAATCGATATATAAAAGAAAAAAGCAAAAACTCGATTAATTTAAAGAGGTTTTAAAAATCACAATAAAGAGAAAAGGCCCAAAAATCATAAGCACAGGAAATATAAAAATCCCATATTTTTACAAACAATAAGACAAACTCATTTCTGCCTTACCTTGCATTCAGTGTTTCACTGAATATTCACCCTGCCAACTCTGGGCTGTTGAATCAGTTGACAAAACAGTCACCTGAAGGTCAGCCCCTGAGGCATTGCCTTAGCTTCTCCAAAGTGCTAATTTTCTTTATTTAAAGGACTGCAAAATAAAGAGATAACACATATTGTTCTCAAATACCCAGACTTTTATCTGTCGGTCTCGGTTAAAGGCAAGGCATTAGCTGGGAAAAGTGGCGATGATTTTGTCCATTTTGTCTTAGTTTCCAGGTAAACTGCAATGTCTTGTTTCCACTGTGATTTCACAGCAGAACAGGCAAAGGATATTAGTTATTTGATAATAAATGGGATTTCAGTGAAGATAATGCTGCAATTAATAAGTGTAGTTAATACCTCTAAGGGGAAGAAGCAGCAGTGGAGCACTGCACCTGCAGCAATCACATCGTGCTTATCCAAAGTCCTGACACTGACTTTGTGTACCATTTTCAGATCATTTTATTGTTCCTCAGTAAATTTCTTGGTAAGGAAATCTTTTACTCCATTCAGTAAATTTGTAACAGTCTCAAAGCTGAATTACATCACTGCCGCTACTGTGCCTCGTGCCCTATTTTTGCAATTTGTAACCTTTTTTTCCTCCCCACAAATACTATTTGGAAAGAGAATGGAAAAAATAATCGACCTATGATCACGTTTCCTCACTCCTCACCTAGTACTTGCTTATAGTAGGCAGACGTTTGCTCATTAAGAACTGCAATCTTAAGAAATAAAGGATGATACTAACTCAACTAAACCACTGCACTGGAATTTGTTGACATAAAAGCTGTCATGATCACTGACAAAATCTTTCTGATCAGAATCTAAGTTTAATATTCAAAGCCACCAACAATGGGAACAGAAATGTGTAGCCATTTGTCAGGTTCAGAATTCAAAAACCTGCCTTGAGAAGCAGCAGGAGTTGATGAATACTTCTCCCTTCATACAGAATAATTCTAATGTGCTTTTGCTGGTGAGCCTGGGGGTCGCTCTGGGACAAAAGATGTCTTGTGACCTGCTACAACCATAGAGCCAAAAGGTCTGTAAAATCAGAGATAAGAAATATTGTGTCTCCAGAGAGCAGCCAGATTGCTGTCTTGGCTGTGGAATGATACATAACCGGTACCCCAGCAGGAAATGAATTCCCAAACTGGGACTATTTCCTAGTGACCAAAGACAAGACTATTGATGGGGTTTCTTATATTCACATATTTTTTCATATGATGGAGCAGGAGAAGAAGAAGAGGATTAACAGAATGAGTGGAGTGATACAAACATATGAGAAATATATACATATATATCATATTTATGTGTCTGCGAGAAGGGTGTTCAGATTCTGGTCCCAGTTCTCATCCCTCTTACCTTTACGATTGTGGGACAAAACATGGGACAGCTCAGGGTCTGCCATTCCGTGCCTGTTTCAGCATGGTCATTGTCTACACCACCTGGCTGCTTTATCTGAAAATGCACAGAGACACTTAGCACCTAGTTCTGCAAAGAACCAGGAGATGATGAGTTCTTCTGGAAAGAACTGAGAGAGATGATGCAGAGATAAGAACCAATTCTTTCAGATTTAACACTTCAAGCAGAACTGTTTTGCCAATTGACAGGGCAACTTAAAGGACACAGACACCAATGGAGAGAATGGTCTCATTTTACTATGAACAGTAAGGCAACACAAAAGTAAAATGATACATTTAATAAAACAATAAGCTGACAACTCAGCTTTAACAACAAGCAAAAATAAGCAAGTAACGCACCTAATCATTACTATACAAGGAAGAGAATAGTAGAAAGATAGATCACCAAGTGCCTAAATACTTTACCATCATCCAGAATCCACAGTTGCAATTGCTGCTGAGCCTCATTTCGCAGAGAGGACCTGGAGAACTCTTCCTGTCAGTTGGGAAAATCCTACCTGGTGCATCCACCCATACGTGAGGCTTCCAAATTCGCCCTGAAAAGGAGTCCAGTTTTTATCCAGACAAATCAGCCAGTCCTTTGACCTGTTTATATTTTTAGCACAGAAACACCTGGATCTGATGGCACCCTGGACCCAGGCCTCGGCTGGGTGGGTTTTTCCTAAAATATCATACAAACCAACCTCTGTTAATGTCAGTTGGGAAAATTTCTTAAAATTATACATTTCTTGCAGATAACAACACAATATTATGGGAAAGTTTCCAAAGCAGCCCGTTTGGTGTTAAACAGCTGGCATAAATGTGTTGGTCATATGTTTGTAGGTAAGTTATACTGATGGTGTTGGTCACACAGTGCCCAGGATTGTAAATCAGCCCTGGCTTAGGCCTGCTGCTCAGGCCTCAGCACATACTGATATTCTTTAGGTGCAAATTCTGAAGCATTTGATGATTTCTTACAGATAGTGCATGTCCAATGTACCAGGTCACAGAATTGACTCCCTTTGAATATTAAAAATAAATGTCAAGCAAACATCTGTATCTATACAACATAATGTATTTTCTGAATGCATTAATCTGTATTTCTAGCCTCAATCTTTACAATGCAGCAGCCAAGCCTTCTGACTCAGGCAGTAATCATGAGGAAGTTTGTGGTATGAACCCAACTCTATTTAGGAATCCTAACAGCAATCAAAAAGCTACTGGAGACAAGATGATGAGAAGAGCAGGGACATGGGGGAATTTTTTGAGCATAAATCAGGTTTTGGAATGTTCTAAGCTGCAATTTACATTCCAGGGTCAGAGAGCACTCCTACTCAGTCATTACACAGCTGAGCACTTCTGAGACCATACAATCAATATGTGCCTTTTGCAAAAAAATCATGTTCACTATATATGCACACAAAACCTAGAGTGACTTAGTGAAGAAACACTCAATCAGTCCTAGTGCAGTGATGATGAAATGCCCTTTATTTTAGCAGAGGAAGGCACAGTCTGCTCTGGCAGCTGTGAGGGTGCTGGTGACAAACCCCAGACACTGACAGGGAGGAATCCTGCTGTCTTGGACTCCTGCTTTTACTGTAAAACATACTAGATGTGCTGACTTTGCTTTATTCAAAGAATCCAAGTACAATGAAGAAAAGCTGCATTTTGCCACCAGTATATATTAGAAAGTGTCTTTAGTGTATCATGCAGAAATCTCTGCAAATTTGTGTTTTACACATAACCATGATAATCATCATTGTTGTTAACTGAGCCTTTGGCCTGACTACAGGCTCTTAGGACTTTTTTTGGAGTAATAGCTGTAGCCTTTCAATGAGTTCAGTTTTCAGTAAAGCCAGTGACAACAGCGTAAACTCCAAAGAGGGTTATATTGATGTTGTTTTAATTGGCAGATTGTATCAGCACAGCCCACCTGGCAAATTAGTAACCTTAAACTAGTTTCTATGTATTGCATTGGAGTTTTGTACTGATTTGCAAGATTTGAATTTTAAAACCCTTTTTGTCAGATAAGTACCTTTTCTATTAGCATAAAATTTAAAACTTTTTTACACGCTCAGATCAGAAATTGAAGCAAGTTTCCTACTTTCACCTATTCATATTTAATACATATTTTTATACATTCATCCAATATTTACAATTATTGGGGGAAAAATAGTGAGGTGAGAGCAAGCAAAATCACAACAAACAAAATTCTGCTGCTTTCAACACAGCAAATCTTTGGATCCAAATTTCTGAGTTGCTGACTCTAGTATTCTTCCTTAAAAACATGCAGTAGACACACAGTTTAACCAGCCTGCCGTGTAGAAACCTTTGGAGATCCCAATGTTTTCCATTAACGATATAATTCTAAGGATATTTTTTCCTTTGATAAAAAAAATGTTCTCTCCAAATTTTTTTGCCTGACAAAACTACACTATAATTCAAAGAAAGCTAAAAAAAAAGAGAAATAAGGCTGGGGGAGGTGGGGAGGAAGGTAAATTTGGCAATATGGATAGAAGTATTGCATCTTTTGATGCTAAATGTGCAGGAAGCTCTGCAGGTAAGGCACAGCTAGGAATAGGAACCAATATTGGCAAATTCCAATATTTGGAATTGGGAAGCTCTGTGGGTTAGGCATGGCTTGGAATAGAAACCGATATTGGCAAATTCCAATATTTGTGTTCAATAACATTTGCGAAACCAATTACACAAGGGAGTGTTTCAGACAGGTGGTCTGCGCAGCACGAATCACTGCAGACCTCGGCAATGTTGAGGTTGGTCCCACAGCAGTTTCCTGGAGCAGGGCCAGCCCTGCTCAGCCTTTCACTGAGATATCGCTGTCGTTTTTAGGGACGCGGGCTCCGGCTCCTCTCCCACGCTTTACACAGATCGGGGTGCGGGCGGCCGGGCGCCCAGAGGGGGCAGGGAGAGACCAGCGCTGCCAACCGTGGGTCGATACCCTCCTCAAAGCGGTCAGTGCCGAGCGGCCGTAGGGGCCACAGGCCCACTACGGTGACGCTCCTGGCTGCAGGCGGCATTCCCGGGGCCAGGAGCGCCCCTCTCCGAGGAACGAGCCGCTGTGAGGGGCAGCCATCCCCGGGGCTGGGAGCGCCCCCATCGGGGGAACGAGCCGCTGTGAGGGGCAGCCACCCGCGGGGATGGGAGCGCCCCTCTCAGGGGAACGAGCCGCTGTGAGGGGCAGCCACCCGCGGGGCTCGGAGTGCCCCCATCGGGGAAACGAGCCGCTCTGAGGGGCAGCCACCCGCGGGGAGCCTCCCCTCTCCGAGGCGGTGCCCGGGGAAAGCTGGTGGCGGCCCCACGGTGCCGGGAGCGGCCGCTCCGGGTGGCCACCCCCAGGGGCTGTGGCCAGGCTCGGCGGCGCGGGAGACCGCGGGGAAGCTCCAGGAGGCGAGCCGTGCCTTCGAGGCGGCCAGCCGGACTCCGGCACGCTCCAGCGGAGAACGGCCGGAGGGCCGGGGAGGAGCGAGCCGAGCCGCCACCGCGCTGCGGGGCTCTCAGTCAGCCACAGCCACCGCCCTTCCCCGCACGAGAGGCACGTCAGCCACCCCACCGGGGATCTCTTCTACGGGACGAGACCCGGGGGTCGCTGCAAGGACCTCCACTGGACCACTGGGCGGCGGAGGAGCAGCGCCGTGGGGCGGGGCAGCTCCTCCCCGCCACCACCGGAGGTGGGGCCGGGCGGTGCCGTGGGGCAGCGCTGGCATTTCCGCAGGGTCGTGCTTTCGCCGAGGAGAGCTCGTCTCGTAGCAGTAGCTGGCGGACGGACAGACGGACGGCTGCTCGGCCCGCCCGAAGATGACAGACGCCCTGCTGCCCCGCCAGGCGGCGGAGCCGGCGGGGGACGGCTACTTTCGGAAGGTGGGAGGCTCGGTGGCCAGCCCGGGGCGGGTGGGTTGCGTGCACAGTGGGCTGTGTGCCCGGGGCAGCGCCTCCCGAGGGCGGCTCGGCGCTGGGGTCCCCTCTCCGCCGCTCTGGGTTTGCTTTCTCCCGGCGGAGCGCTGTGGGCTCCCTCCTGTGGCTGCCCACAGGGAGCTTTGGGGGAGGCGGGATGGGGACCTGGCCCTGAGGGAGCGCGGCCGCTCGGATCCCGCAGCCCTCCTCTGTTTCTGAGCTGGGCGTCTCCCTGAAGGACCGACCCCTCGTAGCTGCCCAAAATAAGTCAAATTGCACTTGTCCGCCGTCTTTTTGCTGTCGTTATTTATTTCTCCCCCTGCTCTCTTCCCCGGTTTCGCTGCGTCTCCTCGCGCGCTTTCTAGTAAATTGCTTTATGTACCTGTAAGAAAGTTTACTGGAGTAAGGTAACGAAGTTAACAGATTCATTAGGAAGTTCCTAATGAACATCTGCCCTAATTACTTTTCAGACTGACTGGGCGGCTTATGCCATAACCTGCACCTGAGTTCTTTCTGCACAACAGTAATTAGAGTTAAGTATCGCCTGTAATGCAGCCCTGTGGGGTTCTGTGAACTTCGCTGGAGGTAAAGGGCACGCAGTAAATGCCGTTTTCAGAGAGCTCTGCTTCGGCCTTCCCTCGCTGTTTTTAAGTTCTCAGCACCTGTAAATCCCGTCCATAGGTTCATGGGGGTTTTGGTGTTGGTTTCGGATCCAAGACGATGAACTGTCTAGTCTATGGAGGGGGTAAAAAAAGCGCTGCATACACCGGGTTCTTGCTGCTCGCCTTTGCGCAGAAATAGCCCCATTGCGCACTTAGCAACCACCTGGATTACCTGGCAGGGAGGCACATAGGCTTGGCTTTGTTGCCCTGTTTACAGGCTGTTAGATTTTTTTGCCACACTATTTGTCAAATTCATGAACATTGCCCTTTAGCAGAGGAGCTGTTTTTAGCTGAAAAAAGCCGAGCTTTACCTGTGCCAGCCATGCAGCAAGGAATCTCTACCACCTTGTAAATAACTAGAGAGACTGAAACAGAACTTGGACCAAATCTTGTCTGGCTTTCTCATTTGAGTAGTCCTACTATAATATTTGGTCAGTAAATCACTTTTTTCTTAGTATCTAGCAGAATGTTCAATCTTTAGCAGTCTTTCCCAGTCATACCATGTGGCCAAGTTGTAATTATTTAGTTTTCGTAGCTATATTTTCTACTCTGTAGGAAGCTCATAGGCTGCCTTGAGGCATGTTAGTGAAAAAGTTGATTTTTCATGAACTAAGTTACTGATAAGGACTAACTGAAGTTTAGTAGCCAAGTTGTGCCTCAGGTCATAAGAGTAGTAGATATTCTACACTCAGACTTGCTAAAAGACTTACTTTGTTTTAAATTGCTTTATGTTGCAGTTATGGTTGCTGAAACAGTATCAGATCAGTGTAAAGCCTATTGGACAAGAATGAAGTTTTTCTCATATATGAAAGTACTGTAAGATCAATTTAATACCTAATCAGGAGCATCTTTCCTATTACTTACTGCTTTAAGACATAAGTAATGAAAAGTTGAGAATCTGATAAAATCTGAATGAGCCGCATGCTTGCCTCTGTTCCCTCAGATCTTGGAAAGGTTCTGCCAGCTCATAAGTGTCTTTATTAAAGTTATGAATTTGAGATTAGGCTAGATGCTCAAAGCCTTTAGTCCCTAAAAGTAAGAAGGAATATTGTATAACTTGTTATATGTTAGTTAAATGGTCTGAAAAGTCAGAGCTTTAATTCTGATTTAGAAGCTCTAGGTGAAGAGGGAGGAAAAACAAAACACAAGAAAAATGGACCAAAACAATCTCTCTCCTGGAATCTTTAACCAGGCACAAGCTGTGGACCCGAGGAGATTCTTTAAATGTGGTATCTCTATGTTCCTGTGAACGGTAAACTTGGTGATTTCATGTGACTGAGATTAGTGACAGCTTTGGATGGGTGTCCTTGGGCCTTCCCCCTTCCCCTCTGAGTTATCTTGGTGTTGTTTTCTTCTTCCTTCCTAAATCACCGTTTGTTTTCCTGAAAAGATCTGAGGGCTGGTTTACTACATTCGTTGGTGCAGAATCACATCACTTTCCAAGGGTAGTCCTTGTGTTTTTAGGTCAAAAAAGGTACTTCTTTAATTGACTTTTTTTATTCTGTAAGCTGTGTAGCAGGGTGAAAACACTTGCTTTGCATAGTCCTGCTCAAATGTGGCTTCCAAGCACTACTTACACAGTGAGGTTGCCTCCCATACTTTCTAAGAAATATTGTGCACAATGAAATTTTATAATTGAGAAAAATTGGGCAATTCATACCATATCAAATTGGTTTTTATCAAGACTTTTGATAATTTATTTTGATGAATGGATTACTATGGAAATTGTGCTCAAAATCTCTCTTGCTCTTTTATGTATTATACTTTTTGAAATTTTAAATACAGCATACTGGAAAGCAGCCCTGACTATCCCCAAGATGCAGTATGTTAAACAACTTAATTTTTGCTTAGTGCCTTTTTTTATTTTTTTTTTAATGTAGGGAGGGGACCCCATAAAACTGTGACTGGCCAGAAATGGGGACACAGGTGCATGGTCATGGTTCCTGCTTTGACTTGTGGTGCCACACTAAAAAGTGACTCTGCCATGAGTCTGAGATGTGATGGGTGCCAGGAGCTGAAGTCCACTTGCACCCTTTCTCAGCTTTACCCTCCCCATTCCCTTCCAGTGATGTCAGAGCTGCTCCACATGGACCTTTTCCCTTTTCCCACTATCTCCTTTTTCCCTGTGGCAAAGATTTATCATTTATATGTACAAAATAATTTTTTTTTCTTTAAACCTGTAAGACACTTTGAGCTGGCTCAGTGCTGGTATGTCTTTTGTTGGTGATTTTTCTTTTTTAATTACCTAATTTTAATGAAATTACCTGTGCAGCCACACAGGGTTCATATAACTCTATCACTGTTGCTCCGTTCACTTCCTCAATATATTGCCCTTCCTAAACAATCTTCTTGAGCTCTTTGATATCTGCAGCCAAACTTGTGAGAAGAATTTTACTTCTAAAAGCAAAACAGACAAAAACAAAAAATATCCTTTGTGGTGTCCTGAAGAGGAGGGTATGGCAAAAGGGAAGAAGCACCTTACTTTCCATCAAAGAGAAGATAGAGCTTCTGCCTGGAACTTTAATTTCTGGATGATAATGTAGCAGGAACTGGTTTTGCTGCTGTTGTGTTTATCTTGGCTTGTTTCAGTGTACACTGCCAGGGCACACTGTACCTGTTCTCCTGGGTGGTGTGAGAGCTCTTGGGCCATGAGCTTCATATCTTGACCTACTGTGTGTGGAGTTTCACATTCCTGCACTGTTACTGACAGCAATCTGTGAATCAGCCATGCATGTCCCACACATCCATCCACATTCTGCCCCCAGTCCATGAAAATAATGACAAAACTAATGGTAACAGCAAAGAACAATTTGTTTTAGAAGCATTTAGACAGGAAGCATTTTTCAGCAGACCAATAGTAATTAAAGAAGGTCATGTGCTGCTTTGCTTCCATTAGATGCTTCTCCCAGCCATGGTTATTTTATACACCTGCCATGGTTCTATGGCTTGTTTGCCCTCTCAAATGTCTTCCTGGTTTTTTTAGTTATCTTTTAATTCTTATGAGAGAAACAGCCTTCTTTTTCAAGCTGTTCTCTCCTTTGATTTATTTATTTTTTTGCAGTACACCACTCCAGTAAGCTTTTGCAAAGTAAATATCCCTGAGGCACATCAACATACAGAGCTCAGGATATTTATGATATACTGCTCATCCAGTGCTTGTGTGATAACCTGTTAGTAGGGCTGTGCCTGCCTTATTTTTGTTTGTTTGTGGGCGGTTTTTGTTTTCCTTGTTGGGTTTTTTGGTGGGAGCAGAGCAGGGAAGAGATACCCAGCAAGTTCTTTCTACTCTGTTTCTCCCACCTTGACTCACTGCTTTGTAACACTACACTGGCCATATTTTCGAAGTTCTCTCACCAGTCAGAAAGCTGCAATAAGTGGTAAGAAAAAAGCATAGTTCATTTTCTGAGGTTAACATTTCTGCAGCTCTCTAGCTTTGGCTGGCTCAACGTGAGACATCCCAGCTTCAGCTGGGCTGCTCTGGATAGCAGTCCACTGTGCTACACAGAGGACAGCTAGCTTAATAAATCTCTAGATTCTGATCAGTTGAACAAAGGTGCATAATTTTATTCTCTTTCTAAGCTTTGCTTTCATGTGTGAGGCTAGATCCCTATCACACAGAGCCAGCTGATTCTGAATGAATGACTGTGTATTAGTCCCCTGTGTCAGGGAAGAAGGCTAAAAGCAGGAGCAGGCAGCTCCATAAGTGAAGCACCAGACTGAAAATAATGATAAGGTATGGTAACTAGCTCATGAATCAGCACTTCCCTAATTAACTCTGTGGCCTTCCCCTCTTTTTGAGCTTTTTTCTGCAGGGCTTCCCCCCACCTGTTGTTAATGTATCAGTTTACCAACCTGCCACACCTGTCCTGCCACTGGGGTTTAGCTCACGGGCTTCTTTTAGAGTCATTAGTAGCCAGGCAACCATCAACATTAGCATTGCCACAGGAATATTTATTTGGCTATTTGTTCTCTTTCCACTTGTCTGGCAGGACAGAAACAACTTAGCAATGATTCATAACCCTTGTCATCCAAAGTCCACTCATTATATACAAATTCATGTTTGTAGGCCTTCATGTGAAACTAAGAATCATCTGAAACTTGGTTAGTCAAGAGACAGACATCTCTGATGAAATATGAATGTTAAATTTTGCTTAGTGAGTGCTGTGACAAGATGGAGTTCATGTAGGAAATACATATTTGGGGTCCAATACAATAATTACTTCTTTAACTTTGTATTATGGGCCAGGCACTTAGAACTATAAAATACTTCGTTGATAGCAGAAGTAGACCAGGCTCTGGAAGACCAGATCTTCCCAACCTCTGTATTAAAACAAAACAACAACAACAAAACACTCAGATAAAACTTGTGCTTCTGAAAGATCTGCGGTTACAGCTAAATTTTCAAAACTGAACTAGTGGTAATCTGCAATCTGCACAAAGAACCATTAATTATAGTACTGCAGGAAAGCAAGGAAATGACAGTTTAGCAGGACTTGTAGAAATACTGGTGTGAATATGCTGTTTGCTATGATTGCTGCCAGAACCAAAGCATAAGTTCCATCCACAGCTGTTATTTAAACATGCATGTTTAAGTACCTGGAGGATATGGCCATTTGTGTACACTGCTGGGCTCGACAAGCTGCACAGGCTGGAAAGGACTGTTCTCCTTTCAGCAGGGAGGCACACCCAGTTTCACCTCTGTGTCACCTTCAGACCCTGTGGCTCATCTTTAAAAGTTCAAACCACTACTCTGTGAAGCGTATTT
Organism: Zonotrichia albicollis; assembly: GCF_047830755.1. Taxonomy (NCBI): domain Eukaryota; kingdom Metazoa; phylum Chordata; class Aves; order Passeriformes; family Passerellidae; genus Zonotrichia; species Zonotrichia albicollis. The sequence continues at coordinate 13,877,108 of NC_133831.1, forward strand.
ATGTTAATGTCGAATACTTACTGCCATTACTCATTGTTTGGCAAACAGTCATGATTTTTGCATTTATCATGACTAGACTTCTGATGTGAACTATGTAGAAATGCTGTTTGGGAAAGGGATCTTCTGCATGGAGGAAGACAAAACTAAGCACTTGCTTGGACCTGTTTGCTAAATAATTTTTTAGTGTACAGAATTTGTGCTTTTTACACAAGGGGGTGTCTTTCCCATACTGCATTTCTTGAGGGTTTTTTTCAGATATTGGTTATTTTCATTGTTCTCTACACAGACTTCTGCCTTGTCAGATTAAGCTCTTTTTTGACTTAGAGATGAGGTAACTGAGAGACATTTTAAAAACTTCTATTTTTCAGTCTCATGTGAAGGGTGAGACAGTCCAGATGTTATAATTCACACCATCACAATCAGAAGTTAATTATTTCTTAATTACAATACATTAGAAGCATTTCTTGGCTTATTAATTTTTGCTACACTATGCTGTAAATGCTTTAAAGGCAATCATCTAAAATTGCTTCTCATGGGTCTTACTATAATGCATTTTTCATAGTTCAATTTCTCTAAGGTATCTAGTCTTAATCTTGTAACACTTGTTTCTAGTTCCATTTCTCTCTCAACCATGTCTGTCCTATTCTATGGCATTTCTGAGTCAGTGTTTATTATCTCAAAGTCTGCATACAGATGCACATTATGTGAGCCTTCTGTCAGGCTTGGAGAATTTTCTAGAAATCCATTTCCCACACCATCCATCAGTTTTATGGCAGCTTGATTACAATTAAGAGTTTAAGCCTGCAAATGAACACAAACTAGCTGAATGTCTTTATTCCCTGTGCAGGAGACATAAAGAGCAACATTTTGCAAAAAGTGAAATATTAATTCCTCCTTATTGGAGCCACATGCTCGAACAGGTGAGCATATCCTGAAAAGAGACTCCTCTGTCCACGAGAAGCCTCTGATCAAACCTGTCACACTTGCAGACACACTGGAGGTTGTACAGATACCTTGGTCTGTCAGTGCCTTGTCCTGTTAGGCCTAGGTTGGTTTTCCTTCCTGTAGAGAATTGTGCCTGGGGACCTGGAATAGAGGGAAATATCTCTTACACTTTCTCTTTGCAGAGAGTTTCAGAGCACTGCACTTTTGTACTCATTGTTCAGTGGGAGCTTGATCAAAAGTTCATTAAAATGAAGAGATCACCTCTACAACCTTCATGGGCTTGGGAATCAGGCAATTTATCTTCCTGAAAAATTTCTGAAGTGAAGCTGTAAAGAAGTATCTGAATGATGTCATCAAACCTGTTTGGCACACAGAAAGGGCCAGGGAGTTCTGGGAGGAAGCTGCAGCTTTTCAGAAAAAATGAAGGGCAAGGCAAGGAGACATTTTAGAAGGATGCTTGAACCAAGTGGTCAAGAAAGAAGTTGGAAGGAAATAAGTGTGTGCAAATATGGAGATCACAGGTCTGAGATGAGAATTAAATACTCAAAATGAATGCAAGAGCAAGAGGAAATAGTTGGTGAGGTTCAAATGAAAAATGGCCTGGATAGAATGGAAGGAGATAAAGCTTTGAATAGCAGTAGTAGAAAAGACCATACAACACAAAATGAAGGAAGAACAGCTTCATCCCAGAAAAAGAGCAGACAGCTCTTGTGGCTACAACACCATGTTATACACTAAAGGGTGCATTGCTTATGTCTTTGTGTATAATTGTGTGTAAAGGAACATAAAGTATTTCAGTAGTTAAAGGCCTGCTTCTAATCTGAGGTGAATGAATGAGTTTGCTGCATGTGTGTATTCCCTCCAGTAAAATGTTCATTTTCTCTGTGTGTTGTGGTTGGGCACTGGCCAAACACCAGGCACCCATGAAAGTCTCATTTGCTCATCCTCTCCTGCTCTCAGCTGGGCAGAGGAGAGGGAATGAAAAAACATTAACCAAGGGCTCATGAGTTGAGCTGAGGACTGGGAGAAAACACTCTAAGGGCAAAACAGGTTCAAATTTAAAGGCACAAAGTAAATTTAGAGTCAGAGGAGGATGACAAATAAAATAATGACAAGTAAAATAAGCCTTTAAAACACCTTTTTTCCCTGCAGCCTCTCCCTTATTCCCACCAACAGTGTAGGGAGAGAGGGTGTGGGGTTTTGGTCAGTTCAGCACCTGAGATCTGCTGCTCACTCAGGGAGAGGAGTCTTTGTTCTGCTGTGGGGTCCATCCCACAGGCAAAGAGTCTTCCCAGAACTGTTGTGGTGTGGGTTGTTCATCCACAGGATGCAGTTCTCTAAGGACAGGCTGTTCTGGCTTGGGAGCAAGGGCTCTCTGGCAGCAGGGCCCTCTCTCTCTATTCTGGTCTCCCACTGGACCCCAGCTGTCTGTGGCACCCACCCACTCAGGCCTGAGTGCTTTTCCCACAGGCTCCAGTGGATCTCTGCATCCCCTGTGCACTTCATGCGCTACAGGGGGACAGTTTGTTTCACCATAGTCCTCATCACGGCTGGCTAAGAAATCTCCACTCTGACACTTCAAACACCTCTTCCCTTCTTTCTTTCCCACTGACTTTGGTGTCACCACATTGTTTTCCCTCACATGCCCTTGCTTCCTCCTCTTCTCTGACTAGAAGAAAAACTGCTCCTCCTAGGTACCATTAGCAACAAATTCCACCAATTCAAAGATTCCTGCAGGATCCCACTGTTATCTTACTGCAGGGGTTCCATACTGTTGTCTCCTTATCACAAAAGTTCCACACCTTCTTGGTGTTTCTTGTGGGCAGCTCCTCAGAGCACTGCCTCTTTCTCCTTCACAAAGCAGCCAACCAACTCCAATTTCCCTCTCATCCAGCTGCCCCACTCTTTTATAGCATCTTCGTCTCGTTGCTTACAGCTGAGGCCTGGTAAAGTCAGGCCTGTTCCTAATCTGTGATAATTGGCCCAGCTGCACCTCCTTAGGGGTAAGATTACTTTCTACACTAGCTTTATTTTCTTGTATTCTATCTGCCTACATCTCACCATGCTGAGAGGTTGATTTTGTCCAGGTTCCCTGTCAGAATTGCTCACCATGTTTCCACTGCTGGCCAGGGGTGGCCAGGCAGGCAGGGCATGGCTTGAGCTGCACTGAGATGGTGCCCACAGCACCTCACCATCCCTGGGGAAACCCACATGTGCATTGCTTTGATTTTCTTCTTAAATGTGGCATCACAGAGGCATTGCCAACCTCTCTAACTGAGCCAGCAGCGTGGCCATCTTCAGAGCCATCAGAGATTGGCTCTGTCAGACATGGTGGAAGCTTCTAGAAGCTTCTCACAGAAACCACTTCTGTGGCCCCCACTGCTAAACAACTGGGCTGGGCTAACCCAACACAACGTGACAATCTTGCTGTGAGAGCTTCCTCAATGAAGAGAGCTGTGGGCTTGTGCTGTGAGTGGTATTTCAATGCAGAAACATTTCAGTGCAGTAATTCAGTGTGGTGTGGTTTTTACACAGCAAATGGTGCTTCTGAAGATGTTTGCACAAGCTCCCTGTCATTTGACCTATTTATTACAAGCTTTTCAAACTAGATATGTAGAATTAATATTATTGGGCTGTGTGCCTTCTCAGTTGAACTAAAGTAATCTGGTTTCATCAGCTCATTTCTCTGTTATCAAGTCAATTTGCTTTCGCTTGACAACAAAAACAAGAACTGAACTTCATGATCAGAATGCCATGTTCTATTTAAATACTCAGTTTTGTTTTGCTGGTATGCCATTGCTTGACCACTCATAGTTAGAGCTTGTTAATAGATTTTTAAATGCTCATATAAGAAAATCAATTTTTTCTAGTCAAAACTCAGGGAGAGGTGTGCATAATTTAGTGGCTGGAGTAGTTGAAAGAGGACTTAGAGAGGTCTGAGCCTCTTTCTTGTGTAGCCGACAATACAGTAGGACTCTGATAAGCTTTGTAATGATACCCAGTGAGGCCGCTCAAAAGGACATTCTTCACTTAAGGGTAAGCCTTAAAACAGTGATTTGCTTCAGAATTATTAGTTAAGGCCCCAGGGATGTGCTGGCATACTCTTGACTATTAAGATTCAAAGGCATTTGATACTTTTTAAAAAATGGGTGGCAGAAGCAAAGAATAAATTGTGTAAGGGAAATTTCTAACCTATTTTAAAAAGGTGTTAAAATCGTGTTTCCCTTAAACAAAAAAAGGACAAACATGCAGTGCTATTCATCTGTAGCAGTTTTAGCTTATCAGTGCTCAGAGCACAATGGCTCAGCCCTGCTCAAACACAGGTTTCAGCACTTTGAGTCTGGTACTTGTGTGAGGTATGCACACACACGGGAGCATTCTTGTGAATTCTGGATTTCACACTTTACTCTTTAAGAGCCTGATTTGATAAGAGTCTGACAGTGTAATCATTTTGCCCTGTTAAGCTCTATTTTGGTAAGTTTGAGGTGTGAAGAGAGAAGGAGGGAAAGGAGGAATTGTACTGAAGGTCTGAGCCACCAGAAGGAAAGATCAGAGACCCTAAAAGTGAGAGCAGATTTTTGAGCCCAAACTTTGAGCAGCACAGTCTGTTTTGAACAGAGTTGCATTTCAAGGCTGCTTATATCCCAGTATGGAGCTCTGATATTTTACAAGGGTTAAGCAGAAGCTTTGATGGGAGTTGCTGTCTTGCCAGATACTATTTTCATAAAATCCTACAAACTTTAGAACATTCTGTCAAATTTGGCTGTATTTGCAAAATATCTTGAAAATATTTTTAGGGGAGAAGAGAGTGGCTCTCATGTGTTCTTAAAGTTTAAAGCAGATATTTTATGTTTGAATTTTGATGTTAAAATGTACTGTGGTTATGGTCTGTTTTGGTTCTAATGACCAAGTTTGAGGCCAGAAATACCTTTGTTAATGTCAGATCATCATTGCTGTCAAGGTAGCTAATTTGTATTCATACAGAACCTATGCCTTTAACATTGAATCTAAACGAACCCTTAAAGCTCATTTAAATTCAGTGTTAGTTCTTTTGAAGTTTCTTCCAACAGCAACAAAAAATTTATTTTCTTAATTTTAGGGATGTAATCCTCTTGCTGAGACTGGACGAAGCAAACTGCAAAATCAAAGAGCTGTTCTAAACCAACAGATCTTAAGAGCAGTGAGAATGAGAGCTGGTGCTGAAAATCTTCTCAGGTATGTCTCATGGTTTCTTGGTTTTCTTGCCCTACCAACAATGGTTTAATTTAATTTTTTAAAAGTCTCTTAGCTATTGTATTTTCTCCTTTTTTTTCCCCAAACATCCTGCATCTCTTAGAATTATTTGTGAATCTCCCTGAATTTTTTTCAAGCTGTAGCTCTACAGAGCCATTATTTGCTTTCAAGTGCTCTTTTATACTACGTGTAGTAAATTAGTTGAATGTTAGACTTGCCTAGGTTGCTCTCTTTGTTCTGCTTTATTGCTAGTGATAATGGCTGAATATTGTGATGAGTCCCTTTTACTCCTCAAATCAAATCAAATAAAGGTGTTGCCTCTCTGCTGTTGGCTTTTTCCAAGATCCTTTAGTTCTGTGCTGCCAAGTAGAAAGGACCGTCCATTGCCTTCTCTACTCCCTGTGATAATGTACAGGAGTAGCACACATCTAATTTGAGCTGGGTTACCACCAGCTGCCTCCAAATTCTCCTGCAGTTTGAGGTAACTTCATCTATTACATTTTGTCAGGAGATGTTTCCATATGTGGCAGTCTCCATAGGAATAGCCTGATGTTGACTCTGTGATTAACTCTTTGATAAACAGCCTGTAGGTTTCCAATCTTACACAGCAGAACTGGAAATAATCCCAATTCTCATCTGCAGTAGTTTCCTGTAGTGTCTGTTTCTCTGCAACTGGAGCAACAATGGGTCTTCAAAACCAAAATCTAATAAATATACTTAAGGAAGTGAAAATGCTTGGATAAATTAAATTTTCTTAAACTTGCCATTAATCAATGGGTTGTCTGTTACCTGCTTTTATCTCCACTCCTGCAAGAGATGTGACAGGTTGGAAACTTAAATAATTTTAGCCTCTGTGACTGGCTTAAGTGTGCTTTGTTTTCTGGTAATTAACTTAAGGAGTGAGACTTAGAGTTTTACTGCTTTTTGTATGGCTAGCAAAATTATTATACCTGCTTTTGAAGCAGAATGCTTCGTTCAGGTAATGTTTCTGCTTGTTGGTTCAGGAGTGTTTGGGAAGGGCTAAGGAGATGAGTAATATCTAATGTGGAAACGGGTAACATTTAACCCAGATATCCTAAAGTTCAGTTGCTGCTGCCAGTATTAACTGCTGAAATAATGAAGCTGCTGTTTACAGGAGTGGGAATTAAATCTACTTAAGAGTAGAGGAACAGACTGACCTTTAAGGTTTTAGAAATCTAAAATGAATTGACACCTGTTGATCTATTAAAACTTGTTAGTTCTTTGAAAGAAACAATTTTATAAGTAACCTGACCACCAGACAGTTCACAGGATTAGTTGTATCTACAGTCTCCTAAGGAAAAACGTAAACAAGCTTTATGTTTGCAGTTTCTGTTTGAATTTCATCAAGTTCTAAAAGAAACAAACCAATTGCTGTCCACAAGAAGCCTCCTGGAGTAGAAATTGAGAAAAAACTGGAAAAACAGGTTTCTTTACTTTTGGCTGAAAGTAAGCACTAGGCTTGAAGCACATATTCCACATAGTGCAAAGACTTTTGTTTTTAGAGTTTCTAAAAGTCACTTTCTCCTTTTTATTGGAAATTAAAATTAAATTCAGTGTAGAGTTATGTGAATCTTGACAATATCACATTGCCCCTGTAGCTGTCTTTCACTGGTTGATACTCAGAAGTATGTCTGCAGTGTAAAAAACATGAAAAGGTCATCAAATAAAATGGACATGGATGTTCACAGCCATAGGGAAAATAGAGAAGTAAATTTGGATGGAATTTTGGGGTTTCTTACAGAGATATTAGAATCCCTCCTGGGGAGGATGGTAAGCTAGACCAGGCATGGAGCCTTAATACATCACAATTAAAGTGCTTGTGGTATCAAAAGTTGCCCATTTATCTGTGGGGTGCTGCCTTTATCAAGGAAGGTCCACCCCACCATATGTTTGTGTCCTGTTTGGTTTATCAAGGCAACAGAGGTTAACATTGCTTAATTGAAGCAATCCAAAGTATTCTCCAAAGTACAGCATAGAAAAATCACAGATAACTGATTTTTAATATGAAAAACAAACTTAGAATCTTAGTTTTGGAATAATTAGTTCTTCATCAAGGTGCTCCATAAAACTGCACTACTACTGAGAACTCTCACTACTGGAGAACTGCTGCAAGTAGAGCCTAGATTTATGAGATGGTTGTTCATAAATATTTATGAAGGTGAATTTTGTCTTAAAATAAAGGTAAATGCAAAATGCTGCAAATTTAAGTTTGTTCTTGTCTTCAGATTCAGATTCTAATATAAGGGTACAGTATCTTAATCATAGATACCTTTTACCTTGACCTCATACCTGTGGATTTATAGATACAGGTGATTTAAGTATCTTGAATAGAGTAATATTGTAATGAAATTGTCAGTGTGGAGACTTAGATTAGAAATTATATAATACAGAATTTCTGTTAGAAATAGAATAATATAGAAAGATATAAATACACAAATAAATAATCACAAAGAAATGCTCAGGGCATGTTAAATGCTAACATCTGTTGTGCTTGCAGTTCAAAGTGTTGCCATTTAAATACATAAGTGGCTAAGGAAACAAACAAAATCATATTTGCATCCAACAAAATCAAATTATAGACAAAATTGTCTTGTATTAAAAAGATCTGGTTGAAAGATATTTCTTTCTGCAATAACTTTTGGGGGAAAGGTATTTTCTTTTAATCTTAAGATCAGAAGTCTCAACAGAGCTTTATTCAATTTATAACATGGGGAAGTCTCTGTTGAAGAATGTCTCCTGACTCCTCTCACCTCCACCCACCTATCTTCTACATAGGAAAAAAAAATCACATAATCTGAAAATAAGATAGTAATTCTGATTAAGATGCATTAGTTTTGTTGATTAATGTATCTGAAAATAACTGAAATAATCTGAAACTCTTAATCATACATGGAAAATCTGCATTATAGGACATTTTCTGTGGCTGCATGCTATTATCTGGAAACTATCCCAGGCACTCTCTTGACAGAAAAACCTAATAAATTCTGAAACATGAGATCCTGTATCATCTCTTAAGGAGATAAAAAGAAATCTTAAAAATGCTGAGAATGCTTGCATTGGAGGTTGAAGGGGGTCAACCAAGCTTGCAGAAAACCTTTTCCTGAGCAATAAAACATTGATGTGTCTCTGCAGAGCAACCACCAACAACAAAGTACGGGAGCAAGTACTGCTGGAACTCAGTTTTGTCAACTCAGACCTGCAGATCTTAAAGGAAGAATTGGAAGGACTTAACATCTCAGTAGAAGTTTATCAAAATGCAGAGTAAGTATAAAGCTAAGTGATTCAATTATTAACAGATCTTCTGTTTACCCTTGAAAACAAAATTGTTTCTAGGTGAGTGTGAATGTTGGACAGTGATCGTGTGAAAGAGCAGAGCTTGATAGGAAGGGAACATACTTGGTGGTGGATTTGTTGACTGAGGGTTTGTCTGCATATTTGTCCTTCTCTTGGGAAATGTGTGCCACTACTCCTTGGATGTGGAGTTCCCTTGAGGAGAGGAGTATTGTGAGAACTGAAAGCTCCTGGTGCTGTACTGTAAGCAGTTGGCACTGGGCAGAATTCCCATTGGAATGGGAATTTGGCTCAGTGCATTCTGCAGTGAGCAAACTTAGCCATACAGTAAAATCTCTTCTCAAATGTGGTGCATTCAGCAGTCCCTGGAGCTGGGGAACAGAAACACGGTGCTGATCTGATGTTTACAGTAGCCTGGGTAATCTTGAATGTGTGACCTTCAGTGACAGAAAAACATACATTTCTTGGTTAAAGCAGAGGAATTTTTAGTAGATGAAGCTGGATTTTTTCCAAGATATTTTCCTCCACTGTGAAGAGCACATTAAATTGCAATGGATTCCTGAAAGATAAAACTTCAAAGTTAAGGAGTATTCATTGCCTGCCTACTGAAATGATTTCTCTATCAGTTCTATACCTTGTTCCTCCTAAAACTAAAATATTTACTATTTGATCAAAAGCAGCTCAAGGTACAAATACACATGCTTCATGTGATGGGGGTATAATTTTAGGTCCCTCTTAGCACTGTTCTCATTAGGTGTTAAACTTCCAGGTGGATTACAAGGAATTCTTAATGTAAAAGGATGGAGGGAGGTAACTTCCAGGGAGGTAACTTCCAACTGAATGCTGACTTGATGCAAAATACCTATGTTGTAGTTTTCCCAAACAGCCACTTGTGCTAAACTTTTTACTCTCCACCCCCATGGCAAACTTTGACAACTATTTGATGTAAAAATATTTTGGGGTTTTTTTGGTTGCTCTTTTTGTTTTGAGATTTGGGTTTCTTGTTCAAGATTTTACTGTTCTTCATAGATGCACGTGAGCACAGAGAGCAGTTACAGCTATGGAAATGAGAGCAGGGCTCCACAAGAACTATTTCTTCTTCTAGCTAAAGAATATTAAAAATATTTGGATTCTCACTGAAGGCTGAGCAGTAGGCAGGCAAAAGCCTTGAGGCTGGACAGCAAAATGCTTGTTATTCTCTCCTGATCCTACTTTCCCAGTCTATTTTGAATGGTGTTTTGCCTTTCTTATTCTTAAGCTCTAAATGCTTTTCATGTTTCATCAGCTAAAATATTCCCTGGAAGTGCTGTCCAGCCCTTAGCAGTAAGTAGCTATTAATAGTTGTTCTGCCTATTGTGCATGCAGTTGTTAACACAGGGTCACACCCATGGTTTGCTGCACTACCCTCTATTGTGTTACAACAATGTAAGGGTTGGCCCTCCCAGTGCTTGCACACATTTCTGCTTGATTGAGAAGGGTGATGCTGTTTCTTCTCAGTTCTGGAAATCCAGGATCACCTCCCTAAATGTTCAGTCCTCTCATGATTGGCTCCATGGGTGTGGCACCTCAGCTGTGGGAAAAAAAACTTAAATTCACTTTCTTTGAATGACCAATGCTGATATCTACAGGGCATGTGGATGGTACTAGAATGTACCATCCACAAATCAGTAAGTTAGGATTTCTTTTCCATGTGTCTCACTTCCTTGTGAGGAAAAAGTTTTGATATAATCTGTGGGAAACGTGTTGAGGTTTCTTCTAAAAGCCTCATCAGAAATCAGATC